>NC_091089.1:4415000-4715000 GCF_032405125.1 Capricornis sumatraensis
AACCCTAACCCTAACCCTTCCCCACAGCTCCCCTCTCCTCAACCCAGAAACCCCATGTGCTTTTAGTCACCAGCAGCCACTATGCTAATTGAGTAACTTTTCAAGAACTTCAGTCTATAGTCCCCTGGGATCCTTGTAGCGCAGGGAATGATGTTGAATCTAAATATAAATGTTTCTAAAAAAATCACCTCCATACACCTGCAAAATTTTGAAGAAAATCTAGTCCAATAGAATGATAATGTTTTCTTTCATATGCTTGCTTCAACCAGAAGTATACACTTGAATATCCATAATGATACCATGGTGATACCATAATGATACCATTACTTAATTCATAGATAATGATGCTGAAAGTTATAAGCTACCATCAAAGGAGAATTTTGTGGACTCTCAGTTAAATTGAAAAGTATCCACGTTTCCAAGTATTTACCAGTGTTGGAATCTAGTTAATCTGCATCTCACTGAAAATATGAAAAATATTCATTCATCGCTGTGATCATAAACACACTATCCGTTACTTCCACTTGCAAAATGGACTTTAAAATAGTTTAATTACTAATATTATAAAAATATCTCTCTTGCAAATGAGTAGATGGGGATACCAGGATCAAGTAGCAAGATGACTACCCCCAAAATCTTAAACTCTATTAACAACAATTATGTTTATTAAACCAGCATGTGAAGGAATTGGAGGAATGACAAAGACAGTGGATAAAAGATTTATGCCAATTAGGAGATAACCGGTAAGAGGATTAAAACTAGAACTCCTGCTCAAGCAGACGCTTCCCTGCCGTTTCTACTTGTGAAGGCTGAATCACCACCCAATAAAATGGCTGGTACCCAAGTTCCATGGAAGCAGGACTCTTGCATCTTATTCACCATGATGCTTTTAATGTTTAGACACAGGCTGGAGAACAGAGAGGCTTAATGAGTATTTATCAGTGGAATGGATGAACGAACGGATCTGAGAATTCTACATGCATAATTTTAATTTTATTTGGTATTCTATAAGCCGTGGATCTCCTCACTATTTGGTTGGCATTATAGGGTGCGTAACCAGATCAGTTAAGACCTAGTAAAATGGCCATAAGCAGGTCAGAACAGGAGGTGCACTGACATTTTTTTTTTCTTTTTCCTGGTCCACTCTTGCAAAGGCAGCCTGCCACAACTGTGGTTCTTTCTTCACTCTCTCAGGCTCCCCCAGCCCTATTCATTATCTGGGCATTCATGCTCAGGAGCTCCGTTATGTCTGACTCTGTGTGACCTCATGGACTGTAGACCTCCCAGGCTCCGTGGGATTTTCCAGACAGGAAAACTGAAGTGGTTTGCCATTTTTTACACCAGGGAATCTTTCCCACCCAGGGCTTGGATCTATATCTCTTGTGTCTCCTGCATTTGGGTGGATTCTTTACTACTACACCACCTGGCAGGCTATAGTCCATGGGGTCCCAAAAGAGTCTGACACGACTTAGAGACTAAATAACATTATCTGGGAGAGAATGATATTTAAAGACAAAGGGAAACAGTCATATTTTAAAAAACTATTTGTTGTTTATAAATGCAGACTATACGAAATACTTACCACTGTAATAACAACAAACTCCTGGGATTACAGTTGGAAAAAGATCAGGTCTACAGAGTTCAAGTAGAGTTACACATACAATTGTGATGGGCTGAAATAGTCCTAGGAGAAGGAATATTTTCTCTCTAGAATTTATACATCACAGAAGCTGTTTCAAGAATGGGGTCACAAAAATATGGAATTTTGTTAGATTGAACAAAGTAGTATTTTATCTCGGTAAATTATTGATCAGCTCAGATTGTAAGTTTACTTTAATTCCTGGCTGAAACTAAATTGCTTATAAAAAACTTAAAGATCACACAATACAATTCTTCTATGTACGTGTGTGTGTTAAGTCACTTCAGTCATGTCTGACTCTCTGCAACCCCATGGACTATAGCCTGCCAGGCTCCTCTGTCCATGGGATTCTCTAGGCAAGAATTCTGGAGTGGGTTGCCATGCCCTCCTGCAGGGGATCTTCCTGACCCAGAATCAAATCCACATCCCTTCAGTTTCCTGCATTGGCAGAGGTATTTTTACCACTAGGCCACCTGGGAAGCCCTCTTCTACGTATAAGTGGCTCTAATGGCTCTATGCAAGTACGCTATATAATTAAAGACCAGCAATGACGAGAGTTTCAGTAAGAAAGATGCTAGGGTATCTTCCCAGCTTGGTGTCTGGGTGTCTAAAGCAAGTGTCCAGGAGGACTGGGTTGAAGCTATTTTACCTCTAATGTTCTAGCCTCTGAGGAAAATGACATTTGAAATTTTGATTTGGCATATCAAGCATGATTCTCTCAATTTATATGGACATAGAAAGCATCATTTTACCAAGTTTAGAGTCTCATGAGGAAATGCTTCTTCAAGTATGATTTTTTTTTAAGTGGAATTCTGCTGACTTATCTGGGAGAGTTCATTCTATCCCATTTTACAACTTTTTAAGGCCTTCGAAATTATGTCTTTACATACCTATGTCCTCTGAATATCTTGGCATTCCCCAAAGAATTGTGGGCAAATCTCTGATAGCTTGGGGTCTACAGAAGAATTTCAACATGATAACTGAAACAAAGTAAATCTCATCCATTAACACAAATAAGCATATCATTTGGAAATGAACAAATTTACCATATGCTAAAGCACTTTTTAGTATTACAAGTGGTGTCTTTACACTTTGCTTTATTATATCACTTATTTTCATATGTTTAAGCCAACAGTGGGTTCTCTTGTGGAACAGGCAATGAATTTCAAAATCACTATTTCTAGTCCCAGGGCCATTTCTTACTAATCATCGTCTAAGTCGTATTCCCATCGAATCTTTGTGTCTTCATCTGTAACATTAGAGGTTGGATTCACCGACCTTAAACAGCTTCTGGAAGATGCTCTGATAAGTCAGGGAGATGACAGCCTCATCTTGACACCCATCGTGTGGGCGGGAGGATTCCTCGCAGATGGGAACTCGTGAGCCGCTACAGCCCCAGTGCCCACCGCCTCCCGATAACCACCTTTAGATTTGTGGATGCTACCTTCCTTACACTCGCTTATTCATCTGACTTTATTTGGAATTTGTTGACATTTACCATTTACAGTGCCAACAAATTTATGCAGGAACCTGTCACATGTTGCCCAGATGAAAGGAAGTACACACTATGTTGATGTTAGCTCATCCTGAGCCTGAAAATATAGATCATTGCACACCAACCCCCCTCGATGTGTATGCAAAATGAGAATGTCCTCCTCTGTTTCTCAATCAGAAGCTTTTTACAAGAATCTCTATAATGCAGCCAAAAAGAGTTCCATGGGAAAACAGCTCTAACACACTGGTGTCTGAATGACACCTGCTGGAAAGTTAGAGGGATAAGAATGCTGTGTACATGACGGGAAAAGTCAACAAAAGCTTGAGCAACATTGGAGGTTGATGGGTTTTCCTGGTAAACAAATACATGTTAAAGTTGAGATGTAAAATACACACTAAAGAGTTTTCATGCCTCTATGTGACACTACTGAAAACCAGAGGCCAATGTTACAAATAAAAGTCTTCAAGAAAAAATAAACAGCAAACAAAATGAGAAAAGGAGCTGTTCATTCTAACTCTAAAAATTATAGTTGTAATTAATTTGATTATTTGGGGATGAAAAATTTATGTGATGATGAATGTGATGATGAAACTTTATGTGAATGACATAATCCAGGTGGAATTAAAAAGCCACTTCCCTAAAAGATATGGTGCACAATACACGTGAAAATTGTTCAGAGTGATTCTGAATCCTAGTTTGCACAAAAGACACCTTCTGAAGTTGTATTGTCTCAATTTTATCATAGAGAGGTCAGGTTAGGTTGTGAGAGCAAAAAGGAAATACACTTTTCATTGCCAGCAGGGTCCTGACTACAATGAGGCAGAAAACAAACCGGTAAAGGTCAAGCCTGCCATTCATGAAATGTCCAAAAGGGAAATTTTGATTTTTTTAAATAAAAGGTAATTTGATCCATCACGGCTGAATGTTACATTAGAGGATGCCCCACTTTGCCCTGATATAAACACAATAGTGCTTCAGGGAACAATGTCCAAGAAAACCCTCGGGTCTGGGGGAATATATTGATTTCATCTGAGTTAATAAACGTGTAACAATGAAGCTCCCTAATCAGGGACCCTTGGCAGAAATACCATCCTTTCCTCCAGAGAAATATCAATGACCCTATTTTTACTTATGTACGATTTCTTTATTCATATTCACAGCCCCCAACATGGCCCCAACAAAAGAACTTTTCCAGTTCTTTAGAAACTGTCAGTCAAGATCCTGGTGGAGTTGGAAATAAGAGAAGATTGGAGATTAGTTTATGAAGGCAAAAATAGAAGACACACAGATTCAGAACAGGGTAGTGAATCCTCAGGAAAACAGACATCAAAACAAAATAAAACAAAAGTACTACGTTTTGACCTGATCTCAGTTTTCCTTTCAGAGCTGTACAGTTGATTTGCAAATCAGAATGCTAAACTTTAGTTAACAGTCAGGGTGCCCTTCACCTCCAAACAACCCATGCAAATCGACTTCTATGATATAAATGATATAACACCAAAGGAGAAAACCTATGGGTCAGTTGCTTTTTAAATGGTAGGACATCTTGCGACTACTACGCTCAACCAGGTGTCAGAGACTGGGGTCCAAATTCCACCCATTGGTCTTTTGACCTGGAGGACGTACTAAATAGCTCCTCCGATTCCAGCTTTTTCACTGGGCAAAGTCATATTGTCTTCTAAGGGAAAACAGCTTCTTCATATTCATGAATCCACTGACTTAACTGAATCTAACCTAATTCCAAGAATCTCTCAAAGGGTTCTGTGTGGAAACATGTACATTTCTGCATTTTCTGCAACTGAAAGTAGAATTCTGATCCTGCTCTCTCTTGGTATAATTATATCGCATTTTCTTCCAGGCAAGAGTCCGCGAGCCGTGTGCTCCATCATACACACTGCGTTGGTTCCTGGGGCATGGCTGTGCGCCTCGCTGAATAGGCACTTAATCAGATAAAAAATAAAACCTATTGTGTTTGATTACAAAACTGGCATGTAATAATGACTTGGTTCTCTGAGAGATGTATATATTCTTAAACAGTATTATTCTTATTTTCATGGTATTTTATTGTATGTAAAATGCAACATGAAATATTGTGGTCTATAAAATAAAATGTCATTATAGTGTTACGTGACAAACCATCTCTAGTCCCTTGAGGTTCTGCATCTGAGCTTTCTTTGACCATTTTTTGTTCCTTCTAGATTCTGGGAGTTACCAACTCCCAGTGATATTTTATTGATAGTTACCAATGATATTTTTATAAGGTTTTTATTTTCTTCCACATTAACTCTAGCCATCAGGTATGTTAGACCTGACACTGATTTCTTGTTTAATCCTCTTAACTTCTGGTGCATTTCAGAATGGTGCCTCTTCTTTCCTCTGATTTCCTTAGGTTTGGATTGGTGTTATGGTTGCTTTTTCTTTTATGTAGGATGCCCCATCTCGCTAAATGATGCATGGTTGTTGTTGTGTAAGTCTGCAGGTAAAAAATGACTACAGAGGCTTACAGTGACGTACGTGGATGATCCACAGCAAACAAGGAAAGAAACTGGCAAAACCCCACAGTCCTAGAAAGATAACCTACTGGATGCTTTCTGTGAATTATTGAAAAGGTTCAGGTTACGGGCTCTCCTCATTTGTCACACTCACGGCATGAGATTCCCTCACCAGAGACACATCCCTTCACCTTATTTCTTTATTTTTTTGGTGGTAGTAGTTGAGAGCAGGATGATCAAGTGTCCCTCAATATTCAGGAAATAGCCTTGAAAGAGCCAGTCCTTTGGTTGGGGATTGTTTTCCCAAGGGCACTGACAATATAGGAGAGCTGGAACTTGATGGAATCAGACAGAAATTAGAGATATACAGCAGATACAGTAGAATAGAAAATTAGTGTGGTCTCCAGCAATTTCCAGAATTTTCTCACACTCGGCTTAATTGTCACTAAGGCAGGGACCAGCGGTCTCATCACTGGGCTTCTGCTGAATATTCAAGCCGGTCCTCTGAGCTTTTCCCAAGAAGCACCAGCAGACACTTACACTATTTACTACTTAGATTGAAATTATGTTGAATGTGGCATCTTAAAAATCACCTCAGGTTGGGAGAATCAGAGGCAAAATAAAGAAAAAAAAATTTTTTTTTTATTGTTCACTCTTCCTAAATAGAGCCAGAGTTTAAACAGTGAGGAGGAACCCACTCCCCAATTCCACCATCAAATGGTGATGCTGATGATGGGCAGGTGGAAAATTGCTACAAGCTGTTGTTTCTTTTATTCCTTTTTTTTTTTTTTGTAAGTACTTTATACATTCCACTTTAACTGAAACACAAGTATACCTTTATTCATCAGTATTTTGAGTCAGAGTCCAAGTCTTTGAGTAAGTATTAGTTGATTAACAATGTTGTGTTAGTTTCAGGAGTACAGAAAAATGATTCAGTTATACATATACATGTATCTATTCTCAGAGAAAAATATGATATCACTTCTATGTGGAATATAGAAAAAAAAAAAAAAGACACAAATGAACTTATTTACAAAACAAACTCACAGACTTAGTGAATGAACTTACGGTTACCGGGGGGATGGGAGAGAAGGAATAGTTAGGGAGTTTGGGATTGACATGCACACACTGCTAGATTTAAAGTGGATAACCAACAAGGACCTTCTGTACAGCATGGGGACTCTGCTTCATGTTATGTAGCTATCATTTCTTCTGATGGCATATTCTCCAAGTCCTCACTGAGTGCACAACTTATTTAATGGGCAAGAGCGGGTGGCCCCAAGCACGGTGCAGAGCACGGAGCTCCTTCCCAGAGAACAGTCTCAGCCTCATTTGTGTGGTTCCATCCATTAATTTGTCAGTCAATATGAAATGGCTAGAGATTTCTGAGGTGAATAAAGAGGGAAAACCTCATTCATTTTTTGTTCTGTGCAATAAAAGTAAAACAGCAAAGATGTAATAGGTCACACATGTGCAATTTGGGGGAAAGGCTGCTTCCGAGAATTAGAAGGAATAAATAAATAATTTCTAAGTGGAAGGGAACAGTAGCTGAAAGTGTTTAACATGCGGTACCTAAAATTTTCACTCTTTCCAGGCAGTGCACTTCAGGGATATTGTTTTGTTTGTTGTTGGTTTTCTTCCCCCTTTTTTTATGTTCCTCTCTTTTCTGGATATCACTGAAGGGATCACAGCGGGAAATTACTTGTGCTTGTCAGTTGATTGTGTGCTGAAGAGACTGGTGGGGCTGAGAGCTGAAGATCTCTATCCCGGGCGGAGCAGATTAAAGGCCGAGCGGTGGGACGGCACACAGCCCTCTGACCTCCTCCTTGACCTTGACCCCCCAGGCTGGCCACCGCCCCAGGGAGAGGCAGCGAAGCACACAGGGCAGTGAGCACTGATGAGCCGTGACTAGCACACCCGCTGCCCTGCACCCTCTCCTCAAACCTCCTCCGGTGTCCCAGAGGTGAAGGGTGCTGCCCGGGGGTGAGTCGGCATTTCTAAGGATGAGCGTGTGGACTGCTGGGCTTCTGGTTTGCTTTCTGATTCGATAATGCTCCTCTTGAGAGTTCCTTGGACTGCAAGAAGACCAAACCAGTCCATCCTAAAGGAAATCAACCGTGAATATTCATTGGAAGGACTGATGGTGAAGCTGAAGCTCCAGTACCTTGGCCACCTGATGCAAAGAGCTGGAAAAGACCCTGATGCTGGGAAAGACTGAAGGCAGGAGGAGAAGGGAACGACAGAGGATGAGATGGTTGGATGGCATCAGCGACTCAATGGACATGAGTTTGAGCAAGCCCTGGGAGATGGTGATGGACCGGGAAGGTGTGCTATAGTCCATGGGGTCACGGAGTCAGACACCACTGAGCAACTGAACAACAAGCTCCTGTTTGCCCCCGAGATAACATCCCCATGCCTCAGCATGTCAGGAAGACTTGCCGGGACCTGGCCCACGTACCTCTCCAGCCCCGAGCCCGCCTCTCCCCTCTTTGTGTCACACACTTCAGCCCTGCAGGGCTTTATTCAGGTCCCTAGAGCCCAGACCTGTTCAGTCCTAGATCCTTGCTGTGACTGTATCTTTTTGCTTTGCTAATTTTGGTTCATTATTTATGTCTCAGATTAAACCTCACTTCTGTGAGACCACTTTTTCTTAATCTCCAATGTAATTTAGATCAACCTGATATCAGGTCTTTGTGGGATCCTGTACTCCTTCCTAGGAACCATCTTGACAGCTGTAATTACCCATTAGATTTAACCCCATATCTCACCTGGACGCCTGTAAAAATCTCCCGAAGCTGATCCTGTCTCCATGACCATCTCCCCCTAGGCTGGTCCCAATACCTGTGGTTAAGTAAACCTTGTTACATTTCCTAGATTTCTCTTGCACTTAGCAAAATTGGAAACCCTTAGCATTGCCTAAAAATCCTTATTCTGCCCTCTCATCTTGCACTATCTACCCACACCCACCCTTGCTCACCAAATTCCATGTCTGCTGCTGCTCTTTAGGGTTCTCTAAGCTCATTTATGACCTTTAATGTTACTCTTCACTCAGGAAACTCACTCAGGTTTCAATGCTACATATATGTATTCGCCCAAAAAGAGCTTTCTTGACCACCACTTTTTCCTCTTAGCAATTGTTTATTTGAATAGTAGTTTTTCAGATCTGTGTGGTCTTACTAAAGTGAAAGCTCCACAAAGCCAGTGATCTTGTCTATTCTGTTCATCTTTATACCAACAGCCCCCCTGACAATCCTGAGTACAAAATGGTGTTTTTAGTGCATGTGAGTCAAAGAAATAGAGGTGCAGACACATGCAGTGACATTAAAGAAATTGCATTTGACTCCATATCAATTGCACTTAATACTTTGAGGAAGTAAACTATTGGAAAAAAAATCTGAAGTCAAATGACTTGGGAAAGCCCAGTAAAGAGTGTTAGTTTACACATTTTTCTTTTTTTGGCAATCATTTGAACTGTAAGATTAGAGTTTTAGTTAAATGTATTTAGCAGTTCTGTGTTCATTGATAAAAGATTAGAGGTATAGAAGTCAGGTACCAGCTTGGCCATGTGAACCAGCTAGAGCCATGTTGGTCCCTAGTCCCATGTTGGACTACAAACAGAAGAGGTTGAAAGACAACAAAAGAAAAAATGAGTGATTATGGTGACTGATTGGATGTGGGTAAAGAAATAAAGGGAAAACTCAAACCTACTTTTCCATTTTTAAGCCTATCAGGAAAAAGGCAACCATATTAATAAATTCAGAGGTGGAGCTAATTTGGAGTGAAAGAGGTTGAATTTTGTTATAGATATATTTAAGGGATGTCATGGTGAAGTATATCAGCAGGCTGTGATCAGTGAAATTCCAACATGTCTTTAGCCTTAGAGCAGATTGACCATCTCAGAACAGAGAGAAGAGATAACTGAAGAAACAGCAAATCAGAAAATGATTATTTATTTTCCACAAGAATCAGGACATATAGGATCGAGAATTCAAATAGAAGAGTTCAGTAAAATACACTCCTACTTCCACTCCTAGCACTTCCCTGGTGGCTCAGAGGGTAAAGAATCCACCAGCAATGAAGGAGACCTGAGTTCAGTCACTGGGTTGGGAAGATCCCATGGAGAAGGAAACGGCTACCCACTCCAGTATTACTGCATGGAGAATTTCATGGACAGAGGAGCCTGGTGGGCTACATTCCATAGGGTTGCAAAGAGCTGGACACAACTGATCGATTAACACTATCACTCATTTTTTATTATTACTCCTGGATATATGAAACACTTATCAGCTGTGTGAACACAAATAAGTGACTTTGTATTTTAATCAGTAAAATCTAAATAGGTATAGTACCTGTCTGATCACTTATTTAAAATTAGTAATTAATGTGTTAATGCTGAAGACAGTAGAAGGCTCAGTACCTACTACATATTCAGTAAAGAGTTTATGATTAAACCTTTAATAATAGTAGCCTTCTTTGCAACAAATCCAATTTACTTCAGCCAGTTTAAGTAGGTCACTGAGCTGGGAGGAGCCACCCACACCCGAGGCCAGAGCCGGCGGCCAGGAGGAGCGGTGGCTGTGCAGGCGCAGGAGGGCCTAGAGGAGCTATCCCAAGTTGAAGGTCAGGAATGGTGGCAGTAAGGAGATACCCCTCATCCAAGGGAAGGAGCAGCGGCTGTGCTTTGCTGGAGCAGCCATGAGGAGATACCCCACACACAAGGTAAGAGAACCCCAAGTAAGATGGTAGGTGTTGCAAGAGGGCATCAGAGGGCAGACACACTGAAACCATACTCACAGAAAACTAGTTAATCTAATCACACTAGGACCACAGCCTTGTCTAACTCAGTGAAACCAAGCCATGCCCATGTGGCAACCCAAGATGGGCGGGTCATGGTGGAGAGGTCTGACAGAATGTGGTCCACTGGAGAAGGGAATGGCAAGCCACTTCAGTATTCTTGCCTTGAGAATCCCATGAACAGTATGAAAAGGCAAAATGATAGCATACCGAAAGAGGAACTCCCCAGTCATTAGGTGCCGAATATGCTACTGGAGATGAGTGGAGAAATAACTCCAGAAAGAATGAAGGGAAGGAGCCAAAGAAAAACAATACCCAGCTGTGGATGTGACTGGTGATAGAAGCAAGGTCCGATGCTGTAAAGAGCAATATTGCATAGGAACCTGGAATGTCAGGTCCATGAATCAAGAAAAATTGGAAGTGGTCAAACAAGAGATGGCAAGAGTGAATGCCAACATTCTAGAAATCAGCAAACTAAAATGGACTGGAATGGGTGAATTTAACTCAGATGGCCATTATATCTACTATTGTGGGCAGGAATCCCTCAGAAGAAATGGAGTAGCCATCATGGTCAACAAAAGAGTCCAAAATGCAGTACTTGGATACAATCTCAAAAACAACAGAATGATCTCTCTTCGTCTCCAAGGCAAACCATTCAATATCACAGTTATCCAAGTCTATGCCCCATCCAGTAACACTGAAGAAGCTGAAGTTGAACGGTTTTATGAAGACCTACAAGACCTTTTAGAACTAACACCCCAAAAAGATGTCCTTTTCATTATAGGGGACTGGAATGCAAAGGTAGGAAGTCAAGAAACACCTGGAGTAACAGGCGAATTTGGCCTTGGAATGCGGAATGAAGCAGGGCAAAGACTAATAGAGTTTTGCCAAGAAAATGCACTGGTCATAGCAAACACCGTCTTCCAACAACACAAGAGAAGACCCTACACATGGACATCACCAGATGGTCAACACCGAAATCAGATTGATTATATTCTTTGCAGCCAAAGATGGAGAAGCTCTATACAGTCAACAAAAACAAGACCAGGAGCTGACTGTGGCTCAGATCATGAACTCCTTATTTCCAAATTCAGACTTAAATTGAAGAAAGTAGGGAAAACCGCTAGACCATTCAGGTATGGCCTAAATCAAATCCCTGATGATTATACAATGGAAGTGAGCAATAGATTTAAGGGCCTAGATCTGATAGATAGAGTGCCTGGTTAATTATGAACGGAGGTTCATGACATTGTACAGGAGACAGGGATCAAGACCATCCCCATGGAAAAGAAATGCAAAAAAGCAAAATGGCTGTCTGGGGAGGCCTTACAAATAGTTGTGAAAAGAAGAGAGGTGAAAAGCAAAGGAGAAAAGGAAAGATATAAGCATCTGAATTCAGAGTTCCAAAGAATAGCAAGAAGAGAAAAGAAAGCCTTCTTCAGCGATCAATGCAAAGAAATAGAGGAAAAGAACAGAATGGGAAAGACTAGAGATCTCTTCAAGAAAATTAGAAATACCAAGGGAACATTTCATGCAAAGATGGGCTCGATAAAGGACAGAAATGGTCTGAACCTAACAGAAGCAGAAGATATTAAGAAGAGGTGGCAAGAATACACAGAAGAACTGTACAAAAAGGATCTTCACGACCCAGATAATCATGATGATGTGATCACTAATCTAGAGCCAGACATCTTGGAATGTGAAGTCAAGTGGGCCTTAGAAAGCATCACTATGAACAAAGCTATGGAGGTGATGGAATTCCAGTTGAGCTGTTTCAAATCCTGAAAGATGATGCTGTGAAAGTGCTACACTCAATATGCCAGCAAATTTGGAAAACTCAGCAGTGGCCACAGGACTGGAAAAGGGCAGTTTTCATTTCAATCCCGAAGAAAGGCAATGCCAAAGAATGCTCAAACTACCACACAATTGCACTCATCTCACATGCTAGTAAAGTAATGCTCAAAATTCTCCAAGCCAGGCTTCAGCAATACGTGAACCATGAACTCCCTGACATTCAAGCTGGTTTTAGAAAAGGCAGAGGAACCAGAGATCAAATTGCCAATATCTGCTGGATCATGGAAAAAGCAATAGAGTTCCAGAAAAACATCTATTTCTGCTTTATTGACTATGCCAAAGTCTTTGACTGTGTGGATCACAATAAACTGTGGAAAATTCTGAGAGAGATGGGAATACCAGACCACCTGACCTGCCTCTTGAGAAATCTGTATGCAGGTCAGGAAGCAACAGTTAGAACTGGACATGGAGCAACAGACTGGTTCCAAATAGGAAAAGGAGTATGTCAAGGCTGTATATTGTCACCCTGCTTATTTAACTTATTTGCATCATGAGAAACGCTGGACTGGAAGAAGCACAAGCTGGAATCAAGATTGCCGGGAGAAATATCAATAACCTCAGATATGAAGATGACACCACCTTTATGGCAGAAAGTGAAGAGGAGCTAAAAAGCCTCTGATGAAAGTGACAGAGGAGAGTGAAAAAGTTGGCCTAAAGCTCAACATTCAGAAAACGAAGATCATGGCATCTGGTCCCATCACTTCATGGGAAGTAGATGGGAAAACAGTGGAAACAGTGTCAGACTTTATTTTTTTGGGCTCCAGAATCACTGCAGATGGTGACTGCAGCCATGAAATTAAAAGACGCTTACTCCTTGGAAGAAAAGTTATGACCAACCTAGATAGTACATTCAAAAGCAGAGACATTACTTTGCCGACTAAGGTCTGTCTAGTAGAGGCTATGGTTTTTCCTGTGGTCATGTATGGATGGGAGAGTTGGACTGTGAAGAAGGCTGAGCACCGAAGAATTAATGCTTTTGAACTGTGGTGTTGGAGAAGACTCTTGAGAGTCCCTTGGACTGCAAGGAGATCCAACCAGTCCATTCTGAAGGAGATCAACCCTGGGATTAATTTGGAAGGAATGATGCTAAAGCTGAAGCTCCAGTACTTTGGCCACCTCAAGTGAAGAGTTGACTCATTGGAAAAGACTCTGATGCTGGGAGGGATTGGGGACAGGAGGAGAAGGGGATGACAGAGGATGAGATGTCTGGATGGCATCACGGACTCGATGGACGTGAGTCTGAGTGAACTCCGGGAGATGGTGATGGACAGGGAGGCCTGGCGTGTTGCGATTCATGGGGTCGTAAAGAGTCAGACACGACGAGTGACTGAACTGAAGTGAACTGTCCTATACAATAAATATTTTTAAGGCACTTACATACATATTACCAAATTCCCATTAAGGATGATTACAGAGAAAAATCAAAATTCTCTCCAGTAGCAAATGAGTGTACTCATTCCTCGGTACATGATCCGCCTCCTGTATAACTTTTATTCTAAAAGTTTTATCGCTTCATTTTTAACAAAGGATATTATTCAGTTCATTTCGGTCACTAAGTTGTGTCTGACTCTTTGTGACCCCATGGACTGCAGCACACCAGGCCTCCCTGTCCATCACCAACTCTCAGAATTCACTCAAACTATGTCCATCACATCAGTGATGCCGTTCAACCATCTCACCCTCTGTCGTCCCCTTCTCCTCCCACCTTCAATCTTTCCTAGCATCAGTATCTTTTCAAATGAGTCAGGTCTTCACTTCAGGTGGCCAAAGTGTTGGAGTTCCAACTTCAGCATCAGTCCCTCCGTGACTATTCAGGAGTGATTTCCTTTAGAATTGACTGGTTGGATCTCCTTGCAGTCCAAGGGATTCGTAAGAGTCTTCTCCAACACCACGGTTCAGAAGCATCAATTCTTCGGCACTCAGCTTTCTGTACAGTTCAACTCTCCCATCCATACATGGCCACAGGAAAAACCATAGCCTTGACTAGACAGGCCTTGTTGGCAAAGTAATGTCTCTGCTTTTTAATATGCTGTCTAGGTTGGTCATAACTTTCCTTCCTGGGAGCAAATGTCTTTTAATTTCATGGCTGCAGTCACCATCTACATTGATTTTGGAGCTCCAAAAACTAAAGTCTGTCACTTTCCCAATCTATTTGCCATGAATTGATGGGACCAGATGCCATGATCTTAGTTTTTGAATGTCGAGTTTTAAGCCAGCTTTTTCACTCTCCTCTTTCACTTTCAGCAAGAGGCTCTTCAGTTCTTCACTTTCTGCCATAAGGTTGGTGTCATCTGCATACCTGAGGTTATTTATATTTCTCCCGGCAATCTTGATTCCAGCTTGTGCTTCATGCAGCCCAGCATTTCTCATGATGTACTCTGCATAGATGTTAAATAAGCAGGGTGACAATATACAGCCTTGACATACTCCTTTCCTGATTTGGAACCAGTCTATTGTTCCATGTCCAGTTCTAACTGTTGCTTCCTGACCTGCATACAGGTTTCTCAAGAGGCAAGTCAGGTTGTGATCACACAGTCAAAGGCTTTGGCATAGTCAGTAAAGCAGAAGTAGATGTTCTTCTGGAACTCTCTTGCTTTTTTAATGATCCAACAGATGTTGGCAATTTGATCTCTGGTTCCTCTGCCTTTTCTGAAACCAGCTTGAACATCTGGAAGTTCATGGTTCATGTACTGTTGAAGCCTGGCTTGGAGAATTTTGAGCATTACTTTGCTAACATGTGAGATGAGTGCAATTGTGTGGTAGTTTGAACATTCTTTGGCATTGCCTTATTTTGGGATTGGAATGAAAACTGACTTTTTCTAGTCCTGTGGCCACTGCTGAGTTTTCCAAATTTGCTGGCATATTGAGTGCAGCACTTTCACAGCATCATATTTTAGGACTTGAAATAGCTCATATTGAGTTAATTGTTGCATTCGGTGCAAAACTTCAGTTGAGGTTCTTTTGTTGTCTCTGAATGTCTGGCTGTTGTAGTGTTGTTTGTTACCAGGCCATCTTGCCTTTATTGAGTTGCTTATGCATCTTTGTCAGACATCAGTTGGGCATATTGTGAGCTTCTGTTTCTTTGTTCTTGATTACAATCAGTTGATATTTGTGTCTATTTCTTTGTGAATACACAGAGTCTTGATTTTGTGATTAGATGAGTCTTGATTTTGTGATTAATAAGTCTTGAAATTGGATATATAAACTCTCTCATCTTATTCTTTTCTTTCAAAATTATTTCAACTTTTCTAGTTCTCTACCTTTCCATGTAAATCTTAGAATAATCTTGTCTATATCTACAAAACTTCTTGCTGGAATTTTGGTAAGAATTCTATTAAACTTGCATTTCAATTTGGAAAGTATTGATATATTTGCTATGGTGTGTCTTCCAACCTGTGAACACAGTATGTTTCTCCATTTGTTTATGTGTTTTTCATTTTGAGCACACAAATCATGCACATGTTTTAACTGAATTTATGCCTAGATATTTTTCATTTTTGACTGATATGAATGTTATTTTAGTTGTAATTTTGATATTCATATGTTCATTGCTATATATACAATTGAGTTTTGTATGTTTATCTTGTATCTTGCAACCTTGAAAAACTCACTTATTACTTTCAAGTTATTTTAAATCTTTGGAATTTTCTAAATAGACAATTATTATATCAACAAATAGTGGAAGTTACCTTGACTTCTTTCTGATCAGAATGGCTTTTATCACCTCCTTGCAATGGATAGAACTTCTAGCACCCTGTGGAATAGCAGTAGGGAGAATGAGCATTCCTGACTTGTTCTCAGTTGCAAGGCAAAGCAGTAAATCTCTTACCATAAGTATAACGTTAGCGGCAGGTGTTCTGTAGATGTTCTCTACCAAACTGGTGAAATTCTTCCTCTACTCCTATTTTTCTGAGAGTTGTTTTTTTACCACAAATGGTTGTTAAATTTTGTCAGAAGCTTTTACTGCATCAATTAATATGATCAGATGATTTTGCTTGTAAATTTGAGTTATGCACTCTTAGGTAATAGAAAAAACATGCACACACACAGAAAAAAAAAAACCCATCATAGTATTTCTTTTAAAATACTGATAAATATTATTTACAATTGTTTTAAGACATGCAATGTATTGGGATCATTTTCACACACCAATCAAAAGTTCCCTACAAATGATTTTCAATGGCCATGTAATTATTCATCATAACTATAGTAAAAAAAATTTAGACTTTTAGATGATTCAGAGTTTTGTTTTAAATAATGCTTGAATGTGTGTATGTATATATATGTTTATATATATTATATATACATGTTTAATATCTATGGTTATATACTTAAGATTAATTTCTAGATGTGAAATTCTTCTGTAAAAACATTCATATTTTAAAAATTTATGGTGCTCATTGACATATTTGCATATCTTAAGTCAACAAGTCACTATATTGTTAATGAAACAATCACTACATTATTTTTGTGCATGGAATATCAAATTGTTTCATGCTCAGTGATCATAGAAATAAGAGAGGTACTATACCCACTTTGTATGTCTATTTATAAATTTGCAAACCCCATGTGTCTCCTTGCTTACATCTGTGTTTTCTCTGCTAGATAGTGAAGTCATGAAGCAGCTACTATGTTTCCTCCATCTCTGTATCTTTACCAGATAATATGGTATTTAAAACAAAATTTTTTGTTTAAACTATGTCAAGATATATCTGTTAAGTGAACTAATACTTTTCAATAATTATAAAACTAATAAATATTTAAAATATGAAACAGTTCATTAAAAATTAATATTTAAGTTACTTGAAAGAACATTTAAGGTACTTGAGACTCAGAGCTAAGTAGTAGACACTAAAAACTGCATTAGATATTTTCTTTCATGATACCTTTTTGATATGTATATTGAATAATGATCAATAAAGATAGAGAAATTTTTTAAAGACACCAATACATTCATATATACTTTGGGAGTATACCTGTCAAATAAACCAGGTTCTAAAAGAGCCCTGGTCAGGATCCTTTCTCATTGGAACACATTGGGAAACAAACTCAAAAACAGTCCTTTGATAATCTCCGTTCTAGAAATAGTTCCTTTATGTGATTTATGTACATATATAGCTTTTTTATATGTTTTCAGGGTACATATTAGTGAATAAACATGGAAACCTTTACAAGTATTTCTCAAGAGCTGACAGAAGAGAACCTCGTCCAAGAAGGCTAACAATATGGTGAATGTACTGACTGGTGAAGCTGATGAATTATCTTGTCGTGATATGGGAAGTGGACAGAAAGGTTTAAGGTGACTGGGTCTCTGAGGAGACTGACCTTAAATTCAAGGGTCAAGTGGTAAGGCTTGAGTTAGAACAATAGAAAAGAAAAATATATATACATGTAAAGTTTAATGAAGAATGGGTTGTATTGCAGTTTCTTGCAGGGAAATAGGTATTTAAGGAAACATGCTGGCAAAATGACTCAAGCATGGGAAGAAAACTAAGCACATCTCAGACTCTTGCCCTCGGAAGTTCTCAAGAATGATTAATCCATGTCACCGATTCTGAATGTTTATAGCAAATTCTTCAGATTAGCTTCTGTCCATCAGAAGGCATCATCACTGGCCGTCTTTCCTTTCCTTCCTGGAGCTTCTTAGGAAGGAAGGAACAGACAGCCCAACGGGCTGCATGGTGTGTGTCAGGCTGTCCCCGTGACTTCTGCCCTGCTTCCAATAGATAAACAGTCTATAACCTCTAGCTACTTAGTCCTTACATTAATCCATTCTCAAGAGAAAACCGTGGATCTTTTCCCATTAGAACATATTTCAAAAATTAATACAGCAATGTCCACGATCCATACGTGTCCATTCCCTTGGGTTCGCTATGTGAAAAGGAGAATTGATTTTTACTTTTTAGGGTGGATTTGTTCTTTAAATTAGCCTTTTTGGGAGTTGCATTTGATTCTATGGTGTTGAAGGAATGAGGAATAGGGAAAATCAACGACAGTGTTAACGAGATGAAACAAACAGTCTTGCCTCACCCGCCATGACTCTCACCCCGGGCTTGCAAGGGAACTGGATGAAAGTGCCTCTTCCCGGACCTGGCAGGAAGTGCAAAACCATCCCAGCAGCTCAACAGCATTAAAATACCTGCTTCCTGCTCCCAGCGGTAGGTGTCTCCTATCTCACTCTACTGTTTGCTTTTTTCCCACGACACTTTTCATTCCTCGAACTGTATCATCTTACTTAGTATGTTGCTTGCTCATTGTCCTCTGACCTCCTCTGCACATGGTAGGTACTCAGTAATTACTGCATGAATAAATGAATGAAGAATCCTGGGCTGATTGCAGTATTTGCTGTTTTCCCCCCACTTTCCCAGTGAAAATCTTCCAGTCCCCCATGAGGAAAAATCATTAACCCCTACGGATGCCCAAGGGAGAGTGTGTGGCATGGGATGGAGCCATGGGCCATGCTGAGGGCAAGAAAGGCATATCTCTGCACGGGGAGTGAACTTCCATTAGCAGCTGGCCAGTCTCCAAGAAAAGCAACGCCTGCTCCGGCTTAAGGCACAAGAGAACTATTATTCATATGTGTTTACAGAAACAGCTGTAAAGGAAGACAGGAGTTTACAGCGGGTGTCAAGCACACGCGTTGGCTGTCATGCTTGGCTGCTACTGTGTTGTCACTGACAGAAACGGGAACTCAAGGGCTCAGCCATTATGCACTTAGTTTTGTTGTTTTTCCACCCTGAGTGTGTGTGTGTGTGCATGTGTGTGTTTTAATTTATTCCAACCGACCCCAAAGTGAGCGTGAATGATGGGCTAACTGAGAGAAGGCACAACTGTATTAAAACCAGGAGCCCAGATTTTCTTTCTTTTTATTTATTTTTTTCATTTAAATAGATGAACAAAGGGTTTGGGGTTTGAATTAAAACCACAGGACGCAGTGGAAAAACAACAAGCTTCTTTCTGGATGACATTTGAGAGGCTTCTCTCCCCCCACCCACACACCGACAATGTAAGGAAATGAGCAGCCCCTGCTCTCTCACGGCCTGGGGGCCCTGCCTCCCCGGCTCCGTCACTCGGGGCCGACAGGCAGCCACCAGCGGCTCGAGAGGACCTTCGGACCCACTGAGCACTTTCACGCCTTAAATCTTTTAATTAAAATGTAAATACCAAACCTGATATCAAGAGACCCTACAGATAATTCGCAAAGAAACAAATCATCGCCATTAGGAACATTTCAGTACTTCCTCTAACAGCTGATGCTTTTAACCTTCAACATGTGTGTGCTCAGTCGCTCAGCTGTGCAATCTTTGCGACCACATGGACTGCAGCCCACCAGGCTCCTCAGTCCATGGGATTCTCCAGGCAGGAAGACTGGACTGGGGTGCCATTTCCTCCTTCAGGGGACCTTCCTGACCCAGGGATCACACCTGGATTTCCTTCATCTCCTGCACTGGCAGGAAGGTTTTTACTACTGTGCCATCTGGGAAGCCCCGCTTCTAAATAGCAGTGGAGGCCCATGGAATCATAGTCTAAGGCTTGTGGACATGCCCCCAGCAGCTTCATCCTTTACTCTAACCCTACTCATGAGAGGGGGCAGGGAGCTGATCAGATCTCACCTGCTGGAAACCCAAGAGTCACAGGTGTGCATCTGCCTGGATAAGGAGTGAGGGGTCAGACCTGGTGTCAGACACAGTGGAGCCACCATCCTGCCCAGGGATGAAGAGATGAGAAAATAATGGGAGAGTGTCTGGGTGGGGTGCAGAACCCCATGTCCATGGCATCTCATTTCACCCCATACTTCTTTGATCATGCAGTTCAGTTCAGTTCAGTCGCTCAGTCATGTCTGACTCTTTGCAACCCCATGAACTGCAGCACACCAGGCTTCCCTGTCCATCACCAACTCCCAGAGCTTACTCAAACTCAAGTCTATTGAGTCGGTGATGCCATCCAGTCATCTCATCCTCTGTCATCCCCTTCTCCTCCCACCTTCAATCTTTCCCAGCATCAGGGTCTTTTACAGTGAGTCAGTTCTTCGTATCAGGTGGCCAAAGTATTGGAGTTTCAGCTTCAGCATCAGTCCTTCCAATGAATACTCAGGACTGATTTCCTTTAGGATGAACTGGTTTGATCTCTTTGCAGTCCAAAGGACTGTCTGTTGGTGTTGATCTCCAACACCACAGTTCAAAAGCATCGACTCTTTAGCTTTCTGAAGAAAAAGCACTCAGCTTTCTTTATAGTCCAACTCTCACATCCATACATGACTACACAAGCCTTAGTTTAAGAGGTGATAAGGCATGTGTAATGGTATCCAACATGCAGGAGTTGTCCTTTATTTGTATAACTTAAAACAATTTTGATTCTGAGTCTATTCAAGACCTAGGAGAAGCACAGCTGTCTCCCAGGGATCCAAAGCCAGGGGCTCAGCCACTGCAGGGAATGATGAAAGGCCTCCAGGTTGTCTAGGATGCATCACTGAATCCCATGTCCAAGCCCTCTTTGTGGTAAGTGGAAGACAAAAATCTCCGCCAATGGTGCCAATTTCCTCTGTGCAGAATTCAGCATCTTCCCTTGGGTACCAAAGTGGAAGATCCAGGGCTCACAGATTTGGAAAGCAACTCCCTCTCTCTTCTTGTGGTCTTGTGGGGTTGATCACCTGCCTCTACAACAACCCTCCTACCCACCTGGTTCTTTAAAAGAGGAAGACTGTGAGGAGTCGGGGTGTCTTCAGGATGAATCACTCCACCTGAACAGAAACCCCCAATTACCTAATGCAAGGGCACCGAGGACTCAGCAACACATGGGTCCAGCTGAGTTCCCATGAAGAGCAATGAGGTCATTGCTTCTTCATTATCTTGCTGATGAGGTCAACGTCATAAGTCCAAATAATGTACTGGTGATCCTAGACACATATAATCAATATGTTTTTGTATTTTAGTTGTTGAAATGCCAAATCCCATTAAAAGTCCAGGAGTATCTGAAATCCTACTAGTTCATAGGCGAAATGCAGGCACAGGCTTTCATTTCTGAGCCGCGAATTGATAGAGAGGATTCTGTCCTTTGTCAGATGCCACCTCCAAGAGATTCTGATTTAATTGTCTGGGAAGGAGTGGGCTTGGCATCACTCAGTCGGCCTCGCAGGTGCCTCTCCTGTGTGACTGTGCAGGAACCACAGATCAAGAAAACACAAGATAAAGGGACATAAAGGGGACACTTCTCCAGGGCCCCCCGCCCCCTCCTTCAACTTTTAACCAAAATTGTCAGGGGAGCACACTTTACGAGCCCACTATATTATGCACACTTACAAAATGAATTTAATAGGGAATGATAGGCAAAGCTGGAAGAAGATTTGCTTCATTTGATACAGTAAAAAGGAATTTCCACTGGAGCTCCTTTAATAGTAGGCACCTGGGTAATTAGCACCCTCTCTCAGCGGAGGTAAGAACACCCCATGCTGGGAGTGAAAGCGGCTCAAAGCCAGGGCGAGTGGAGTTAAAGCTGTGAGGAACCAGGGGCAGGCAGATGAAGAGATGTGGTCTGAGCCTCCTTAACAGGGGCAAGGCAGACGTGGTCCAATGCTGGTGTCCTAGATCAGGCAGGAGGGAAATCCCCAGTACCTGCCCAAAACCCGCAGGAAGAACCAGGTAAGCAACTTGGCTTCCCAAAGGGTAATTTGTAGCTGGGAGCAGGGGAGGGAGGTGGCAGGATAAAACACAGTGCGTTTGTGACACTGTCAAGCTCGCAGCGGAGCAGGAGGGATCACTTTCAAATCTTCTTGATGCTGGAGCGATTTCCACCACGTGTAGCTGTAGCTGGATGCTTTTGGTCCCTGCTGTAAAGGAGATTGAGTTTGCTATTAAAGAGAGGTTCATCCTGAAAGCCTGGATTGGAAGAAAGACAGGTAGGAACAGGCATGTGCAATGGTTAAATCGTGATGCAAACATATTCTCTTTCCTGTGTCCCAGGCTGGTTGGTGCAGAAGCTGTCACCTGGAAAGTCCAAAAAGTGCAAAAAATTTAAAAGTGAGTATATAAATAAATCTCTGGCCAAAGGACCGGGGAAGAGGGAACACAGCCAGACAGAAGCCATCTGGACAATAATGGTTCTACGGCAACTCACCACCACAGGAAAACTGAAGCCTGAGCTGCCAGGCTGAGGGGCAACCCAGACGTCCACCTCCCGGACAGTAACAGGGTAACCCGACTCCTTTTGCAGTATTGTCAGGGAAGGCCAAGGGATGAGTGACAACCTACACCCCTGCCAGGCTGCAACAGCTTGGGTGACATGGACCAATGTCTCTCATGATACAAGCGACCCCAACGCACCCAATGTGAGACAGGTCATTTGCTTCCTGTTGTTCAGTCACTCAGTCATGCCCGACTCTCTGCCACCCCTTGGACTGCAGCACGCCAGGCTTCCCCTTCACCATCTCCCGGAGCTTGCTCAATCTCATATCCATCCAGTCAGTGATGCCATCCAACCATCTCATCCTCTGTCGTCCCCTTCTACTCCTGCCTTCAATCTTTCCCAGCATCAGGGTATTTTCCAATGAGTCAGTTCTTTGCATCAGGTGGCCAAAGTATTGAAGTTTTAGGTTCAGCATCAGTCTTTCCAATGAATATTCAGGACTGATTTCCTCTAGGATGGACTAGTTAGATCTCCTTGCAGTCCAAGGGTTCAAGAATCTTCTCCAATACCACAATGCAAAAGCATCAATTCTTTGGCATTTAGCCTTCTTTATGGCCCAACTCTCACATCCATACATGACTCCTGGAAAAACCATAGCTTTGACTATATGGACCTTTGCTGGCAAAGTGATGTCTCTGCTTTTTAATGCACAGTCTAGGTTTTTTATAGCTTTTCTTCCAAGGAGCAAGTGTCTTTTAATTTCATGGCTACAGTTACCATCTGCAGTGATTTTTGGAACCCCAAAAAATAAAGTCTGTCACTGTTTCGATTGCTTCCCCGTCTATTTGCCATGAAGTGATGGGACCAGATGCCATGATCTTGGTGTTTTGAATGTTGAGTTTTAAGCCAGATTATTCACTCTCCTCTTTCACTTTCATCAAGAGGCTCTTCAGTTCTTTTTCACTTTCTGCCATAAGGGTGGTGTCATCTGCATATCTGAGGTTATTGATATTTTTCCTGGCAATCTTGATTTCAGCTTGTGCTTCTTCCAGCCCAGCGTTTCACATGATGTACCCTGTATGTAAGTTAAATAAGCAGGGTGACAATATACAGCCTTGATGTACTCCTTTTCCTATTTGGAACCATGTCCAATTCTAACTGTTGCTTCTTGACTTGTATATAGATTTCTCAGGAGGCAGGTCAAGTGGTCTGGTATTCCTATCTCTTGAAGAATTTTCCACAGTTTGTTGTGATCCACATAGTCAAAGACTTTAGTGTAGTCAGTATAGATCATCTAAGTAGGCTTATATTTATTAAGAAAAAGGAATTCATAATTTATAAGTTCCCAAGAAAAATATCTCCTGACCAAGATGATACCACAAGAGAATTGTAACACCAGTTCTACACAATCTCTTCTAAGAACTGGAAGAGGTCGTGAAAGTCACTCAGTCATATTTGACTCTTTGTGCCCCATGGACTATACAGTCCATGGACTTCTCCAGGCCAGAGTACTGGAGTGGGTAGCCATTTCCTTCTCCAGGGGATATTCCCAACCCAGGGAAAAAACCCAGGTCTCCTGCATTGCAGGCAGATTCTTTACCAGCTGAGCCACATGGGAAGCCGAAGCTCTTCACCAGGGAAGAGGTAGGGAAGAACCAATTTCATTTTATGATGCTGCTGTTACCCTGATACCAAAATACAGTAAAGCAAAGGAAGGAAGGGACAAAGAGAAGGAGGAAGAAAGAAAAAGAGAGAGAGAGAGAGAGAGAGAGATGAACAAAAGAAAATTACAATAATCATAGATTAAAAAAAAATTGACAAAATATTATCAAAAAATGCAACAATACATTAAAAAGAATTACATACCCTGAGTGTGTGTGTCAAGAGATGCAAGGTAGATCCAGTGTTTGGAAATATATAATCAATATAATCAACCATGTTAAAAGAAAGAAAAATTAGGTTAAGTAAGAAAAATCAAATATTGAAAAAGAAAAAGAATGTGGCAAAATTAAACACCTATTCATGATAAAAACTATTTGAAAAAATGGAATAGAACCATAGGAGGTGATGGGGTAAGATCTAAGCCTCCTTTTTTCACTGCTTCTGCATATATGTGGAATTTGCTTTTGATTTTTGGACATTTATGACCATTTGATTGAGCTGCCTTTCGGATTCTCCCTATTTTCTGCATGTTTTTCAAAGAAGCCCTTCTTTTCAAGCTTTATTTGTAGCTACCTAGGAACCAATTTTCATCTCCTACAGCCCACAGTAACTCACTCAATCTCCCTTTCAGTGTGCTGGATAGATTCAGGACCACTCTTACAACAGATGAAATTGCCCAATGTGTGTGTGTTCTTTTCAGTTTGGCTCTGGTCTTGGCGTGGTTAGCTGGCATAACCTTACAGCTGGTAGCACTTTAACTTGTCAAGTTCCACCCAAATTAATTTATAGGCAGGGGAAATACAGAGTCCCAATTAGGTTGGAGTGCAGGAGCAATTCAGCAGCAGACACCTATTCAATTATCTAGGTGTGCTGAAAAACACTGGCTTACCAAGTGCAATGCAAATTTTGAGGCTGTTTTCTTTTTTCAGTTTTAATAGTCCTTGTAGTTTTGCAGAGAAAATCATGTGCTGTGGGAAGTACAAATTTTCAGAACCATAGCTTTCTCAAAGCCGCAGTCTCTAGAGAGGCATTTGAGATGCTGATCTCTGTTGAACTGAGAGGTTCACGTAGACTTCATCACGTAACTCTAAAGACCAGTTGAACTGGGGGCAAGCTATTATTTTCAAAATCTAAGATAAAAGGTGAATATTGGTTTGCCAAATTTGAGGATATAGAAATTTTCATAAGTATTGGATGACTCCCAAAACTTTGGGAAACTGAACACAGACTACAAGAGGAAAAGGTCCAAATATGAAATGTACCTAAATGTTTCCTTTTAGTTCAATTAAGTTCATGGGAGAAATAATTCTTGGAGAAACTCTCACCAACATGCTTGTCACTTAGTTCTTGCTCCTTATTCTTGTTTAGAGGTGACTTAAGCCCCTTCTCCCTGGCTCTCTACTGCCCACTTATTCCTCTCCTTGGAATAGCCCATGAAGTCTGGCAGCCTGAATAGTTAGTAGGTTCCGCAGTCACATGTCGACATGAAAAAGAACCTTTATTAATTCAGGTTTGGGACTCAGATCAGCTAGTCTTTTCGAATATCCAGTATTCTTGAAATTTTCCATAGTCTCAAATCTGCCAAACCAATATTTAAACGTGGCTTCAGGGGCTTTAAACTTGGACTTTGTTTTTCTTCCCTTTAGCTCTTCAGGTGACTGGAGTCTCGATGTCCTCTGTCTCTACCTTCAAGAATGACTTTTTTATTTTGAAAGAAAGTCAGTATACTTGGATAAGTTCTCATAGATTTTGGGCTAAAACCAACAGTTCTCCAGCAACACAGCCATCACACTGACCCCTAAACATGCATGGTGCCATGTCGTAACCTCCAGAGAAGCTAATGAGGAATTTGAACCTTGTTGCCCTGGGTACCACTTGTTCCATCCAGCAGGTAATCACCAGCCCACTGGTCTTGGGGCAACTTGTGTGGTTATCAAAATAAGATAAAAGTAAAATTTTTATTGTTCAGTCCCTCAGTCGTGTCTGACTGCTTGTGACCCCACTGAGTGCAGTATGCAGACTTCCCTGTTTTTCACTCTCTCCTGGAGTTTGCTCAAATTCATGTTCATTGAGTCTTTGATGCCATCCAACCATCTCATCCTCTGTCATCCCCTTCTCCTCCTGCCTTTGATCTTTCCCAGCATCAGGGTCTTTTCCAGTGAGCCGGCTCTTCACATTAGGTGGTCAAAGTACTGAAGCTTCAGCTTCAGCATCAGTCCTTACGATGAATATTCAGGACTGATTTCCTTTAGGATTAACTGGCTTGATCTCCTTGTGGTCCAAGAGACTCTCAAGAGTCTTCTCCAACACCATAGTTTGAAAGCATCAAAAAATAATGTGGTGAAGCCTAACTTACCTTGAAAAAGTCTCTGGAAAATGAAATAGCAGTTGTGAGAGCTGTCAGACTAATCAAAGCAAGTGCTAAATGATCCCATCACCTAAATATTTTTTATCGGCGTCATGACCAGTTAGGCTCACTACTGAAGTATTGGCTTTGTTTTGATCCCAATAACTCTGCCACTGATTAACTTTTATTCAGTGGTACATGTTGATTTTTGGCATCCAGCCGTGACAATTTCACGGTGGTTTCAGCTTTTTCACTTCATATCGTTATTTTTTAATTGGTTGCCCTTGGGACTCTAAAGGCAGTTACTTTTAACTAACATAATATGACGAGATTGTTACGTTTCCTATGAAAGAGAACTGCACCCCTGTGTCAGAGGAGAGTGTGCAAGCTCTGGCGGACATTCGACTCCCCCGAGCCCTAGCCTCTGCTCCGGGGTCTCCAAGCTGCAATTCTGGCTTCTCTAGCTGGCCTGGACATGGGCCAGCCAGTGGAGCTGGGCTGCTGTCCTTGCCTTGGATTCGCCCACCTTGCACACTCCAGCAGAGGACAGCGAGCTCGAGCATTCTGAGCTCACCCTCCTCTCTGAAGCTGGGCCCATTACAAGGTGCTAACGGCTCGTTAACTTCTGACACAAAACACAAAACGGAACAGAATCTCAGGATGAAGGAAGAGCGTTCCGAACTTTTAAGGTGAGAACTAAGTTCTGAGACAAGAGGGCACAGACTTCTCCTCCTCTAAATACAATGAGTCCCTTTGGAATCAATCATCAGAAAACCCTACAAGGAGGGAGAAGATAGACTGGCAGAGGCCTCAAGACTTGAGGATGGACAGAGAAGGGACATTCCTGGCTGTTGCTGTTTTCTGGAGTGTGTGTTGGAAAGGCCTTCCAACTGAGAGCCACGAACTGATGCAGAAATCCAGCACACAGCAAAACCAGGAAAGGCCTGCTCTCTCTAGCCCAGGGCTGGGGAAGGGTCAGCCCGGCAGAAGTCTGATGCCCACCTGGGCAGCGATGACACGGCAAGCCTCCTCCACCCTGCCCCTCCGTCACGCAGGTCAGCAGCAGAGTTAGCAGAGCCCAGCCTGGGATCCAGAGCTGCCCAAACCCCCAGGCCCAGCATCAGCAGAGTCCAGGGGAGACCCAGCCCCCACCCCCGGGCGACAGGGGCTTCATCTGCTGGAACTGGCCCGGGAGTTCCTGGTCCTCCACCCAGTGACAGAGAGCCACCCAGGGCTGGTGTACTCTCAGACCCATTGGAACCAACATCCAGGCTGCACTGGCAGGGTTTCTAGAGCTTCAGAGTCACCAGGAGAATGAAGCTGACCCAAATAACACTGAAAGGGCTCTGAAAATAATCCTAAACTCCCACTGGAACTGCAGATCACAGAAATAATCCAGGGCCCAAATAGAGTACTGTAAGATGGAAGACTTAAATAGAATCAGAAGTCTCCTAATATATCTAAAATATTTAACATATTGAAAAATGACTAGTGATACAAACAAACAGGAAAAATGCACCTCAAATGGGACAAGAAAATCACATGAGCCCAACACTGAGGTGAGTCATATGCTGGCATCATCCAACAATAAACAGTCACTGTAAAATTGTTATACACATAATTACAACTATCTTCGATCATATTAATATGTAAAAAATTATGGGAAATATTAATAAATATAATTTGAAAGAGGACCCATATGGATATTATGGAATTGAAAAATATATTGATCAAAACTGAAGCTCAGTAAATGGTCTAAATAGTGTAGCAGAGATGGCAAAGTACAGAATCACAGAGCATCACAGGGTATGAGAAAGATTTAAAAATTTAATAAAATTAAAAACAGAAATAATAGAGAATCAATTAAAACAAAAAGCTAGTTCCTTCATAAAAATAAAATATCAGTGAAATCAATCTTTAGGAAGGCTGACAACAATAAAAAGAGAAAAGAAACAAATTATTGATATCGGAATGAAGTAAAAGATAATCACCACAGATCCTGCCAACAATAAAAGGCTATCACAGGGTTACTATGAACAACCTTATGCTCATAAATTTAACAACATAGAAGAAAATGATCAATTCCTCCTCAACTATAGATCGCCAAACCTCACTCAGAAAGAACTATGGGCCAGAAGAGAGCTGTAACCAAGCAAGCATCAGTCGCTCAGTCGTGTCCACCTCTTTGCGACCCCAGGGACTGTAGTCCACCAGGCTCCTCTGTCCGTGGGATTCCCCAGCAAGCATACTGAAGAGGGTTGCCATTTCGTACTCCAGGGAACTCCCAGCCCAGGGGTTGAACTCAGGTCTCTTTCATTGCAGACAGATCCTGTATCATCTGAGCCTCCAGGGAAGCCCTTCTAAGAGTAACTAAAAGCCTTTGAAAAGGAACTCCACATCCATATGGTTACACTGGAGATCTTTACCAAATAAAGAATTAATAGCAATTCTATCCAATCTACTGAAAGCAGAATGGAAGGAGATTTTCCAACTCACCTTGTAAGGCAGTATCTTCTTGATAGAAAAATTGTGTATATATAGTGCAAACATGCCCAACTGATTCTTGACAAAGATCAAAAAGTGATTTGAAGGAGAGAGGATAGCCTTTAAATAAATGGTGTTGGAGCAATTTGACGGCCATAGGCAAAACTATGAACCTTGACCTAAATCTATATTTAATACAGAAGTAACTCAAAACAGACTATAAAATCCAGAAAATATATTTAACATTTATTTTCTCTCTACTCCACAAGGATCACCTACACAGTGCCAAAGGAATGACGTTGACCCCTGTGTTTGCTCTACATACAAACACTTCAGTTTCTGGAATGTGCGTCATTTCCCTTTTATCTACAACATTCCTCCTCACCACTCTCTCCCCCTGTACCTTGCTGGTCCCAGGGGGACTTGCGGCAAGAAAGACAGCACCCATCACAGGATGGGACGGCAGCTGTGCTCCTCTAGCCCTCAGCTCCCTGGAATCCTGCCATGATGGTCCCTTCCCAGAAGTGTCCCCCTCCCGTCTGACCTTCTCAGGACTGGGCACCTCACCTCACCGCTCCTTCCCTTTTGCACCTAGGAGAGTACGTGATATACAGTAAGTGTTCAGTCCCTTTGGCGGCATTGATTTCTACAATCAATTTGCACACAGATGTAAATGAACTCTCTGTGGTTTGCTTTGACTTGAACTATTTGATTTGGGGATGAATTAAGATAAAGGCAGAGACTTAAGACTGAGTGGAAACAGAGATTTCCCAAACCCAATAGCTTATAAACACTACTTGTTAACAGCAGACTTTTGAACCAGAAACACATGAATTTCAACTTTATCTCCACTACCTAGTGCCTGTGTGATCTTAAATTACTGAAGTTCTCTTATCCTTAGGGGCTTCCATCTTTAAAATCAGGGTGGTAACAGTGACTACTTTATAGTGTAAAATTCAGTAAAATTTTCCATTGATTTAATTGTGATTATTACCATATTATCCCATCATTTGAAAGATTGGATCTCTTTAAGTACTATGGCAATATAAAATGATACAATTGGATTTATATTGAACATCTGTATTTGTACAAATGATAAGTTTTACCATAAAGTTTATCTCATTTTTGTCTCAACATTGTCCAGTATATTTTTTAGAAATGTATATCGTGTGTGGGGTTTTGTGGGCTTAAGAAGAAATAAACCACCATCCATTCATTTATGAAGGTGACCATTTGGTCTTTAATTAATGCAGATGTCTCTGGGGGGGAAGCTGATATGGAAATCATGGTCTTTTCCTCACTGACTCCTGTGAAGCACGTCCTTGCCTTAGCACCTGACAGCATGCCAGATCTCCTTGCTACTTGCTACAGTGACAGCACGTAGCTCATGGTCATCGTCAGCACGGCAGTGGCACTTATTAAGACTGCGGGACTCAGGACTGCCACCCGTTAGCTCACGACAACAGTGCGAACTCTCAGGATGCTCTGGGTCCAGGTCTCCAGTTTTGGTAAAAATCTCTTTTCCACGTTCCTTTCACTGGACAACAGCTACAAAGTTTTCCTCTCCTTTCTCTTCGTTGCCTACAATGAATCCACTTGCCAGAGCTAATGCACTGCCTTCGAGTAGAATTTTCTATTAGTAAACATGTCTTATCACTTATTCTCTAGTACATTAGACTCTAGAAGGAAGACGAGGTCCCTAGATTATACCAGTTCTCTCCTTGTGTTATACCAGAAGATTAGAAACTATGGTTATCTATTTTTTATAGACTTCAAGAAATGCCTTGGGACTTGATTGCAAGATTTTCCTCTAGGACAAAGGCTCTTTTTCATCCTCCTCCTCCTAAGACAAGCTACATTCTATGCATTTCATTCACCAATGTGTCTTTCAGGCTGATTGATGTTCATAGGGTTATGTTTATTGGAATTCCTGATTATTTTAATAACAGATATATAATGATAATGCAATTCTTATTGTTATTGATACTAGAGATGACTCATTGTTGCTCAACATAAATTAAAACTAAAACATCCCATTCCACCCATGCCATAATTTGATACCTGTGTGAAGACAGTCAAAGTTGCTCAGTCGTGTCCAACTCTTTGCAACCCCATGGACTATAGAGTCCATGGAATTCTCCAGGCCAGAGTAGTGTAGTGGGTAGCCTTTCCCTTCTCCAGGGGATCTTCCCAACCCAGGGATCGAAGCCAGGTCTCCCACATTACAGACAGATTTTTTTATCAACTGAGCTATCAGGGAAGAAAAGTTAATGCTCTCTGATCCTAAAGCCTACCTGATGAACAGAATTAGTGTCCATTTCTCCCTTTTTATGAACTTTACAGAATAAGACTAAGAAATTTCTTATCTCTAAAGACAGCTATGCATCACGTATGATTTCTCTCTCTCTCTTTTTTTTTTGCACTTACTGACACCATATTGTTCCATTTGGATAGGACCAAGTAGGACCATATTCTACAGTCACATAAGCACTGATAGGAAGCAAACAGATTACCATTCTCTTAGGAAGCCTGAACCAGTGCCAGGACCAACTTGGTACCACACAGGAGTATCAGTCCTTCAGCACCTGAGCTCTTCCTCCTGGAGCTGGGGCAAGGCTTCCTCACACAGACGGCGCTGAGCTACAACCTCCTCCCTGTGGGTCTGGAGGCTGTGGCCGAGCAAATTGGCAGAGCTGGAGGAGAACAAGGCTCTTCTGTGAGACACCTTCACAGGTGAGGCCACCCTGGAGTCCGTGGGAAAGGGAGATAGCTCTAGGCTGGAGATGAGCTTTCTGGAACACCACCATGGAAGCCTCTGGCTTCCGTAGAGTCTGAGTGTCATTGGGCTCTTTTGAGCCTCTCATTTCCGTTTGCTGAGACATTCAAAGGCCATCCATTCCATAGTCCTTGATCCGGGAATTATCAGCGACCCATCCTATGCAAGAACCACAGCTACCGCATGGCCAAGCACCTCCCTTCCGGTGTTTTACCCTGCCTTGCCACGGGAGCACCCTTAGAAATGGTCCTACAGCGCTGCTGTGAAGGCACTTACCACCACCACAGGTTCTTCATCCCTGCTGGATGAGGCTCAGAGCTGGGTGCTCTGGGTTCTGCCTTCCAATGTCACACGTTGTTTTTGTCTGTGTTCCCCAGAAACCACATCAAAGGCCTCCTCTGTAACTTCTTCAGGGCTGCAGTCCTGGGGGATAGGAGGAAGGGATGGTGGCAATAGGACCAGGAAAGAGGAAAGGTGACGGAAGAGCTCTCCATCCAGCTGCTCCATGCTGGGTGCCGTCACTGCTTACGCTGCTTTGCTCGGCCGTCTCCTGGAGAGATGGAGGCGCTGTGTCCTCTTCAGAAGGGGTAAGAAGAGAGAAGAATCTGACCCACTGCCGTCAGAGCTTTGTCACCCGTGCCATAAATTCCCTGGCTTTCCTGGGCTGGCTGTGTGTGCCTCGGTGGCCCACCTCATGCCTCTATGTCAACCGAGATTCCTGCAGGCAAGAGGTGTGAGCACCTGCAGGTTTGCGCTCACGGGAAGAGCCACAGGCCACGCAGGGCCGTCTGCTGCTGGCCATCTGCGGGGCCGGGGAAGGCAAGGAGCCAGGTGGGCGGGCGGGCCCGGGGCATGCGTGGAGGTGTTCGTGGCGCCCACGTGGACACCCTTGGCCTCCCTCTTCCATGTGAACTGCCTGGCACAGGGGTTGGGCCTTGAGCCCCTGCCCATCTTCTCTTCAAGTCGACTGACACATAGGTGATTATGAGAAGGAAGCCAAGGGTTCACAAGGCCACCCATCCCACTGTAATTTTTCTATACAGACAGTCGTGGAGCTCAGGCTCCAAACTTTATTCAGATTCGTCAAGATGATGAGTGATGCCAGGGGTGCCATGGGATTCTTCCCGCCTATCCCATTTTTGCATCAATAAAGTGTATAAGTCGTCTGTGTGTTTGGCACGAGGGAGAAAGGCCACCTTTGTATTGCAGGGGCTGGGAATCTAATTTGCGAGGCCAAAGAATGGTCTCTGTGATCTAATTCTCAATCTACTACAGGACTGAGATGAAGACCAAATCATCTTAGAGGATCTAATAATCTCGTTTCGATCGATCAGTTTCTGAGGCGGTATCCTTTGGTTGAGACTTTTCAGATAAGTAAAGAAAATTAGGTTGAAAGCAAAATGCATCTCTCTGAAATGCGGCTTGCATGAGGAGGCCCTGCCCCAGGGGGTGGCAGGGCAGCCTCTCCTTGGGGGCATTTTGGGTGCACAGAGGGGCAGTTACTGCACTCGGCCAAGACCACCGCTCCACTGCTCGGTGGAGAGAACGCTGCGGTTCCTGCCATTGACTGCCTGAAATAAAATAATCTATGATGCATGAACAAGTCTAAATGAAATAATAATATCCTTAGCAGTGAAAAACGGATTGGTAATACAGTAATTGAGCAGATTTATTGCCATCTCCTTGAGCTAGTCTGCTGAAACAGCCGGCTATTTTATTTAATCTCATATCAGAGGAATTACTGGCTGGTAATCCATTGTTAAACATCATTTAGAATGATGGATGAAAATGTCAGCTTTTCCAACATAATCAATTCATATCTCATTAGCACATATTATTTATGATTCTCATAATGGGACCTGCAGGGGTCTCCAGGGGGAGATGGAGACCTCAGCTGTTGTCGAAATGAGATGAGATATACTGTAGCTTATGAGTTAATAACTGCATATAAAAAAATACTTCTCCGCGGTATTGATTGTTCTTCCCATTTTACGAATGAATTGACTAACTGGGCTGCCCGGTGTTGTGTGTGGCTGTAGATGGCGTGTCCCACCGCACCCCCACCAATGCTTTGGAGGGCTAGTCTTTGAGCTTCAATATTCTCAAAAGAAGGATGTGCTCAAACACTTTTTAAAATGATAAAATGGTTTAGGAGAAGTTTCCCCTCTGCTAGGAAAGACAGCCAGCTCTTGAATGTCAAGTATGAGAAAACCTCGGGGGCTGCTGCTAAGGATGGGGCGCTGGCTCCCCGCCCCCGCCCCAGCCACCTATGAAGATAAATCGACATATTTCTGCAGCTCCAGCCCAGTTGCTTTTTAAGGATATTCTCGCCCCTGCACTGCCTCCAAGACCAATGAAAAGCAAACCTTGATTCATGGACTTCATGCCTCCGACGGCGCATCGGTAATCACGGTTACCGTGTCAACTGCCGCCTCAATTAAACTACATTTGAGAATCATTTTATGCTTCAGCTCATAAACATCAATAAAGGAAAATGAGTAATAAATGACTGTCTAGAGTACAAAGGACCAGCTCATATTTCAGATGAAAATGAAGACAAAATGTAGCTTTTATTTGCCTGTGGAATTCCCATTAACTGCATCACTGACAAGAAAGAGCTGGATCAATAGCTGGCTGGCCGCAGAAAACCGTTTCTGGCTGTTCAGCGGGCAATGCAAAAGGAAACCTGTCATATTGTGATCTTTATCAGGTAATCTTCATTACCCCAGACCAATGATATATGTATATACCGGCCAGCTAGGGGCACTTCTAATTCCTGGTCTTATTTGTGGTTCGAGTGCAGAGCGATCACAAATTATTTGTTTACAGTGATGAAAAATCTTCCATGTTCATCCCTTTTATTCTTTTTATAGATAATCCATATCTGGGAACTTTCTCTCAAGACTCCTTTCTTCACTCAGGATTTTTAAGAAAGTATTATATCAAATGTTACCTTCCTGTCTCCTCCAAGGGGAGAAGGACCTGCCAGGGCAGTGCTGGGCTGGAGAGAGCGATGAGCAAGGTCCTTCTCCATGCTCCTGAGAAGAATCCTGCTTCCTTTATGAGCTGCGGCTCTCTCTTTAATGGCACCGAAAGTGCTGTGGGCCATCCACGAGGAAGAGGAAAGAATGCCTCCAGTGGCGGGCAAATACAGCAGAACTTGTTCCCTTTGGCATTCTGGGTGCCCACAAGGAAAACAGAAGAAGCAAGTGCATTCTATTAAGTGAGAAACGGGGTCAGCCATTTCAGGAAGAACTCTTTTGCAAGAAAATCCTTGCCAATGTGAAGGAATTCAATGCTGTTTACCAACATCAGTTCAGTTAAATGGCATCCCAGGAAGCACGGCATGGAAAGATGAGTTAAAGAGGGAAACAGGTGGGGGGAAAGGCAAGACAGTCAGTAGAAACGAGAAGATGGAAGGCGGGAGCAGTGTTGCTAACAGATACATGGAGAGCAATTCTAACGTTTCCCATTGACGAAAACCTTTGATCCTGATGGATCCTGATGTGCTTTTCAAATGTTGTTACACCCTTAAGAATGTTTCCAAGGGAAGTTGAACTGGATGACCACCTGTTTAGGTTTCTTACCAGTTTGGATTTCATGAATCCAGTGGAATAACCTATCAGGTCCTATAGACCCAGCTCAAGGACATTTGCGTGTCTGCCTCTTTTATTCCTTGAGATGACTTCTTTTCAGCAAAAAAAAAAAAAAAAAAAAAAAAAGCCTCTATTATACACATATCTCTCTCTTTTATTTTTAACAATCAATGCCTAAATTTCATCCCTCTGAACTAATATAAATTTAACACCACTGTCAAATTTCTCCTGCAGTGTAAAATGTATTCACTTCTTCTTGAACCTGAAACCCTGAAAGTTAAGAAGGTAGGGGGGGAGATTATCTTAAAATGTGATTTATAGCTGATGGTCTTTTAAATCATATTTATACTAAGATATTTGCCAACAAGGGGCCTATTGTGGAATCCCTGGGGGGGTTGCTTTTCACACCCTGCAGTTTGGCCCCACTGTCCTTTTCCTACTTTTCTGACGCCACTGATGTCATGATGGTGGTAGGTGTGCGGTCTAGGTGCAGTGTCCCCCCCTCTGTGTCCTTAGGGAAGTGATTCTGTAATTAACAAGGGCAGTGTAACCAGGTTTCAAATGTAGTATCCAGAACCTCAAAAGACCCACAAGAATGACTCTCACTCGTTTCTTGGATTTTTTTTTTTTTCAGGAAAAGAAACCACTAAATAAGTCTTATTGCAATCAGACTCCATATCCCACCTGTCATATGAATCATTTCACAAGCCTAAGATAACTGCATTCCGCATCGGAACAGAACAGCCAGGCGGACAGGTGGGTTCTGAAGGTTCCCGCACTGTTGTTCATGCATTTACCCCACACTCTTAAGATAAATGAACAAATCCAATCATTTATCAACTGAATACTCAACAATTAAAACATCTGATTGCCAAAAGAAGTCAGCAAAACTGAAGAAAAAAGTGACTGAGGACCCTCATATATTGCTGTTGGGAATGTAGAATTTTAGAAAAGTGCAGCTACTTTGAAAAGCAGTTTGGCAGTTTCTCAAAATATTAAACAGAGTTAACATGTGACCCAGCAATCCCACTCCTATGTATCTACCCAAGAGAAATGAAGACATACATTTATACAAATCTTGTACACAGATATTCACAGTAGCATTATTTATAGGGGCCTCAAAGTAGGAACCCAAATGTCCACCCACTAATGGATGGATAAAGAGAATGTGGCTTCTCCATACAATGGGATGTGTTTTCAGTAAGAAGAAGGAATGAAATATTGACACATGTTACAATGTGATGAACTTTGAAAACATTATACTGAATGAGAAAAACTGGACAAAAGTCACACGTAGTACAGTCACACGTAGTACAGTCCCACTTGCATGTAGTATCCAGAATAGGCAAATCCTAAAGACAGAGGTAGAATAATGGTTGCCTGGGACAACAAGGAGGTGGGAACAGAGACTAACAATTCACAGATAAAGTGGTTTCTTATGGGGGGGAGTAGTGATGACAATGTTTTGGAATTAGATAGGGGTAATGATTGAAAAACTCTGAATATACTATCACTGAACTGTACACTTCAAATGGGTGAATTTTATAGTATATGAACTATATTTTAATAAAGTAATAAATTAAAAAAAAACTAAGGACAAAATAAAACACTTTCGGGGCATGAATAGGCATGACATCAGTGAGTGTTTGTGCTCATTGAGCACCAACACTCAGTGCTGGCTCGGGCGTCTCTCAGTTTCATTTCTGTCATTGCTCCACCAGTCACAGGGAGAGGTACCCATGGCCCCGGAATTCAGGAGTCATTCGGTCAGTCAGCTGGTCAGCCTTTCCGCCAATAGGTAACAGTCACTGGGTGATCACTGAGTATGTGTCCATTCAGAGAGGAACTCACAAGACTGCGCTGATTACAATGAATCCGTGTAGTTCACAGAGCGTGGAAGCAGGTAGACAGCAGTCACCAAACCTCGGGCCCCTCACTGCTGGGAATAACCCAACTTTGTGAAAATCCAAAGCAAACCTTTTGGGGGGGAAGGTTGGGAGCAGTTCCATCAGGAAGGAGAGAATCAAGGTCCAGTCTGCACAGGCAGGGGTCGGGCAACCCAGACCTAGACCCATGTTGGGTAGAGGTGATAAAAATCCTCTGTAGAGCTATTTGCATCTAATTAAATTCACTTTCTTTCATGTTATTTCAGTAAATGAACACCTAATCAACAGCTGTTCCAGGCAGAGCCCCATGCTGAACATGAGGAGAAATGAGTTTGTTTAGACCAAGCCTTTCAGGAATTCGAGATTTGGCTCAGACTTCAAAACGTGTGGGAGAGCACAGAACGAAGGCTCCGGTTCTGGACTGAACTCTCTCTCTGTGCTCCTCATTGGTTGCACCAATAAGATTTAGTGACTCAACTTCTGTGAACGCTAATTTTCTCATTATTTACAAAGTGGAGCTAATGTTATCTATCCGCTTATCCACATAGAACCAGTCTCATGGTCAAATGAGATAATGCATAAGGATTCATTTTATTGGAGAAACAACATATGCAGTCAAAGGTATTTTCTCTGGCTTCTGGTGATAAAATGGCTTTCAGGAGGGTGATAAGAGTTGTGATCTGTACGTGAAGGATGGTAAGATTTTTCCAGCTGAAAAGCCTCCTGTGCACAGAAGAGGCGTCAGTCCGTTGGGGCTGCTAAAACAAAATGCTGTAACCTGGATTGCTCATCAATGGCCTCACAGTTGTGGAGGCTGGGAACTCTAAGATCAAGGTGCTCCCATTGGTGAGAGGCTGCTTCCTGGCTCATGGATGAGCCCCTTTTTGCTCCAAGTCTCCTTTATGAGAGCGCTGATTCCATTCACAGGGGCTTCTCCTTGTGACCGGATCACCCGCCAGAGGCACAAGCTCCAGCACCATCCCGCTGGGATGGGGATTTCATCATGTGAGTTTCGGGGCACAAACATGCAGACCACACAGGAGGGTGAGGATGTCACAAGCAAGAATAAACATGAAGGAAGGCACTCAAAGTGTTTTCAGTGGACTGGAAAGCTTTGCTAGGAAGCAAGCAAATTGCAGCAGCATGTACTTCCAAGAAGTATTCCTTGTTCACTCATCCAACAGTTAGTTGGGGTGGCTCTCTTCCCAAGTCTGACCCTGGACTCCACGTTTAGAGGCGTTGGTTATGGCAGCTCAAAGATTTCCTTCTCACTGCAAATGCAGAAGTTCGAGAAGGCAGCCAACCGTGGAGACACATTTCAAGCTTCCACTTGTGCAGTTAAATCCACCAATGTGTGTGTGTGTGTTAGTCTCCATCATGTCCGACTCTGTGACCCCGTGGACTGTAGCCTGCCAGGCTCCTCGGTTCAAGGGATTTTCCAGACAAGAATACTGGAGTGGGCTGCCATTCCCTTTTCCAGAAACCTGCCAATCCCAAGGGCCAAATCCAGTCACATGGCCAAGCCTGAAATGCATTCTGCTGTCATGGGACCAAGGCAATCATGTCAACCCACAGTGCATTGGAGAGGAGTAAAGTATCAGAAACAAGTTCTATCCGCCTCAGCTGCCTTGGCCGGGGGAAGGTCAACACAGGAAATGGTAAGTACATTGTCCCTGCTGCTGCTGCTGCAGCTAAGTCACTGCAGTCGTGTCCGACTCTGTGCGACCCCATAGACGGCAGCCCACCAGGCTCCCCCATCCCTGGGACTCTCCAGGCAAGAACACTGGAGTGGGTTGCCAGTTCCTTCTCCAATGCATGAAAGTGAAAAGTGAAAGTGAAGTCGCTCAGTCGTGTCCAACTCTTGGCCACCCCATGGACTGCAGCCCACCAGGCTCCTCCGTCCATGGGATTTTCCAGGCAACAGTACTGAAGTGGGTTGCCTCTCATCCTTCTCTGATACTGTCTCTGAGATAGTTTAAAAGCAAATATTGAAAAACCTTCAGTGTTTGAATAAATACTAAAAACAGGATTTGGTGAAATGGAGTCAGTGAAGATTTTCAGGTGTCAGTTGGCTTAGGAGAGTGGGCTAATTAAACCAGAAAGATGACCCGAATTGCACTAAAACAGGTGCCAGCCATCCTGGGATGTCCAGGTCCTCCACCTTCCCAGATGACCTTATCTTTCTTTACTACACAATCCAGACAACAGGCTGGGTATCCTTACCTCACTCAGCTGCACTTTCAGTTTATCTGAACCTGCTTATTCGCTGGGAAAAGAAAGTGAAAGTTGCTCATTCATGTCTAACTCTTTGCAACCCCATAGACTCTACAGTTCATGGAATGCTCCAGGCCAGAATACTGGAATGGGTAGCCTTTCCCTTCTCCAGAGGAGCTTCCCAACCCAAGGATCAAACCCAGGTCTCCCACATTGCAGGTAGATTCTTTACCAGCTGATCCCCAAGGGAAGCCCAGTATGGGAAAGCGAAAGTCACTCCGTCATGTCTGACTCTTTGCAACCTCTGGATGCTACTGGACCTACCCCTAAAAACTCCACCATACATAATAGTCACAAATTTCCACCAAAGGCAGGTATTAGTTGTCTGTTGCTGCTATAACAAGTCAGCACAAGCAGAGTCATGCAGAACCACTACACCTGCGAATATGTCGTCTTCCGAGACAAGATATCCCTTCTTGATAATCCTATAGTTTCTGTGTGTCCACAGCCCAGGGTGAAGAGGCAGAGACTCTGCTCAGGGTCCCATGGACACCGAGTCTCGGTGTTGGCCAGGAGCCTGGGGTTTCTAGAGAAGAATCTGTTCCTGGGCTCAGGCCATGGGCAGTGTTTGTCTATACGGATGTGGACTCAGGTCCACTGGGCTCATCTATAGCTTCTAGAGATTCCTGCATTCTTTGGTCTGTGGTTTCCACCACCTTGAAATCAGTGTCAAATCTGTCTCCTACTTCAAACTGCTCTGACTTTATCTTCTATGGGTTTGTGTGGCTCCATTCAGCTCATCCACATAATCCAGGAAAATCTCCTATTTTCAGGTTAACTGGTCACCATCTCGATGGTGTCTTCAGAATCCCTTTTGTCTCAGAAAATGACATATTTGCAGGCGTAGTTTCTCTTCACATGGGGAAATAGGGCGTGACCTCCTCTAGAGGGACCCAAATCTGTCCCCACAGTGGAATAGCCTTCTGCTGGATGTTGTCTGTAGCCACAGGCAATTTGCACCAACTGTGACTGGCTCACCCACGTCCACGAGCTTTCAATTTTAGGCTAATTCTTTCAGGATTCCTTGCTTGGCAAGCTTGCTCAGTTTCTCTCAGGACTAATCCAAAATTCTCCAGGAGCCCATATGCTACCCACCCATCACTCAGTTTTAGAAAATTATTTGCCCCTTATTGAATTGAGGGAAGTGAAGGCATTAGGCAACCATGCATTCAGACTCCCACCCACAAAGGCACCCGCATCTAGAATATCCCCTCCTTGTATCACTCTCACTGCAAGGCTGACCCTTTTCCTGTGTCCTTTATCCCATCTTTTCCAAACCTGGGTCCTAAAAGAGAACCCTCTAGAATGCCCATGGTGCCTTCCCCTGGGTCCTTAATTTCAGCCTGTATGTTCTGATCTCTCCCCAAGGAAAACCACCCTGTGCCTGGTACTCTGCCTGCCAACCTCTCTCCTCCTTTTCCATCCCACCTTCTCCAAGGCTGAGCTCTCACCAGCTCCCCAGGCTGCTCATTCGCTTCTCAACATCCTGTAACTGACTTTCAGTTCCACCATGTGACTAAGGTTATTCTCACCATGGTGGCCAGTTATCCTCGACCCCAACACTTACTCTGAAATATCATTTCCCACGATGTCTGTGGTTTGATGATACTAGTCACTCATTGTAATTCCACTTTCTTGACCTTGAGTCTGCCATGATTCCCTGGTTCTCCACTCATCAGCTTTCCTGTCCCTTGACCCACTCCTATGGGGTGTTCTTCTTTGGGGTCTGTCTCTCAGGGTCCGTTGTCTCCAATTAGGTGATTGCCCACAGAGTCACCTGGGACCCTCCTCCCAGCATCAGGCTCCTCCTCCTGTTTCCTGGGTTGTCACTGTCATCTGGATTTTTCAATTACTTCAAGCTCAAGGAATTCAACCTGAACCTGCTTTCCCTTGTATGAGTTGGTTTTCCCCTCCATTGGTCTTCTTCTCTGCTCCACTCTTCTTGGTTGGAATCTGCAACCAACCTGTTCTCTCATACTTGAAAACTGCCATTAATCATTGATCTTCCATTACCTGGAGACCATTAAACACTCCAGGTGTTACTTCCTGAATTTTTAACCTGTCTGCCTTGTTCTTTCTTTCCCTGGCACCATCCCAGTTTAAACCATGATTAACTTGGGGATTCCTGAAACAGCCCACATACAGCCAGGAGAATCCATGCAGGCGAGAACACACCAGCTCATGGTCCAAATGTCCTACAGGAGTCAAGCACACACTCATGGCAAGACCACACATGACCAGCCCAGCTCCTCTCCACCCTCATACCTTTGACTGTTGGCTCACCACATTCACTTTGTATTACAGCCGCCATAACTTCTTTGCAATTTTTTGGTACATCGGGCTTTTACTCACTTCTCTGTGTACAATTTGGATACTTCGAGGTTACCTGCCTGCTTCAACTATCTTTCCCATCATCTCCCATCCTCGAGTAGTTCATTCACAGTTTTCCTTGAGGACCTGGCACCATCTCTACCTCCTTCATTCAGGTTTCAAGCTGGAAGCATTGTCATCCATTGGATTCTCATGGACTAGGTGGTGCCTCTGGATTCACCATGTTACAACTTGCATATTTGTTTTTATACTTCATTCAGTCTTCCCACCCCGCAAAGAGATGGTGGGTTCTTTGAAAACAGTCCTTGCATCATTGCTGAGGTCATTAGTGGGGTAAGTGATGTGAATTAAAAGGCAGGCTGCAGGGCACTGTGGAAGCCTTGTGGCATGGGGCAGCAGTGCGAATAGAACTGTGGATGTGCAGGCAGAGGGCACCTAACAGGCCATGAGCTGCGGGTCAGTGAGGGGAGGGGTGATGCACCCTGATGCCAGCACACCGCCTGGCTGAGCAAGTCCAGCTTGTTTCCTCCCTTCTTGTTGCTGGAGTTCACAAGCCACCCAGATTTCTCCCTTTCTGAAACAGGAGCCTTTTCTTCAGTTAGTTTTGGGGATCATGTTGTGGTTAACCAGGAATGGGGAATGCAGATAGACACGAGCCGGTGATAACTGAAATTGAAAGCAAAAAAAAAACCAAGCAAACAAAAATCTAACTCAAAGATGAAGATTTAAGCCATTATCTAAGACAGAAATAATTTTATGAGAATATATAGTAAAATGATATTGAATCTCATGAAATAATAAAACAATAAAAATAAATAAGAAAAAATGTCTGCGTACATGGGAATTTAGTAAAAGAGTTCACAAAATTTATCAAGCCCTCTGTGTCAACTTTAACTACACTGCTAAAACAAGGATATATTTATGAATACAGATAGAGATCTAGATGGCTTCCCTGATGGCTCAGATGGTAAAGAATCTGCCTGCAATGCGGGAGACCTGGGTTTGATCTCTGGGTTGGGAAGGTCCCTAGAGAAGGGAATGGTTACCCACTCCAGCATCCTCGCCTGGAGAATCCCATGGACAGAGGAGCCTGGTGGGCTACAGTTCATGAGGTCGCAAAGAATCGGACATGACTGAGCAACTAAGCACAGAAATCTAGACATACAGATACACTGAGCCTGGATACAGAGAGAGCTATCGATATGGATCCATAATGCAAAGAGTCGGACACGACTGAGCGACTGAACTGAATGTATAGGAGTTGTCTTGGGGTCTAGGTCCTGGATTAAATCTGTATGGAATTAATCTGTACAGAAGTATTCCTATCTACTTTTCTTTTTTGTTGTTGATCTATACATTTTTAATCCTTTTTATTGTGGTAAAAGTCACATAATATAAAACATACTATTTCAATCACACTTAATTGTACAGTTTGGTGACACCAAGTACATTCCCATTATTGTGCAACTCCTATCTCATTTTCAATGATCAAAGCAGTAAGAAATGACAAGGGAAAGCAAAGAGGTAAATAAATTGACCTAAAACAAGGACTCGTCAAAGGTACAATCCATAAGAATTTGAAATGGAAACACATCGTGTGAAGCAGAAAGCAGGTGTAGCTAGGGCCTAACATCCTGTATTATTATTAACAGACCCTGTCGTTTGCTCTGAAGTTTACATGACAAAGTGGAGAGTTGTGGTTCTGGTATTTTTAAATTCAGACCTCTATGCAGAAGAAAGAAAACACTCACTTTCTCTGCGAAAGGAGCCCTTTGTGGGAAGAGCCAGCCAGAGCAGGAACCTGGCCAGCGAGCCCAGCGCCGGCTCCACTGGTGCGGGAGAGGGAGCCACAGTGCGTTGCCCCTCTGGGTGCTATAGAGCCAGCGCCTCCACGCACCAGGGCAAGCCACGTGCCGGGGCTGTCCTCATTCTGCAGAGTACTTGACTCAGAATAGACAGTGATACGCTCACTTTTCCTTTATGAAGGAGACCTGGGTCTTTAACGCTCACTCCCAGTTCCTAGCGTCCCATCAGTGAACACCAAAATGGATACAGCCTGGGCTGTGTTCCCTGCCGTTGGCTATAAGACAGTCATCAACGCGGAATCTCAGGGGCTCACTCAGAGCGAATGATGCTGCATTTAAGAAGCTAATTACAAGCAGAATGAATAAAGTTTGTCCAGCTAGTTCTCGTAAGTCCATAGGAAGGAAGAATGAACATTTCAGACGCTCTGGAGTTTGGATCTCAAGGGTAGACATGCTAGTGACCAATGCTGGTGTGCAGCCCAAGATTTCCAGGGGTAGGAAGACCTGACCCAATCAGAGATCAATAGTAGTCCTGAAGATGGCAACCAGCCAAACCACACATTTCAGCTACTGAGAGATTAACATAACCTCATTCTCCTCCCTGTCCAGTTAGAGTAGCTGTCTATCCCTTTGTTTTTTAAGAGATCAGCATAGATTCCATAGCCAAAACTAGTAAGGAAACCTCAGTTCAGTTCAGTCGCTCAGGCATATTGGACTCTGTGACCCCATGCACTGCAGTACGGCAGGCCTCCCTGTCCATCACCAACTCCCAGAGCTTGTTCAAAAATCATGTCCATCGAGTCGGTGATGCCATCCAACCATCTCATCCTCTGTCATCGCCTTCTCCTCCCATCTTCAATCTTTCCCAGCATCAGGGTCTTTCCAAATGAGTCAGTTCTTCCCATCAAGTGGCCAAAGTATTGGAGTTTCAGCTTCAGCATCAGTTCTTCCAATGAATATTCAGGACTGATTTCCTTTAGGATGGATTGGTTGGATCTCCTTGCAGTCCAAGGGACTCTCAAGAGTCTTTTCCAACACCACAGTTCAAAAGCATCAGTTCTTTGGTGCTCAGCCTTCTTTATGGTCCAACTTTCACATCCATACATGACTACTGGAAAAACCATAGCTTTCACTATATGGACCTTTGCTGGCAAAGTAGTGTCTCTGCTTTTTAATATGCTATCTAGGTTGGTCATAACCTTTCTTCCAAGGAGAAAGCGTCTTTTAATTTCATGGCTGCAGTCACCATCTGCAGTGATTTTGGAGACCCCCCACCCCCACCAAAAAATAAAGTCTCTCACTGTTTCCATTGCTTCCCCATCTATTTGCCATGAAGTGATGGGACCAGATGCCATGATCTTAGTTTTCTGAATGTTGAGCTTTAAGCCAACTTTTTCACTCTCCACTTTCACTTTCATCAAGAGGCTTTTTAGTCCCTCTTCACTTTCTGCCATAAGGATGGTGTCATCTGCATATCTGACGTTATTGATATTTCTCCCAGCAATCTTGATTCCAGCTTGTGCTTCATCCAGCCCAGCATTTCCCATGATGTACTCTGCATATAAGTTAAATAAGCAGGGTGACAATATACAGCCTTGACATACTCCTTTTCCTATTTAGAACCAGTCTGTTGTTCCATGTCCAGTTCGGACTGTTGCTTCCTGACCTGCATACAGATTTCTCAAGAGGCAGGTCAGGTGGTCTGGTAGCCCCATGTCTTTCAGAATTTTCCACAGTTTATTGTGATCCACACAGTCAAGGGCTTTGGCATAGTTAATAAAGCAGAAATAGATGTTTTTCTGGAACTCACTTGTTTTTTCGATGATCCAACACATGTTGGCAATTTGATTTCTGGTTCCTCTGCCTTTTTAAAAACCAGCTTGAACATATGGAAGTTCATGATTCATGTACTGTGGAAGCCTGGCTTGAAGAATTTTGAGCATTACTTTACTAGCATGTAAGATGAGTGCAATTGTGCTGTAGTTTGAGCATTCTTTGGCATTGCCTTTCTGTGGGATTGGAATGAAAAGCATACTTTTCCAGTCTTGTGGCCATTGCTGAGCTTTCCACATTTGCTGGCATATTGAGTGCAGCACTTTCACAGCATCATCTTTCAGGATTTGAAACAGCTCAACTGGAATTCCGTCACCTCCACTAGCTTTGTTCATAGTGATGCTTTCCAAGGCCCACTTAACTTCACATTCCAGGATGTCTGGCTCTAGGTGAGTGAGCAGACCATCATGATTATCTGGATCATGAAGATCTTTTTTGTACAGTTCTTCTGTGTATTCTTGCCACCTCTTCTTAAAATCTTCTGCTTCTGTTAGGTCCATACCATTTCTGTCCTTTATCGAGCCCATCTTTGCATGAAATGTTCCCTTGGTATCTCTAATTTTCTTGAAGAGATCTCTAGTCTTTCCCATTCTGTTGTTTGCCTCTATTTCTTTGCATTGATCGCTGAGGAAGGCTTTCTTATCTCTCCTTCCTATTCTTTGGAACTCTGCATTCAAATGGGTATATCTTGCCTTTCCTCCTTTGCCTTTTGCTTCTCTTCTTTTCACAGCTATTTGTAAGGCCTCCTCAGACAACCATTTTGCCTTTTTGCATTTCTTTTTCTTGGAGATGGTCTTGATCCCTGCCTCCTGTATAATATCGCGAACCTCCATCCATAGTTCTTCAGGCACTCTGTCTATCAGATCTGATCCCTTGAATATGTTTGTCACTTCTACTGTATAATCATCAGAGATTTGATTTAGGTCATGCCTGAATGGTCTAGTGGTTCTCCCTATTTCCTTCAACTTAAGTCTGAATTTGGCAATAAGGAGACCTCACTAATGACACACACACACACACACACACACATATATATATATATATATATATATATATATATATATATATATATATATATATATATATGCTTCCATCTGTTTCTAATCTGTTTCTAACTTTCAAAATCAAAAATAAATTATAAATTTATGAGGAGTTCCTTCCCTTTTCTTTCTTTCTTTTCTTTTTTTTTTTGGCCACACCATGTGGCTTGTGGGATCTTAGTTCCCTGACCAGGGATGGAGCTTGTGTTCCTCGCAGTGGAAGCACAGAGTCCTAACCATGAACTGCCAGGGAATTCCTGAGGATTTTCTTTCTATAGACATATAAGATATAATCTAGTTCTGGAAACGAAAGAGGTACCCAATAACACAGCCCTTGAATGAATGTCTGAAAAAATAAGAAAATGGCTACTTCTTAAGGAAATACATTCAAAAATATATATTCTAACATTCAAATAGATACAGAGAGTCAACCCGCTGGTCGTGGCTTTCAGGAGTCAAAGCCGCATCTCCTGCACTGGCAGGTGGATTCTTTACCACTGTGCCCTGGGGAATCCTACACATGTATACACCCATAATGATTTCAGTCTCTTGATATTACTGGAATCAATGGAGTAAGAGGCGAAATTTTAGAAAAAAACTATTCAGTTGGAGGCTGGCAGTCAGCGGCAGGAGGTATTATTAAGCTCATAATGTAAACACTCGCCCTGAGAAATGCCACTGAGTTCTGAAGGTCTTTGTCCATTATAAAAGTGTGTGACATCCCTTCAATGATGAATTGTATCAGTTATTCTACAGAGGTCCTAAGGAAAACTGAGGGAGAGGACTGTTAGTATTGACCGATGCTCTGAAATCTCCTGTCCATTGTTTATTGAGCTCATCAATTATCATTGAAGTTTTCATCTTGAATTGAAATGGAAAATTAACAGAAATCAGGAAATTTTGTAGAACATTTTACTAATGAAGTAAAGAGGACATGTTTTAATATTACAAACACTGCACATTCATTGCTTTTTTATAAGAACATATCTTTTCAAGAATCGATGTTATCATTACCATTTCAGTTAATCAAAATTAATTGCCCCTTTTTATCAAGAAATAAAATAGGACCAACACAGATCTGTCTGTCTTAAAATTCTAATTGCCTCTTCCATAGTTAGAATGCTGCTGCTACTGCTAAGTCACTTCAGTCGTGTCCGACTCTGTGCGACCCCATAGATGGCAGCCCACCAGGCTCCCCTGTCCCTGGGATTCTCCAGGCAAGAACACTGGAGTGGGTTGCCATTTCCTTGTCCAATGCATGAAAGTGAAAAGTGAAAGGGAAGCGCTCAGTCGTGTCTGACTCTTCGTGACCCCATGGACCACAGCCTACCAGGCTCCTCTGTCCATGGGATTCTCCAGGCAAGAATACTGGAGTGGGGTGTTATCGCCTTCTCCATTAGAATGCTGATTACCATTAAATGTTAATATTCTAACTCTGATTTTATAAGTCAAAATATCTATTGATAAAAAGTACATGTAATCATTTCAAATTTTCAAAAATGAAGTAACCTTTTTAAAAACAAAATACATTTATTGGTCTCAAAATAATCCATTCACAAAATGGATTGTTTTTCTGATAGGTAACAATGTGAAGTAAAATCTCCTATAGGATATATACTAGTGATGGAAATAACAAACTTTACAACATACGTAGCCCAGAAATCCAAGATATAATAGAAAAAATGTAGGCAATCCAGAAAGAGCAGGTGTCACCTGGCTGTCAAGGTGGAGAGAGGCTGCGTTTTAGGATGTGGGAGCAACCGAACTGTGTCCGCCATGCACATGGGAAATCCTTCTGGTCTTTTCCAGTCTAGCAGAGTGCCCCGTGACAACATAGATCAAGGGGGTGTTAGATAACTTGTCATGATCTACAAAGTTACGAGTCCACATGTGGGCAGTTGTCAGTTTCATGTCCTGAATTTGTGTCTATCACGACAGGTCTGTGTAAGGCGCTCATGGAAGAGAGTGCAACAAGGGGATAGAAAAAATAAATACGCCCAGGGTTTTCCAGTGGCCATAAAATTTGCTTTTGAGACCTAATGTTTGAAGAAACAAACCAAGGCTCTATGATGGATAGATAGTGATCTGTGTGGGAGGCGGGTGGGAGGTGAACGTCAGGCAGTGACAGGACGGTGTCCACCCCATCCAGGCTGTCAGGAATGCAGAGGTCACTAAACCCTTTAGGAAACACAAGCACCAGGTGTAGTAAGGGCTTCACTTCTGCTCCGTCCTGTCTATAAAAGGCAAGAAGTCAGCAGTACAATCGTTGAAATCTGTTAAGAATCATACTTATTTCCTATGTCAAGTCACCAAAATCCAAGATGCGTGCATCTCTGAATCTTGGAACATCTTTTATTTCATCATTGCTTGTTTTTTGTCAACACATTTTTTTCCTCATTGCCTACTGTGACCAAAAGGATTCAACAAAAACAGCAATTTTATTCACTTTAGAGGACTCCAGTGGAGTTGTAATTTGCCTTATAAACCACATCACTGAGCCCCAGATTTACAACAACGTGTGATCTTTAAATACACTGTATATCACTCTGCTGATGGTCATGCAATTAAGGATCTGGACACAAGGAACAACATACCACCGAAAAAATAGTTCTCAAAAGGGAATTTGGTGTGTCAGGAAAGATAACAGTAATTTAGAATTCGGGTCAACATGATTTTAATGCTAAGAACCTGTGAAGATTAAGCCCTTAAATGTCCTACGTCTGCTTAAGATCTTTCCTCTGGCCAAACAGGTAGGAAGGAAATAAAGAAGGAAACAGGAAAAAATCTTAGTAAGTGAGAAGGAAGGGACATTGCAGGTTTACCAAAATATGATTTTTAAAATTGTTTTCTAAATAATCAATTTTAACAATATAATGTCAAATACCCACGAAACAGAACATTCCAATCACGACACTTAAGCTCTAGACCACCCAATATTATTGAAATCTGTCTGAAAGTTTAGAAGTTTATCCAGATGCTATATAATATAAACAGAAAAATTAAAATTTAATTAAAAATTAAAATCATGTAGTCTTACTGCAAATGTTTTTTTAAACTGAGCTAATCCAAGTACTTCTTCTTAAAAGTGTAATGCAAAGTATTTAATAAAGAAAGCAAATTGCATACATTGTTTGTGTTTCCAATATGATACTGATCCAAAAGGAGTCTTATCTATATATTGTATATATTGCCATTGTTTAGTCACTCAGTTGTATCCAGCTCTTTTGGGACCCCCTGGACTGTAGCCTACCAGGCTCCTATGTCTGTGAGATTTCCCAAGCAAGAATACTGGAGTGGGTTGCCATTTCCTTCTCTAGGGGATCTTTCCAACCTAGGGATCAAACCTGTGTCTCTTGCATTGCAGGCGGATTCTTAATCACTGAGCTACCAGGGAAGCCCACAGATATATTATGCTAATTATCAAAAATATAAAATTATATTATATTCTTTGTGAACTTATTTGATAATTGTTTCTCTAAGGTTTCAACTCCATGAGTTCAGGGACCATCTTGTTTATTACTTTATCTCTAGCTTCTAACACAAGGACCAGAAATATATATATGCATATATGGGTATATAATCTATAATATATTGTCCATGCCTGTATACATAGCATATTCTCTTTATGTGAACATGACTGATTTTTATCCATCTATATTTTTACTTACTTTTTACACAAGCTAACAAATGTGCATTTGCAAAACTGACAGGTAAAGGAGTTTTTATGCAGCCAAAAGAGTATGAAAAATTATCAAGCATGATAACACATAACCAGTAATTTTTTTCTTCAGACCACTCAAGATAGAAGTAATTCTCAGCTGTAAAAAAAAAAAAAATGAAATAATGCCATTTGAAGCAACACAGATAGACCTATTAGATGATTATACTAAGCGAAGTAAGTCAGAAAAACAAATGCCATATGATGTCACTTGTATGTGAAATCTAAAACACAACACAAATGAAGTTATCTATGAAACAAAGAAGCTCATAGACTAGAGAACAAACTTGTGTTTGCCTGGGCAGGGTGAGGGTTGGCGAGGGAGGAGAGAGTTTGGGATTAGCAGATGCAAACTGGTACATATAGAAGAGATAAGGCCCTGCTGGATAACACAGATGCTGTGTTCGGTCTCTGTGATAAACCATCATGGAAAAGAATACGAAATGTGTGTGTGTGTGTGTGTGTGTGTGTGTGTGTGTGTGTGTAACTGAGTCACTTTGCTGTACAGCAGAAATTAACACAACACTATAAGCCAACTAAACTTCAATAACATTAAAAAAAAAAGATGGAACTCATTTAGGCACAAACATACAAACAATCTAAATATATCAGAGGACTGTTTAGGCCACTGAAGGCCTCCACAGCCAAAAGAAAAATGCAAAGTTCATATGAAATTTAGAAAATGTCAAAGCCTTCTGTTTTTCCTGAAAAATGCTGCAGTAGTTAACTCTGCAGTTATTGTGAGAGCCTGACTGACTTCTTAGTTCATCTAATTCCACCGAACAGCCAGATAGAGTCAAGGGCCCCCTGAGCAAGGATGCCACGGCATAAGGATGCCACTGCGTAAGGCTGCCACAAAGGACGCTGGACGAGGCGATGGGGGCGGGGTCACAAGGGGCGGGGTCACAAGGGGGCGGGGCCATATGGAGGCGGGGCCACATGGGGCTGGGTCGCATGGGGGCGGGGTCGCATGGGGGCGGGGTCACATGCGTGGCCCACGTGAGGCCCTGACCTCCGGCAGCATCCTCATCCCCACCCCTTCTCCGTGGGCATCTCCCCTGCTGGTCTTCCAGCCACCGTGTAGACCAGCAGAGACTAAAAGAAGAACAAAATTGTTTCTGCATTTGCTCTGACTCTCTGCGCTCTTAACCAGCACTTTGTCCCTACGGCTAAAAGGGCTTGCATTTTTATACAGACCAATCCCACAAGAATTCACTGTAAGTTACTATTAAAATTATTTGGCTTAGTTATAAACCGCAGTAAGTGGATCAAGGACTTGGAATTTGTAAAAGTATTTTTTATATCAGATGCTAATTCAAATGCTTTTTTTCCCCTTCCAATTATGTTTATACTTTATATCATTTTAATACTCAAAACATGACATATTCCACTGAAATACAAATCTGTTACTTTTCAAAGGAACCAAACTTTCTTCCTTTTGACTGGAATTATATCTGGTTAAAATATGGTACCCAGTATGTGTTTTTGAAAGAAATAGTGAGTAAATCTGTGAATAAATGTCCTTTTCAGATGGAATCACTGAGACAGAGTGAAAATGCAAGATATTCTAGAGACTGAAAGATTTTGGAAGTCTGGATTACGTTTCTGCCATACAATGCCTCTCACTGTCATCAGGCTTATTCAAGACAAGGCATTGCTTGAGGAATTTTACTTTGAAGAATTTTCTGTTTCTTTATTCTCCTTTTACCAAGAAACTGGAAACGCTGGTGAATGTGTAGCGAGAGGAGACTGAAGCTGAGGGGAATGTCAGAGCTGCTGCAGGTGGGTGCTGTGACTCTGGCCCCACCAGCATCTCCATGCCGGTGTCTCAGCTGGTCCAGAGGTGTGCTCTGAAGCAGGACTGAAATAGACTGAGGGGCCCCACCCTTAGTGTTAACCCGGGCCAGTTCTGTGTCCCCTATGGATCTCATCATTGGATTAGTCAGTTTGCGCTAGGTGAAAAATAACTTCCATCTGGGTTTAATTATTTATAATGGGCAATTATAACTGACACTGAGAAAAATTTTTTTATTACAATAGATTATGTACAGTCAAGATAACTTCATGGTACTTATTGTACTTACATGGTACATATTGTGCTTACTGTTTTAGTAATAACTATTTTTCCTTCAATTCTGCGTAAAGAATAGAAATCATACACTGAGGAAAACTCTTAAGAGACATTTTTTGTCAGGTTAAATCATGAAACATTTGTGGTCAGTCGCTCAGTCACGTCTGGCTCTTCTGTCCATAGAATTCTCCAAGCAAGAATACTGGAGTGGGTTCCCATTTTCTCCTCCAGGGGATCTTCCCAACCCAAGCACTTTTAAGCAAAAGTCTCTATTTCAAGAAGGAATTTAGCATTGCAATTTAGGTAACAAAACTTCACTTTTACTTGTAAGATGTGCAAGGTTAAGCTGTTATGAAGTCTTTATTCTTTAAAATAAAACTAATTCCCAGTCAATATATATTATTCCTGATGAGCAGCAAAACTGAGGTCTAGGATTTCTAAAATGCAAATTTGATATTATTGAAACTCTATGTTGGTTATATGACTTTAGTCCTTAGAATAAACTAAGCAATAAAGATGGGAGAGCTGTTATATTTTTATCCTGTCTGTACATCAATAAGATATTCAAAATATAAAAAAAATCTATAACTAAGAAGAGGTCAATGTGAATAAAATTGTGATCTTTTTGTTAATAGCATGCTAGATTTTTTTTTTTAGTGATTAGGAATAGACTCCTAAGTTAAATCATATTTTGATGACTAAATTTACTTTGTAAAAACACTATGGACTTAGCCCTGCACATGTTTTATGGCATTGTCCTGTGTGTACCAATGATGCTTTCTGAGAAATCCTAGCTGACTTTCATCTCTGCCATTTCAAAAGCAAGTCATAGCCCAGCCTTCTGCACCAGTGCAATGCTGCCACCACATGGGAGAGATCAGAGATCACTACACAGAGCGGTTACTAATGTGTGTTCAAAGAGATTAATTTCTTATATGAAAGGGATATTTCAGGTCCAAAGATACAGATGCATACACCCGCAAGCGCATGTTTTGTCTTCTGCAGCAAGAAGACCATCACGTTAGTGAGAGCACTTCCCCTGTGTGTATGAGCTGCCAGGAAAGGCAATATTTGAACAGGTTAAGCTATTTCTTGTGTATGCACATATAATGTTAACATTTTCTCAAATGATTGCAGAATAAGCCAAAATTGAGCAAACATCAGTTGCTACTAAGTTTACACTGAAAGGGATTTCTAGGGGAATTGAGTACTCAAAGTTCTACCCTCCAGGGCTTTGGGCAGAAACTTAGAATGGAAGCTGTGAGTCAAAACAACAATAGCAATAATGTCCTTAATGAGGACAGAAATAAATCATTGCTTGTAAGGTAGAATATGCTTGGAAAATTATTTTAGTGATTTTATTCATCATCAACAGGCAAGTGAGTTAAAATGTGCTTTGGGCTTGTAAAACAGTTAAGCATAGGTACTTGCGTTTTATCAGTAGTGTTGGAACCTTTTGTGTTTCAAAAGGTGGTTTACATTGTACAGTGAGACTCATTTGTGACAACAGATCAAATGACCCTGATCAGAGATGGCTGGATGGCATCACGGACTCGATGGACGTGAGTCTGAGTGAACTCCGGGAGTTGGTGATGGACAGGGAGGCCTGGCGTGCTGTGATTCATGGCGTCGCAAAGAGTCGGACACAACTGAGCGACTGAACTGAATTCTGTTTATATTCACAAAAGTAAAGTTTTTAAAATAATCTTTAACAAAAGTGGACAATAACTTATTTTGTTATGTAGAAAAGATAACCTAAACCTACCTTAAAAAAAACAGTGATACATTTTATTACTGAAGCTGCTGTCTCTTCACACTGTAGAATTTATTTTGTTACAGAACTCTCAACTGTGGAGTCAAGAACCTTATTAATTAACTTTTTAAGCGACGTGCAACTAGTGACAAGTTCAAAACTATAGCAGTTATTGATAACTTAGATTTGGGACTCTTAAGAAATGGGATGGATGTAAATGGTATTAGCACAGAAAATATATCTTTCAGTGACCATATAGATTTATGTAGAAATACATATATTAGTTCTAAAATATATCCTCTTACATGTGGCCTACATTTTTAAACATAAATATGTTTAATTTTCCAGTCAAAAATACAATATGTAAGGGATAAAAATCAGTGGTAGTATATTTATAAAATGTTTTGTCTTACACTGAATATTTATACAAACTTCAAGACTACTCTTAAAATTCATGAACTAATAATGTTTACCATGTATGTGCATAATTATATGTGTCTGTTTCTTCTTATGCAAGAATTACTGAATTGTTTTGATAAATGGTATGTCTCTCAGTCTATCATTAGATATCAGATATCAGATATTATAATTGTTCCATTGAAGAACAGCATCGGTTAGTAAGAAAGTGTCCTCTTTCTCCAGAGCTACAGTGTCAATCAGGGTGGGCAACAGAGTAAGTATTTTTCTGCAACAAAAAGGGACGATAAATCAAATTATTCTCAGCCTGTGATTTGATCTGTCCTTCATTCTAAATTTCCTTTTTCATGTGGATTTGAGTCAGCCCGTAATGTTATTTTAATTTAGTTTTTTGTATGTAATACATGCTGCCGTCAGGTAAATGTACTTGTCATGATTGAATTCAATAGATTGTAATGACCTTTTATCTTTATTGCAAAGCTTTAGATCATAGTAGGCAGGGCTGGCTTGAGCAGCTCCAGATTGGGAATGGGGCCTAATTGAAAGTTCTCATCAATCTTTAATGACAGCGTGATTATCATTGTTGAATGCTCTCTTCCATTTGCCTTTCCCCTTTCAGAGCAATTTTTACCACTTCACTGATGCTGGTTGGTGTGAAGGTTAAAGAAAGGCAAGATCTGAGTTTCCTGTTGAAACAGGTACAAGCAACACACAGCCACCCTGAACCCAGCTTCTCTGATGGTGCCACGTGGGACAGACTCACGGCCAGTCCCCAAGGAAGACTCAGTGATGTTGCTGGGGGGAGGGCGCTGAGCGTGCCAGAGCACAACACAGCACAAGTGACACTTTGCAAAATGGTGACCAAACACAACAGGTTTGCAAAAAAACACAAACATGACAACAATAAGATTCAGCTTCAGAAAAAGCGGTCAGTTCATTTTGACATTTCCTATTCTCATTTTTGGTAGAGCATGCAGACTTCATAAAGGTAGTAATTAATAAAAGAGAAGTCACTGCTACAATCATGCCCTTGTGTATTTGTATATATGGATGCATATATCTGCACACTTATGGCTGACTAGATGGTTTTTTAATTTAGGTACTATTTCTTTGATTTTTTAAAGTGAAGTCTAAAAGAAATTGATCAAAAATGTTTTTGATCCATCAGGGATCAGAAATATTTGGACAGCATACACCTGTCAATGATCGCATGATATATATTCCAATACTTACGGTAAAATGGCCACTTTGTATTTACAGGTTAAAACACATTTTTTATCAGGTTGAATTTCACTATTTCTGCATTTGGATGCAATAAATTTTTCCCGAAGCCCTACAACGGTGTGCACTGTTGTGAATAATGCATGCAACAAGAAGGCAGAGATTTTAATTGATAGCAATTAGTGAACTTTCTAAATCTGTAAAACTGCAACAGGCTTGCACTCAGTCAGTGCCAGTGCCTATTTTTACACTCCAGCCTCTACTTAACAGAAAGCCAAGTGCATCAGCCTGCAGCTGCTGAGGCTGCAGATGCCAGAAAGGGGCTTTTGTTCCACCTACGGAGCCGTGGGAGGGCCATTCTGCTCTGCCATTTCCAGCTTGTTTCCATTTTCTGTCTGATATTCTTACAATGGGGAGGAAGGGCTGGTGTTTAACAGAAGGATGTCCTGGCAGGTCCTTCTTGGGGAGCTGGTGTCTGGATGGGGAGGAGAGGGTCAGCGAGTCACAGAGGGAACACTATTGTGTCCATGTAACATACGCACTCAGACAACAGGCTTGAGGTTTCATAATTAACAGCAGACCACGGGGGAACATTGCCATACAGTGAGCTCTACTCCGGGAAGCGGAGGGGCTGAGCCATGCTCAGTCCCACGGAGCTTTCTCAGGCAACAGTTTGCCCTATATTTTAAAATTGTGTTTCACAATTCAAGCATCCATATGTTTGAGTTTAAAATCCCTCTAGTGGAAATTAGCAAGCATTTTTATAGGCAGAAATTAATCTGATAAAATGATTAATCTTATTAAAATATTAGGAAAATGACAGGGCCCCATTAACATGTGAGGAAGTCATTTTCATATTGTAAACCCACGTTCTTAAATTTTAATTAAAAATAAAAACAAATGGAATGAGTAAACTTTAATTTAAAATACATATATTTAACAAGATAACCCAGAATGAGATTCCTAATGAGAAGAGGAAGTTCCCTTCTTTTGCTCTTAAACATGATCAGGGAAGGATGCCATAAGGAATCATGGATTATATTTTTATGGTCATTAATTTGAATAAAAATATTCATGGATTTGGAAAATCAATGACCATCAGTTGGAAGACCGTCCTCAAGGACATCGATGGATGCGTGAGATCCCACCCACTCCAGGCCGAGCCTTTTAGACACTGAGGTGCAGGCTTCCGGAGCAGGCGTTCTGTTTTCCACGTCTACCCTCACCATTTCTTTTCTGCTCCTCTAGCATCATCATTATTTAAAATGACTTGGGGCTTGCCTCGTGGCTCAGTGGTGAAGAATCTGCCCGCCAATGCAAAAGACACGGGTTTGGTCCCTGATCCAGGGAGACCCCACATGCCGTGGGATCCCGCACCTAAGCCCGAGCGCTGCCAGCGGTGCCCTAGGGCCCTAGGGCTCTGGATCCGGACTGCTGAAGCCACGGGCCACGGAGCGCCTGCTCTGTAAGGAGAAGCCCCGCCACGAGAAGGCCAAGCGCGGCAACCAGAGAGCCGCCCCGCCGCGTGCCACGACTAGGAACCAGCCTGCACAGGAAGGCAGACCCACAGAGCCAAAAATAAAAGTAAATAAAATTTTTACAAAATGATTTGGAGGAGCACTACAGCACTTCTCTGTCCAGACCACAGATGTGAGCAAGACTGAAATATGAAGCAGACGTCTCGGCCAGTTCCAGACTTCCAGGCGTTCGGTTTAGTGTCGTGCGCCAGGAGGTCGGGGTCCCAGGAAAGGCCCTGCCACCACCTCCACCGCTTCAGGGCCCCTCGGGGGTCCCAGCACCCGCCCTGCTCCTCATCCCTGGGTGGCCGCTCCTTCCGGGGGTCACCGTGGGGCTGCCCTCAGCAGCCACCCACGCCCGGCTCAGGGTAGAGACTGGGGGAGACCGGCACCCTGCAGGTGCTCGAGGTCGGGCTCTGGCCCTGCGGGCGCCGGGCAGGGATGGGACTCAGGACAGACTCTCCTGCTTCAGCCCCTGACGGCCCCGCCCATCCGCCTCGCTTCACACTCGCACCCACGCCCAGGGCCGGGTCCACGGAGGTCGGGCTGACCCTCCCGCCCCTCCCTGCCCACCCTCCAGGGGGCACTTTCCCGCAGCTGGCCAGTGACCCCTTCCTCAGCTGCGGGCAGGCGCCCTACAGCAGGGCCCCGAGGACTCCAGCTTGGCCGGTTCACCCGCTGCGCGCTAACCTGGACTCAGCCCACCCGCACCTCGGACCACAGCCTTAGCCAACTTGTCTTGGGAATCGTCTGTTTTCCTGGAATCTCAGATGACCTAACCCGGCCTAACTTCACCCAGCCTACTAGCCTCTTTGTAGGTACATCTGACTTTCCAATATAAAGGGTATCATAAGTGCTTTATACTCTCAGTTCAGTTCAGTTCAGTTGCTCAGTCGTGTCCAACTCTTTGCCACCCCATGAATCGCAGCACGCCAGGCCTCCCTGTCCATCACCAACTCCCGGAGTTCACTCAGACTCATGTCCATCGAGTCAGTGATGCCATCCAGCCATCTCATCTTCTGTCGTCCCCTTCTCCTCCTGCCCCCAATCCCTCCCAGCATCAGAGTCTTTTCCAATGAGTCAACTCTTCGCATGAGGTGGCCAAGTACTGGAGTTTCAGTAAGCACTCACTAGAAGTAACAGATTCTCCACCAATCGGATGCTGTAATCAACTACTTAAATAATACTCAGATAACGGCCCAGCCCTGGGGCCCACTGGACGTTAGTCCTGTTGACTAAATCGATGCCCCCAACAACCGCCCAGCGTTTCGCCTCCCGCGGCTCCACTCCACCCTGGACCACAGTGCAAACTCGGGCTGCATCGGCTTGAGGCCCACCATGGGCCTCGGCGTCCTGCAGCACAGCTCTCCAGACCCGCACCCCGCGGGGAGACCTCTCCCCTGCCCAGTGGGTCTGCGCTCATCAGGGAACGCAGCTCCTCCAAGCCTTCCGCATGCCAGCCCTCTCCCCTCGCTGGGCAGAAAGCCAGGCTGAGCCCACGGTTATCCCAGCTCCTGTGAGAGTCACACCAGACACCACCCGGGTCACCCCACCCTCTATCAGCCTGAGTGGAGTGGTGGTCCCTATTAGGCGGAGAAGCTCACGAGCTAGCGGTCTCCCTGCATCCCTGCGGGCTTCTGCTCTCTCCTCCTCTGCACGATGCTGATAGCTCTGTCTCCAGTGCCCTCCTCTCCCTTCTCCCTCCATGTTTGCCTTTGCAGCTCTGGGTCCTCCAGACTAGGCATTGGGGACACACAGAGCATGCATCGTCCGTCCTCACTGACTCTGCTCCTACCAGCTGCCTGCCCCTCTGATAGCAATCATCCTAGAGAGAAAGCCCGCGTTTGTTGCTTTTATTTACACACCAGCCAACAGTTCTTAACCTCAAGCCAACTGGCTCTTAGTCTTTCTCTTCAAGTCTCCTGCCAAGGTCACCAGAAATCTCACGGTGAGCACAGTAACAGTCCTCGATGACTCCTGGTGACTCCTTGGAGCCCTCGACACACTTCTGTCCCTCCCTGCCCCCCAGGTCCCTCTGTCCCATCAGAGACACCCTCCTGCTCAGGGTCTGTGGGTCCATGCTCCCAAGCTGCCTTCCCTTCCTCTTATTCTCCAGCGAGTGCATTTCTCAAAATTCATTCATTCATGCTCTTCTCTCTCACTTTGTAGGAGAGAAATGGTTTACCTGGAAGGTTAAAACCATCACCTCAGCACAGATGAGCAAGAACAGCAGCAATGAATAATATTGATACCTAATATAGTACTCGGAGAAGGCAATGGCACCCCACTCCAGTACTCTTGCCTGGAAAATCCCACAGACAGAGGAGCCTGGTGGGCTGCAGTCCATGGGGTCACGAAGAGTTGGACACGACTGAGTGACTTCGCTTTCACTTTTCACTTTCATGCATTGGAGAAGGAAATGGCAACCCACTCTGGTGTTCTTGCCTGGAGAATCCCAGGGACGGGGGAGCCTGGTGGGCTGCCGTCTATGTGGCCGCACAGAGTCGGACACGACTGAAGCGCCTTAGCAGTAGCAATATAGTATTATCCAAATTTGTTTTATTTATGTGAATATCAAGACACCATGAAATTTAGAGATAAATGTTATTTCTAGTAAAAACATTAATAATAAACATATTAGAAGAAGTTTTCTAAAACAGCCAAAAGTAAAATATATTTAAAGAATGGAGAATTTTATCTAAGGGTAGAATTTCCTGATGATTTTTAAAAACGCAAAGCTAGTCTAGTAATGGCATCAGTTGAATCCATATTCTTAAGGAAATTCAATAAATATATTCCTCCAAATTAATAGTATTTCTCAAATAGCTATTAATTAGATGTGCAGATGTGATATTTTCGTTTTAAACTAATTTGGCTGTTCTTTTTCATCTTTCTTACAAAAACGTGGAAGGTCAGTGAAGATGTTAGTAGCCCCACGCAGGTATTTTTAAAAGCAGTTCCCAGGGCACCTGCTTGCCAGTGAGGAATCTCATTGTGAGCAAAATAATCTGGACCACATTTTATCCAGATGATAATTTGCATTGACATTGTATTTTTAAATAACCAACTCCTGAACTAGCACACACAGACTCTCTGTCCCTAAGGGAACAGGATTACGGTTCAAATACTGTTTCATGTCCCAGTGGGACTCAGGCCACCAGAAACACGCCCGCCCAGCGGCCACCCTGCCTGCTCCTCCCTGTGGAGGACTTGGGTCATCTCTTCACTGCCGGGGGCCAGCGTGAGGAACTCCGCCCAGGGCAAAGGTCATGAGGAAGGAGGCTTGGCATACGCAAAGGCGTGATCAAGCCTCAGGAAACCCCCTGTTCCCGAGCATCTAACCCCAAAGCCAGAGTCTGTTTTATGCTCTCACCTACACCTCTGACTCTACGGGGGCTCTCCCCAATAACCGTTTCTCTCGGAGAAGGAGTGAACGTGCAGCTCCAAGGCAATAAAAATTCCTGGGCGTGACAAGAGTGTTTCAGCTACGGACTCCTCTGAAGGTTATCTAGCCCGCCTGTATAGGTTCGTCCGGCCACATGTGATTGTTTACAGCCTCCCAACCTGAGAGGCATGAGATGTTTTAGACTTACTAAAGGCAAATTCTTTTGGGGAGTTAGAAATTATTAGTATGATGGGTTGGTTAGGAATTATATTGGTGAAGGGTTTTTCATTTGTTGTGTCAATAATTGCTGCTAATTCCCTGCTCTGGGTGGGACAAGGATGTCTCAGGTCAAACCTCTCTGCTGACAGACTAGCTTGTGTGACACGATTATCCATACTCCTGCCACTATGCACATGATTGTTTACTACCTCTCAACCATAAACAGCACAGAGAGTTTTGGAGTATTTTGAGTCTTAATTAGCATAGGGCTTTTTCTTCTTGTTGAGCCAATGATTGCCGCCAGGCCTCTGTATCCTTAGGCACCTGGGAATGTATTAATCAATGTATTTGGAATATAGAAAAGGAAATATAGTAGTTTTTGATGTTAGCAATAGTAGACTTTTTGAGTTAATGGATTTTCTCTTTTGTAATAGATCACTGTACTTTGTTATAAATCACTATGTCCTTGCTATGTAAGAATGTAACTTTATCATATCTTAAGACTAAACAGATCTTAACAGGAGAATTGGTGAAAGGATTTTCATTTGTTGGGCTGATGTTTGCTGCCAAATCTCCATGTTCCCTACACTTATAATGAATATAACTAGCATATAGGAAGAAATAAGTATTATCCTTTAAGCGTATAGGAGAAATAAGTATTAACCTTTAAGATTAATCTTGTTAACCTTGGGTTAAATAAATTCCTTTCTTGATTGTAACTTACTACACCCTCACCCTGTAGGAATGTAACTTTGTTTGGAGGGTGGTGCCTGGTTTAAGAAAAAACACCCTTGGAAGAAATAAGTTTTTTGGTTATCAGAAAGAAAGGATCATAAAATGTCAGCAGGTCTCACTCATGGCCAGAAGATGATGTACCTTTTTTTATACATTTATGTGAAGCACCTGATTTTGATAAAGGTCAGGACTGCTGACCCCCGCGTGACTCTGTATTCATCCCTATGTGTAACAAAAGGTATATAAGCAAACCCCAAAATAAAGAAATCGGATCAGTTTCCGGAAAGACTGATTCCCCCATGTCGCTTCTTTCTTGCTCCCGTTTTTCTGGCTGAATTCCCATCTGGAGCATGGATGCTATTCCACATAATCCAAGTTATTCAGCCTCTTTTTCTCCACTAATCTTCCGACTACACTATCCATTTCTAATCTCTCTATATCTGTGATTAAATATGTATTTTTCCAAAGATGCCGACTCCGTCCCCACCTTCAAATCACCCTGGATCCACCGGGGCTGGACCCCGGCACTTCACCATCAATTATTTCTACTCATGTACACTGGTTACGACTTGGTTTTTTTGCTTTTGCACATTTGTATAATTTTATCAGCATCAGAAGAGGCCTTTTAAGTAACTTTACGGAGGAGAAGACAGAAGTCTAGTCAAGTCTAACATCTTGTCTGAGAAAATGCATCACTAGCTGCTGTTTTCCTGTAGACATTTCGTCTTTCTCTCCTGATACAGTTACCTGAAGGCAGATACCCCCGCAGGACCTCGGGAAAGCCTTTTCAATTCCACAAAATATTTTCAGTCGAGGTGGGAGAATTTAAAAGGGCAAATCAAATATCATTACATCACACCATGGCAATGAATGACAGGCAGGTTTGGGAAAATCATGTCTATCCAGCTCATTTTATTAGTCAAAATGCTGTGTGCTCTGTCCTGTCTCTTTGTGACTCCATAAAGCCCAACAGGTTCCTCTGTCCAAGGGATTTTCCAGGCAAGAATACTAGAGTGGGTTGCCATTTCCTCCTCCAGGAGATCTTCTCAACCCAGGGATGGAACCCACATCTTTTGCGTCTCCTGCATTGGCAGGTGGATTCTTTACCGCCTGGGAGGCCTGTGTTAGTCCAAGTATCTAGATATAATTAACATGGTGAACTTTAGCCAAAGGAAAGTTCCTAAGCTGTGTTTTTTGATCCTTAAAAAGTGTATGGATTAATTTTAGGGCTTCTATAAATCCTCTGAAATTAGACTTGCATTTTCTGTTTAAGTGTGTCTTTTCTGAAGGAAGATTGTTTGCTGTCATCAGAAGTTTGAAAGGGTGTGTGAACCAAAGATAACTCAGAGTCCATTGATTATTAACATGTCTTAAAAGGAAGAAAGCCCCCTGTAAGACAAGTAGGGCTGTTACCCTCTCCAGGACACCCTCTGGCACAGCCTGAGGATCTTCACTCACCTCTGCCTCTATAAAGCCGCAGAGGAGGACTGTTTGGGGTCACCGAGGCAGGGGGATGCTAAAAACAATCAAAATCAAAAGATGCAGAAAGTGTGACAAATTCCAGAGCAGGAAATCTTATAAAATTAAAGCGTATTAGACACTTCAAACTGTGTGATCTGACCTAATAAGTTATTAATAGGGAACCATTACTTCTCATACATTTTTTATCAGGAAGGCATTGCCTTTTTGTCAAGATTAGTGGATTATAAAATATTTGTGCTACACAATATAAATGACCCTACCTATTAATAAGTCTCTAGAAAGATATGCTTAAATTGAATTACATTAGGAAGAGAAGTGCCAACAGAAAATTAGGCATAATTAATGGGAACCCATAAATAAACCAGAGATGGGGGAAAGGACATCCTTCCCATTGATCATTTTGCGAATTAATTGCCGATATGCTCTAATGACACACCAACTATTACTGTTTGCATAACGGCTGCTCCATAGAAGGTGAAATTCACGTAGCTATGAATATGGATTAAAATTTATAGCTGGAAGATAACTCACTGGTCACATGCCTCTAATTAAGAGGCATAATTTTGAAGAGTTAAAAGCTGCCTCTTCAAACAACACAGCTTGCATTTTGTTCCACTAAAGCAGGGTGGTGGTTTCTCTTGAATGGAGCGCGGGCAGCTCCCCGCCATGTTTGGAGGAAGGCTGTGGAGGTGTCTGCCCAGTGTGGTCGTGTGGGTGCTATCACTTTATTATTTTCCACGGGCCAGAGCCAGCAGTGCACTTAGACCCGCAATCCTGAGAGGTACAGGAAATTGTCCCTCGCGTAATGGGGTGCTGCAAACTGGGTTACATGGAGGATGAGCGCCCTCTCCTTCACAAGATGGGTGCTGCGAACTGACTAACATGGAGGATGAGCATCCTGGACCATCTCCATTGCAAACATACATAAGCTTTCCTGATGTCCTGGACCATGTCCACCATTCCTCCAAGCAAACAGTTCCACGTTCCTGATTCAGACACAAAGTAGCCGCTCTCTTGGCTCATTTAGATGTGAATCTTTGAGGCTGCAGCGTGCTGATTTTATCATTGCCTCTATTATTATTATTATTTGTTTAAAGTAGTCAGCATTCCAGGGTGCATCTTTCCTTTTGCTCACAGTAAGCAAGCCTAATTAAAAAATGCCCAACATTCAATTTAAAATATTTGCCAGTGCAAAACAAATAAAGCTAAGCAACCTCTTCCTTGTGAGTCCACATTATTAGTGCAAAGCAGATGCATTAAAGCAAGGGTCAGGGTCAGATAGAGGAGAAGACGAGCCAAGTGGCCCCAGAGCCCCGACACCCAGTGAGGCAGTCCCTGGGCAGCTGGGCCCTACAGGAGGCCGAGCATCGCAGGCCCAGAATCCACCAACCGGGCAGAGATGGGAGCCTCAGGGGGTGGCCACGGGCACGTCTGTATCAAAGTTCCTGAGAACTCACCCTAGGAAAATATATCTGCCACTGTTCCTAATATCCTACAAATGCACTCAAGCTGTTAAGAGATAGAAACCTAAGCCATTTAAAACTCATACCTAAATTGTTATTGAACCATTTCCTCCAATGATTCTCAAAATCCTCCCAGGGGAGCACTTATTAATATTTCTATCATCTTAGGTATTGTAGGTCATCAAGAAATAAATATCATTTATTTTTATTCTTTACTTGCTATTTCTGCTTCTCCATTTATTCTTTTACTTAAATCTCTTAAATAAAGTGTGCAGTTTTTCCTTTCAAAAATAGTTTTATTAATGCAATCTCATCTACTAATTTTAGAGAGAAATTTCTGTGTCTCTAGGCTGCCAGCCATGGTTCCATCTTTCCATGACCACAGAGCTAAAGAACACACCCTCATTTTTTTTACATTTTTGTAGAATGAAGGGGTTTAATTAGCTACTTTACCTTCAATGCTCATATTGAAGTTTTAAAACACAGCTAGTTACCAGCTACCCAGGTGTTTTCTTCTATCTTTCCTAATCATAAGAAAGCATGCACTGTTGCATTTCAGGATTGTACGCTATTCTCTACTCACAGGTAAGAAAACTCAAGTAGTAGCAGCCACGTGGGTGAGGATGTGTGGGGAGGACACAGACTAAGGACGGAGGGGTCGTTTCTCAGCCGTGACCTCTGCTGTCCTCCCCTCCTCATCCACAAGCAGCTCCTCTGAGCCCAACTCTCTAGATGCTGCTCTTTCAAGTACAGTCTGAACACAAGGCGGAGAATCTTCCTTTTTCTTAGTATAGCAGAGCCAGGATGCCATTTCCAAAATAACTTTATTACAAAGAATGAAAGAGCAAAGGTGAATTAACTACAGGATATGCTGTCATATCGTGTTGCTGTTCAGTCGCTCAGTCGTGTCCGACTCTTTGCAGCCCCGTGGACTGCAGCACACAGGTCTTCCCTGTCCTTCACCATCTCCCGGAGCTTGCTCAAACTCATGTCCATCGAGTCAGTGATGCCATCCAGCCATCTCACCCTCTGTCGTCCCCTTCTCCTCCTGCCCTCAATCTTTCCCAGTATCAGGGGCTTTTCAAATGAGTCAGCTCTTTGCATCGGGTGGCCAAAGTATTGGAGCTTCAGCTTCAGCATCAGTCCTTCCAGTGAATATTCAGGACCAATTTCCTTTAGATGGACTGGTTGGATCTCCTTGCAGTCCAAGGGACTCTCAAGAGTCTTCCCCAGCACCACAGCTCAAAAGCTTCAATTCTTCAGCGCTCAGCCTTCTTTATAGTCCAACTCTCACATCCGTACGTGACCACTGAAGAAACATGTCATAAGGTCAACATCATCATTCCTCAACCAAAGTCAAGAGGACTCCACTGTAGATGCACCAGGAGAATGCGGCAGCTCTTGTCAAGCTTCAGAGTCCAGGGACACAGACATGACTCCATCTACCCGCAAAGAAACATTAAGCCCCGTGGCTCCCATACTCCCAGTTTCTTTGCTGCCTCTCCTCCTCCAGAGCACACCTCTGCTCTGAGAGATCCAGGAATCTGTCCACATTGACTTCTCTGGAAATTCCTATCACCCGGTTTGTCGGGTGTTGTCAAGAACCTGTTAGTTACAGAGGGGTAACTTTGAAATGCTTTTCAAATAGCATTCAGCTGCTGAAAACTGCTTCAGCAACTTCTACATGGAAGACACTGAATTCATCTTCTCTGGTTCCCGAGGCTAATGAGCAACCTGGTACCCCAGGTGTAGAGAGACTCTCTCCCTGGGAGACTAGCAACGGCATCCATGGTGGATTCCTGTGGCTGTCTAGCAAATCCAGACACCGAGTGGCTTACAACATCCATCCTCCATGGCCAGAAACCCATCCTCCATGGCTCCAGAGCCCAAAACATCCTTCAGGGTGTCCAGGGGCTGATTCCCTTCAGAGAGTCTGAGGCCCATTGGTCGCATGTCTCTTCACCTCCACGTGTCCTTGGCATGTGGACGAACCTGCAGATCCTGCCCCGCATGCCCTGGCCTGCATCCTGCTCCCTGCGTGTCCTCTCCCATCCTGTCTGGTCAGGAGGACCCCAGCCATCGGATCAGAGCCCACCACAATCCATGGTGACCTCATCTTGACTCGATCGCATCTGCAAAGACCGTGTTTCCACATAAGCTCACAGGGCTCTGGGGGGACGTGAACCTGGGGTGACATTGTTCACCCCCTGACGGAAGTCCTAAACCTCCTTAAGTTCCAGCTCTCACAGCCTCAGCTTTCCCGTGTGTCCAGTGTTCATGCTGAGATGCTTGCTCGCTTCTTCCACCTGTGTGGGTTTGTGAATTTCTCTTCTCTTGTGCTTTTAAGGTCTTGTCCAGCAGAACGGATGAAGCATCAACTCAAAAGGGCATCCTGGCCAGCACCCCACAAAGGTACACCATTTCCGTAGGGTGACCTTGCTTGTATTCCTGGTGGCTCAGATGGTAAAGAATCTGCCTGCAATGCTGGAGGCCCAGGATAGATCCCTGGGTCGGGAAGATTCCCTGGAGAAGGGAATGACAACCCACTCCAGGATTGCCTGGGAAATCCCATGGACAGAGGATCCCGGCGGGCCACAGTCCACGGGCTGTAAAGGCTCAGACACGACTGATCGACTAACACTTTCACTTGACCTTGCTTGAAATTCTTTAGCAGGAGCCCTGTTGGCTGTTACATATTGCAGATAAAATGTCCCCAAAGAGCCCATTAAAACCGGTTAATGAATAATGTTACTAGCACTGCAGACTGCCCTTTTTCCATTCTTGTACCGTATTAGCAAGTTTTAACCTCAAGTACATCAAGAAAACTCCCTGATATGGCTGCTGTGAAAAAAAAATATTTATGACATAGGTTTCATTTATTAGAAAGGCATTTTTTTTCAAATAGAAAGAAAAAGAAAGACATTTGCGTTTTACTTCATAAGTTAGGTCTGAATTTTACCTTGTATTCCCCATAGGAAGAAATATAATATCTGAGTTCAGTGATAACATGTATAAACAAGATGTTGCCACACTTTACATCGGCTGTGTCTCAGTCCATTCAGAGGCACTGTTGGGAATTCTCCCAGTGGCCCAGTGGTCAGGACTTTCACCCCCAAGGCCCGGGTTCAATCCCTGGTCGGGGAACAAGATCCTGCAAACCATCAAGTACAGCCAAAAAAAGAAAAAGCACTTTGATATGGAAATAACTAATCTCCTCTCTGCAAAGAAAGAGCATTAAAAAGCTTAGCACCTCTAGCAAGAGGACAGAGTTACTGATCAGGGAGGCCAGGTTTCAGAACCTGGTCTTCAGGGCTGAAACTCCCTCCTCCAGGTCAGACCTCTGCCTTCTGTTTCCAGTATTTGTTTGGAGAACAGGGATTTTTCCCCACTGGTGCCTGACTGCTATGAAACGGTCATCCATATTGTTAGATATTGAACTCAAATATTAATTTTAAAACATCTGAGGAATAGAAGAATTTAGAACATGTTTTAGGATGGTTATCTCTGAGGGCTGAAGTAATTCATGACTTTTATTTTCATCTTTTGGCTTATCTCTGTGTTCCAAATCTTTCATAAGGAGTAAGCATTGCTTTCAATAAGAAAAAAAAATATATAAAGTCCAATTAAAAGCCCCTCTAGCAATTTCCCTGCCTGATTTGGCTTTCATGTGGTGCTGGGCTTCTGCTTGTCTGGTCTCCCTCGCCTCTGAGTCGATGCCGTCTTTGGTCCATTTTCCCGGCTTTTGCTCAGCCTCACAGGGGAAGATGCCTGGGAAATAGGCTCCCTGAGCCACAGCCACCAGCCCAGCCACCGCCCGAGTGCTGCAGGGGCACACTCACCTCCCAGCGTCTGCATTCTGACCAGCGCCGCACAGCTGGGCCCAGGAGGGCCGCTGCACGTCCAGCTCTTTCTGCAGGGCTCAACAATTGCAGACACGCCAGCGATAAATATTAAATAATAACTTAGCGCCAGACCACTGGGAAAATGAAGTGAGCATTCATCAGCGTTCCTAATTCCCCTCCGCCCCTGCTGTGAGTGGTCCAGCGGCCCAGCCCCAAACAGCAGAGGGAAGGAGCGGGCACAAAGGTGCCAGGGCCCTTGCCGAGCCATTTGTGCACTGATTGCAAGGTACACGTGGGCTGCTTTATTTCGGCCTGCGCATTCCTTTGTTTCGGTCTGCATTCCTGTTTAGGTGATTCAAGAGTGGGGAAAACAACGTTTATAAGCCTCCATCAACACACGCGCACAACCGTTCCTAGGAAGACACAGTTTGTGTGTTCTTTTTTCCCTTTATAGGAATCAGTGCATACAAAAATAACTTTATGTCTAAAAAGGCACATGTATACACACTGCTGCATTTAACGTGGATAACAACAAGGGCCTGCTGTAGAGCGCAGGGAGCTCTGCTCAGGGCTGTGTGGCAGCCTGGATGGGTGGGGGATGGGGGCATGGATGCATGAACAGGTATGGCTGAGTCCCTGAAACCATCACAACATGTCAATCGGCTATACCTCAACACAAAACGAAAAGGTGATGCTTGACAGAAATAAATAATTTTAGAAATAATAAAAAATTAAAACGCACATGTAGCTGCCCACCCCCTCAAATGCAATCATCTAAAAATATCAAACTGGTATTTAGTGGTCCCTCTTCAAGAGTTTTGAAAAAAGAATAAAGAAATGATTGGTGGTAATTTTTATCTTTTTAAATAGTAGCTCTGCTCCCTGGTAAAGATCAGTATAAAGGATCCTAAGTGTTTACCCGTGTCCTGCTTTGAAATCCTGTCTTCTCTGATCTTTGGTTCGCTGCCCTCTGGTGGATGTTCCTTGAGGTGCAGCCCAGGGATATTAATACCACAATTGTATTGAGATAATGCTTTCAGCAAAAGAATTATTCTTGCATGTTGCATAACTATGTTTAATTAGTTAGGTTTAATTCCACAAACTATGCTGGGGAAAATATTAAAATGTAATTCATGTCGACCCATGAAAAATAATCTCATTTTGCAAAATGACGAAAGAAGTTAGTAGTGATTAGACTATGACACATTTCAAATGGATTTCTGTTCCAAACTTTGACTAATCATTACGTTTCTGTAAAAACATTGCTGTCCTCTGTAACTCATATGAAATAACATCAAAGACAACTGCTTCAGGACGAGACATGAGGGTTTCTCAGGCCACCAGAATGCTGGACACTTTGTTGCTAAGAGGAGATGAGATGAATGACTTAATTCAGTATTTGGCCGGGAAAATGAGAAGAAAACACTAGCAATGATGCATATTTAAAGACACCTGGGTTGAAATTTGCACCGACAGAATTTAGGGAATTTCTTGCCAGAATCTATGTTAATAAATATTATCTAAACGAGCAAATGAATCCACCCAATCTTTTGAAGTTCTGCTTAAAAATGTGGAGTTTCTTAACCTCCGTATTCAGCCCTGAGCATTCTGTGCTTGTTCAGGCACCTCTAGTGCAGGGATGCCCCCTCTTCCATGAGTCGGGTCCAGAGGCACTACCATTGCCGATGGGCACGAGATGGATTTGACACACGAAACAAGCCCGCCCAGGGCTGCACAGCGCTTCCCAGTGTCCAAGGCAGGCTCACATCTCTGGCTCCTGAGATGGGCCCCTCAGTAACCCTGGTGGAAGCTACATGAACGCCTTGCCTGACAGAGAGGGGACCCTCCACGCCTGCTGCATGAAGTCTGCTGCAGAAGACTCTGTTCGCGTGGAGCAACGATTCTCATTCCCCTGATGAGTCCATCACGGTTTGCCACCTGGGGGCCTGACAGAGCCCAGGAAACAGAGAGAGCTCTCAGTCCATCAGTCCTGGTTCCTCTTTTTCCTCAGTCTGCTCGCCCTCCCCTGCACTCTTTTTCCTCAGCGTGCTCCTCCCTATTCCAGCAGTGTCCTTCCTCCCGTCTTGGACTTGCTGTTGTCTTCTCAGAACTGACAGCTCAGCTCAGGGCACCCTCCCCTGGGGAGCACCAACCCCCCTCCATCCTGCTGGAGAACTCCCATCCCCCATCTTGCTAGGGCACTCCTGCCCCCCACCTCCATCCTGCTGGAGCACTCCCCTCCGCCCCTCCATACTGCTGGAGCACTCCCCTCTGGCCCTCCATCCTGCTGGAGCACTCCCCACCTCCATCCTGCTGGAGCACTCCCCTCTGCCCCTCCATCCTGCTGGAGCACTCCCACCCCCCATCCTGCTAGGGCACTCCCCCTCCCCAACTCCATCCTGCTGGAGCTCTTCCGGCCCCCAGCCCCTGGGCTCCCTGGAAGCATCTTCACACTCTCCTAAAATCACTCACGTCGCTCACCAGCCTGCGGTTCTTTAAGGGCAGTGTTTACATTCCTGCTGTTTCTATACAAATACCAAGGTATCTGATTCTCCACTAGCACCTCCCCGTTTAAGAAGCGTGTTTAAAACACGTTAAGTGTGTGATCAATGGGCAAGTTGATGTCATCCTCCTGGTAGTTTAAGAAAGCATGGATGAAAAGTTCACTTAAGTAATAATCTCCCCTACAAAGTGAATAAACTGCCCAGTGAGATTGGCTCTCTGAAGCAAAGGACCGAGTTCTGGGGGTGGGGGGAGTGGCCCCACCCTCCACGCAGGAAAGACCGGGCTGTGGTCAGGACAGGGCTGTGAGGGGCTCCAGATGTGGGCGGTGGTCCAGTCCTGGCACGGACTTGCACGGATGCTCAAGCTCAGTCTTCCTGGGGACTAGACACTGTTCTCAATACACATTGTCCTCTCTTGTCCCAGAGAATCTTCCTCGTTCCCAAGTCTACACTGACACCGAAGTCCGCACTCCGGCCTTTGTTAATGTCCATACAGCCCGTCTTCCCTCCTCCTCCTACTTTTAAATTATTTCTTTCCTTGTATCTCAAGGGAGTTTCCTGAGGAAGCTGATAGCCAGGTTTTGCCTTTAATACAAGCTGATGATTTCAGTCTGCTCAGTTATGATGAGATATTCTCTCTGATGTAATTGATGATACAGTTTGAGTAAAATCTACCATCTTGCTGGCATTTCTGTTCCATCCATCATGCGCTTCTCTTTCTCTTTTTCTGCCTTCACTTGAGTTATGATTCTATTTTATCTCCAATCCTGACATTATTTATACTTCTTTCTTTTAAAGATTCAAAAATTGGCTAGATGTTACAGTAAGCATCTTTAATTAATCAGAGTCACTCTACATCAGCATTGCTCCACAGATGATGCAAGGATCTCAGGAGAGTGGTCCTTGGTCAGTTCAATTCAGTTGCTCAGTCTTGTCCGACTCTTTGTGACCCCACAGGCTGCAGCACGCCAGGCCTCCCTGTCCATCACCAACTCCCAGAGCTTGTTCAAACTCATGTCCATTGAGTCAATGATGCCATCCAACCATCTTATCCTCTGTCATCCCCTTCCCCTCCTGCCTTCAATCTTTCCCAGCATCAGGGTCTTTCCTAATGAGTCACTTCTTCACATCAGACGGCCAAAGTCTTGGGGTTTCAGTTTCAGCATCAGTCCTTACTGTGAATATTCAGGACTGATTTCCTTAGATCTTTGCGGTGGTGGTTTAGTCGCTAAGTCATGTCCAACTCTTGTGACCCCACAGACTAGCCCTCCAGGTTCCTCTGTCCATGGGATTTTCCACGCAAGAACATTGGAGTGGTTGCCATGCCCTTCTCCAGGGGATCTTCCCAACCCAGAAATCAAGCCCAGGGCTCTCGCATCGCAGGTGGATTCTCTACGGGCTTAGCCACCAGGGAAGCCTCTAAATGCTACTTCTATGATGTAGTTCCCTCTTATCCATGGAGGGCGCCCTGTAAGATTCCCCAGTGGCTGCTTGAAACCACAGATAGTACCACAACCTGTGCACACACTGTTGTGTCCTACACTAACGGGAGGGTCGGAGGCACCGGCTGGGAAACAATGACTCCTGACCCAGGTGGGCCAGAGCAGGGCTGTGTGAGATTTTATCATGCAACTCGGAACACTGTGCAACTTAAGATTTATGAATTGCTTACTTCTGAAATTTTCCATTTCATACTTTTGGACTGCTGTTGACCTCGGGTGACCTCAGGTACTCGAGGCCGTGCAAACTGAAACTGTCGATAAGAAGGACTTCTGCACACTTAGTTTTAAAAATTTCTGGTACCGTCATTAATGTAGCAGAGTGTTTGTGTATTTTAAGAGAACAGTATGATCCCTTTCCTGGAGGAGGGCATGGCACCCCACTCCAGTACTCTTGCCTGGAGAATCCCATGGACAGAGGAGCCTGGGGGGCTACAGTCTATGCGGTCACAGAAAGCTGCACAAAACTGAAGCAACTGAGCATGCAGGCATGATCCCTTTATATACACCTTGCCCATGAACCCCAAATATTCAACTTTACTTTTGATGTTAAATCCAGAAACAGCGTGGCAACTCTTGAATTCTCTCCTTTCACATGGAAGGCACATGCATGCACTTGGATCTAAAGGAGACGCTGGTGAATATCTCATTACCTTTCAGGATCACTGAACCTTACCTTGTGTAGAATAGGTGTTGTAATATGTTATGCTTTTTGCAGGATTTTGTTTTCTTCTGAAGATGCATTCAAGAATTAAATCTTAACCAGTCACTTGCAGAAAGGCAGCCCTCCAGTGTTCCTGCTGTCTCTCCTGCCCTGATGGCCCCACAGACATTGATGACACCTGTCCAGGCGGTAGGATGAGGTGATGCCGAAGAAGTTCCAGGCTTTCCTCCACCACTGCTCGGTCCTCCACCACAGAGGCAGAGCCCAAGTTCAAGAGTTGGCTGGGAGGTTGTAGATACCTTCCAGGTTCAGATCAGATTGAACTGATCTGATGGAATAATTTTTGTCAAGAAATCAATTGTCTTTCACCAACAAGATCTCAGTGATAAGGTCAAGAAAGTGTATTTATCAGTTTCTGTGACCTCTGTAATGTATGTATCAGTGGACTTCTGCTTCCACGAGCACATGAGAAGCAGGTGCCTCTGTCGATCGGTGTCATTTTCCTTTCCATATGTGTGAGCCCTTCTTGCACGAGAAGCAAAAGGCAAAATTATCTCCCCAAACAAAGTAGCTTCTGGATGGTGTGCAATTTAAAGTGCCTTAACTCTTTGACAGTTAAACATCAGTGTTCAAGTGTTTCTCCCTCAGGACCCGGCCTCCTGCCTCCAGGCTTCATTTATGGTCAATTTGGTGATTTGGGGCCAGTTCATCTTTTCTTAGCTGTTGCTGCTTCTGTGTTTTGTTTATGCTAATTTCCTTGTTCACTTTAATGGCACTTGCTAAAGTTCCGGAGCCACTGATGGAATAAAACGGTTGTCCAATTCTTATCATTTTCAAAATTTACAACTTGTCTTACATATGCAAACACCTTTTCCATGCTCCCCATCTTTATAAGTTGCCACCAATTGTTTTTCTGCCAGCTCTTTAGGTCATACTCCTATTTACACGATGAATTTTTTAAAATGGAAAACTTTGAACTAAATTAGTTCTTAGGAAGAGAACAAGAGGGATGACTCTGGCAGGGCCCTCTCAGCCTCACCTTCACCAGGAGATTCCGTGTTTGAGTTACAGGATCTGGATTTTACTGGTTTATACAGGCACAATCGGTACCTTCACGGAGTTAATGAAGCAGGCAGAGAGTGTGCCAGAGGGAGTCTTCTTTGTTTCCATTTTCCAAATTTTTGTTTATATTAATGAGGATTTCAACCAAGTGTAAGTTGTTATCATTATCTTAGTTTTCCTTAATTTGGACTCCCTTGATAGCTCTGTTGGTAAAGAATCTGCCTGCAGTGCAAGAGGCCCCAGTTCAATTCCTGGGTGAAGGAAGATTCACTGCAGAAGGGATAGGCTACCCACTCCAGGATTCTTGGGCTTCCCTTGTGGCTCAGCTGGTAAAAAAAATCCGCCTGCAATGCAAGAGACCTGGGTTCAATCCCTGGGTTGGGAAGGTCCCCTGGAGAAGGGAAAGGCTGCCCACTCCAGGATTCTGGCCTGGCAAATTCCTGGGTGGCAGAGAATCAGACGCAACTTTCATTTTCAACTTGCTTTTTAAATTTGATTTAGGTCTCTGTTATTCAATGACTGTTTTCCCCAAACATCAAAGATCAGCTTCAAAATTTATGTCCCTTTAAAGATACTGTGACTCTGTTCCCTAAGCTTTTCCCCCTACATTTAGTGAGCCCTATTTCCTCTGAAGAAAAGTATTCTCATATATTGCTTTTAATAATTTGGATGAAAACAATTCGGGTCATGTTTACGGAAAAATCGGTAAAGGACGAAAGACACAAGGGAAAACTCCCACATGATGAAAATACAGGTGTAAGGTCTGAGCTGGTATCTCAATGGATTGGGAGTATGGAGAGTGTTCTTACACTCTCCCAACTGATTTTAAGAAAGCTGAGAGTCAGCTATGTAACGACGATAACGTTTATGAGAAGATAAATCCTTCCTTAGAGGGGACGGACACTACCAAAAGCTATCTTTACTTCAGTTTTTTATTAGGAAAATCATTGCATTTTTACTGCTCAAAATGGAACCCATTTATGATGAGCCCTTTTAGCTATCTTGGGGACACATGGTTCTTTTTTTTATTAACTTTTTTCAACTTGTTGGCAAGAAAAAATGGAGTAACAATCCAATATTCATAAGTCCAAGACAAAAATACAGTTTTACATGGTACACTACCTAATTGTGGAAAAAGCATGTTCTTGCTAGCTAAATAAAAACTGTTTCAAATAGCATATTGGATTGGTCAGGCACTTCACTGTGATCTGAGCGCTCTCAGCCAAATTAGCTTAATGGGATCTGATATGTTCTCATACCCATCAATCACATTTTATCCATGTCAAGATCTATGTTCCAGATTAATGGTACAGACCTATCTATGGTTGGTCAGTTATCCTATGAACGATTCATTTCTCACACTGAAATTCATGTCCTAAGTTTGTTACATTGAAATTGTGACTTTAAAAATTATATTGACAATGTCTTCCTTGGGACAAAAGAAGGCCTGCTTCACTTTCCTCATGAAGTATTAATTCCGTGAGTTCCAGGTGCCTCTAACAAGAGGATGAAATAACATTAATGCATGTTTAATGCATAGTTAGATAATACTAATATTTAGAGTCTGATGTCTCTGATTGTGACTTGACAGTTTCCATTTAGCTAAATGCACGTTTTCATCATCTCGCCGCCCTTCGTAGGCTATCTGTTTTCAAGTAAAATGAAACTTCTTCCCAGCGATTCCTTCAGCAGCCTCCACTGACCTTCTCTGGGGCTCTCAGTCTTAGCTGTGCTCGGGGGGCGTGGCCCTATTAATGTGCACTTTATGCAAGAGTTAGACGAGTCTGTCCTTAATTGCACTATGCCAGTTTCCTGGCGCTGCCATCTGTAATCACGGAGGTCTTTCCTTACGACTGGGCACCGTGTTGGTGTCTTTCCATTCTTGAGAAGCGGCTTCTATTCTTGGAAATGTACATTCACTTCCTTCAATTCCTGCTCCGTCAGGACACTTGGATGACTTCTTCCTCAACCTTGTAATTTAATGCCCTTGAATTACACCAAAATGCATGCATTAGAACTTTTCATTTCTTAAGTCAACCAGAACACGCTAACTGACAGGTGAGAACTAACTCTGGAAGTGATTTGTCCATGTGGCTAAAATCATTCACCAAGTCATCGACAATTCAGTCCATGAAAGTCATCACCTTTTTTTGAGGAGTTTCTTTTCATTTTATTTTATTTTATTTCCATAGGAATCAGGGGCCTCATATCTTTCCCAGAAAATGCAATATAATATAGGAAGTTCTTAACCCAAATAACATTGTTTTATTTTTCCCCTTTCAATTCAAACTATACTTTTTAAATTGACTTATTTGTAGAAATGGAAAAATAAAAAGTTAGCTATCATCAGCTTCCTATACCTTGCCCAAAATGTTGTTATATGATAATCATCCCCAAAATGTTGCTATATGGTAATCATCTTCCATTATGCAATGCTTGCTGCTGCTGCTGCTAAGTCGCTTCAGTCATGTCCGACTCTGTGCGACCCCATAGACAGCAGCCCACCAGGCTCCCCCGTCCCTGGGATTCTCCAGGCAAGAACGCTGGAGTGGGTTGCCATTTCCTTCTCCAATGCGTGAAAGTGAAGAGTGAAAGTGAAGTCTCTCAGTCGTGTTGTGTCCGACTCTTAGCGACCCCATGGACTGCGGCCCACCAGGCTCCTCCGTCCATGGGATGTTCCAGGCAAGAGTACTGGAGTGGGGTGCCATTGCCTTCTCCGATGCAATGCTTAGTAGATTTAAATAAGTTAATTTCCAAAAATACCTTAAAATTCTTTAAATTCCATGTTCACCTTTGAGAATGGTCTTACAAGTGTCCTCATTTCTAACTTCAAGGGATGAAAGATTTTTAAATCCCTTTAATTTACACTACAAAAGCCACAGTTAGTTGATTTTACAAATATTTTAAGGAGATACATTTTGACTACTTCACACAATGTATTAATACCTTTTTATTATTATATGATGAAACTCTAAGCATATTTATCAAAGAAAAGCATATGATGAAAGATTTCAGGGTGCTATTTCACTTTTTAACTTATTTTTAAATAAAAATGCCTTTTCTTTATCATTTTATTTATTGTTTTACCTTCTTTCTTTGCAAATGATGTTTTTCTTAGAAGACTGTGCCATTGCTGAAATAAGATAGAAAAATATTCCAAAGTTATCTGAAGAGTTCATAATCTTTTTTCCTGTTGTGGATAGATTTATTATTGATCTCAATTTCCATGTACTTTGTCAAAGTTGAAATCAAATAATTTACCACTTTTAAAAATCAGTATTTAAAAAAAATCAGTATTTATCTTTAAAAACCACTTTGATTTTATTCAAATGGAGGTTTATTAAATGGAGGTTAGTCTGGAGGAAAAATAATAAATTTACTCAATATGCTACACTAAATGCACAGCTTTCACTAACATGTCTAATTATTTTTATAGTTTTCCAGTTTTTCCTTTTTCAGTGTGTTTTATTGGCTCTGTCAAGATGAAAATATTCACAAAACAGATATTTTTTAAGAATGCTGAACTGCTCATGCAATATGCAGTGATACCAGTGGCTACAAATGTTTGACAACATTCTAATTTTTGCCTGTGCATCAATCTCTGTGAAAATGACATTGACTTTTTATATTAAAATTTTCTAGAACATTCTGTTGTTTTCTAGACACTAATGTTACCTCTATGTTAGTTACTCATGAGACAAGCTCTTCATGGAATATCCAAGAATATGCCTTCTTCTTTGCTTTAGAGATTATTCTCCAGGGATCATAAATGGTATTACACCTCACACTAGACAAAATATCTTGAATTAGTACTTATCTTCCAAAAGCTCCAGCTGTGAAACACAACTGGCCATTTGTGTTCTTGGCAGGGCTTTGAGAAGCTTTACTCCTGAGAAGCTAGAGGCTAAGAGACTTGGTCACTTATCAAAGGCAGTCACAGACTTAAGCTTTCCACTGGAATATTTTAAGAGTGAAACTGCAGAATTTAAACCTGTGAGAATTCAAGCCATGCAGGCATTCGCACACACACGTAAACATGGACACACATGGAGGAAAAAATGCCCCCCTTTCTGTTTATATTGTATCTGATGAAAGAGCTCCACCAGAAAAGGATGAGCAATTAAATACATTTCCTTGGCAAAATGGAGCACCATTCATTTGGAACTTGCTTACCCCTTAACTAAGCAAAGCTTAGTTTATATTTATAATGCCTGCTGGTATTTTAAACTATGTTATTACATTTTTGGCTACCTGATGCGAAGAACTGACTCATTGGAAAAGACCCTGATGCGGGAAAGATTGAGGGCGAGAGGAGAAGGGGACGACAGAGGATGAGATGGTTGGATGGCATCACTGACGCGATGGACATGAGTTTAAAGCAAGCTTCAGGAGTTGGTGACGGACAGGGAGGCCTGGCGTGCTGCAGTCCATGGGGTCACAAAGAGTCGGACACGACTGAGGGACTGAACTGACTGATTACATTTTTTAAAATTTTTAATTGGGGGATAACTGCTTTACACTGTGTGTCGATGCCTGCCATACGACAATGCGTATCAGCCGTGAGCACACATATACAGCCTCCCTCCCTGCCCCCACGTCGCACTGCTCTAGCTTATCACAGGGCAGGGACAGAGACACAGACACAGAGGAAGGACCTGTGGCCGCAGTGGGGAAGGAGAGTGGGGATGAACTGAGAGAGAAGCGTTGAAATATATGCATGACCATGTGCAAAACAGACAGCTAGTGGGAAACGGCTGTATAACACAGGGAGCTAGCCTGGTGCTATGCTATTATAGCACGAGAAAGCACTTCCATTCAGCACACAAGAAAGTACTGTGTTTTCAGGTACTCCAAAGAGCTTTAGAAGCAGAGTGAATAGAAGTGTGTAAATTAATTAATGTTTGAATATTCACTAATGTGTGTGTTAGTTGCTCAGTCATGTCCGACTCTTGTGACCCCATGGACTGTAGCCTGCCAGGCTCCTCTGTCCATGGAATTTTCCAGAATTTTCCAAACATCCTGGAGTGTGTTGCCATTCCCTTCTCCAGGGGGTCTTCCCCACCCAGAGATCGAACCTGGGTCTCTCACACTGTAGGCAGATTCTTTACTGTCTGAGCCACCAGCTACCAAGTTGCAAGTAGTTAGCGTGATTTCTGTTTATACTGGAAAACAATAAAACAGCTATTATTGAAACCTTCCTATTACTTAGACCTCCTAACTCAAGACCATTTTTCTTCACGTTTTGTTATGAAGATGAATTTAATTCACCATGCTTTCTCCATTCTCAGTTAAATATTCATCCTCACCCAGTGACCACTGGGTGCCCACTGACCTCACAGCAGTTTTCTGGATCTTATCGTCTAAGCATCCTGGCCCTTTTCTCATCAACTGTAACAGACCGGAGGCTATCCAGGTGATTTACAAAGTCTCCCTGAATTCTGAGAATTTGCATAGTCGGTTTTCACACCATCCTGGTATGTCCCAGCCACATATCTGGTTTCCTCGATTCTTTTATGTGACAAGAAGAAAGGCTACAGAGATCCCAAGTCAGAGAAGACGGAGGAGACTTGCGCTGACTTTGAGACTTTCTTTAAAAGGAGCAGGACAGAAGGTAAAGAGAAATGGAAGCAGAGCGGGGAACAAGGTGCCCAGAAGCAGAGGGACAGGCCGCCTGAATTCCAGGCCTGCAGGCCACGGAGCCGGACACCGCCCGCCCCCCAGCCCCCAGTGCATCGCTTTGCTCATTCTAGCTTTAAACACCAGCTGAGAGGGACCGCTTTCTGCATCTTACAACCAACAAACTGTGATAAGAACAGATGGAAAGTGCAATAAAGGTTATCACAATAATGAACACAAAGTGCTTCCATTGCTTCACACCTGTATATACTCTCTGAATCACATGTGTGCACCTATGGCTGATTCATGTTGATCTTTGAAAAAACAAAATTCTGTAAAGCAATTATCCTTCAATCAAACAATAAATAAATTTTTAAAAAGAAATCTAAAAAATAAATAAATAAAAAGTCAAGTTCAAACATCCCAAGGATCAACAAAACTGTCTGCTATTTTTGTATTTCATGAAATTTAAGTAACACTTGAGTATAAGATATATCATTAAATGAATAATAGGGGTTGTGGTAAGAGGAAATATAACCATTGTGACCATGATTATCAGACAAATCCAGATTTCAGAATCTGAACTGTGTAGAAGGGCGTCTTAGGATGGAGGAAGTTAGATTTTTTGCTTGCTGTAACAGTAGGGATGAGAATTTTGAGAGCACCTCTTTCATGTCTTTATTCCTTGAAATGACTTTTTTAAAATTGAAGTAAACATGTTTAAATTGATTCATACGATTGACAAAACTGCATTGTCATCTGAGACTCTAAACCCTCTGGTTTTGTGTTTTTCATATTGTTTTCTCATTGCCTCCAAACAACACTAAATTGAATTTGCTGAGCTTTACAGCTGCTATTAAACCAACCAAGAACTGCTATCAATAAACTATCCTCTTTGGATAAGAGTTTCTTTCCTTCTGGCACTATCGCTTCGCTCCCTGACCTTGACCTCTGCACAGACCTTGGCATCTCAGGACAACTGTGGTCTGCGGTTGTGCTCGCCACGGAATCTGATCCCTTGAGTGGTTTAAGCCACGTTTCTCCAAAGCTAATGGCTTGCTTGGAATCATAACGGATATGCATTACACAGCCATTCGCTTTGCATTTTTGTTAATGTGAATAATAAAAAGCGAATAGACCGAAATCAAACTATGATGTCAAAGGAGCTTCATCCTAGTATTCAGATGCACATGATCCCCTGTTTGTGATACATGGAAAGGTTCAGCTTAAAACATGGTGAAAATGCCATTAAGGAATAACACAAAGAAAGACTGTTGCTTTAAGAAAATTTCTTCTCTTGTTTTCAGTCATTCAGAGTTGACTATTTGAAATAAAGCCTCTTTCTAAATTTAATTTAAATTTATTTATTTTAATTGGAAGCTAATTACTTTACAATATTGTATTGGTTTTGCCATACATCAACATGAATCTGCCACAGGTGTACACGTGTTCCCCATCCTAAGATTTTACTAACAAAGCTTTTTTGTTGCATGGAAAATAAAAATGCTGTTACAATCTTGGTGAAACTGGTAGCCATAGACAGTTGACTCAGCAATCACAGCTACCCATGCTATAGCAAGAGTCTTAAATGAAAACCTAACAAGGCTTACAATTTCACTGGGGTGAAGTCCCCAAGCTTGGTGGTGGATTTCCAAGAGGGACTAAATGGAGGAATGCAGAATGCCACAGGAATTATTCTTTGGCTCCTTGGGTGGAGTGAGAAGATGATTAACAAGACTCCAGATAAAAAGAACTGCAAAAAATAAGAACCTGTTCAGTATCGGTTGGATTTCTGACATGGATTTGAGGTGTTTTTTTTTTTTTTTAAGGTAGCTGAAATTAAGTCATTTTGTGTTTTAACATTGAGGAATATGTACACATCAGTGACTTTGGAAGCAATATTCAGAGACATTGCTGGGACACATGTTAAGAAATGGTTCAAGAGCAGCATACATGGTGAACGTTAGATGGAAAACATGGAATTAATCAGAAGAGAAGAATCACTGAGGACATGCTAATTTAATTAGCTTATGTTTTCCAATATACGTCCTCCTGAGCATGACATATTACTGAATTTTAAAAATCTATCCAAATGAGTCTAAGATCTTTCAATAAATAAGCAGATAAATAAATTCAATCAATTAAAAGCCTAAAATGGAAAGACTGCATTTTATTTTAATTACTAGCATTTTCTCAGAGAAGGCACTGGCACCCCACTCCAGTACTCTTGCCTGGACAATCCATGGGTGGAGGAGCCTGGTAGGCTGCAGTCCATGGGATTGTGAAGAGTTGGACACAACTGAGCTATTTCACTTTGACTTTTCACTTTCATGCATTAGAGAAGGAAATGGCAACCCACTCCACTGTTTTTGCCTGGAGAATCCCAGGGACGGGGAAGCCTGGTGGGCTGCCGTCTATGGGCTCACACAGAGTCGGACATGACTGAAGCGACGCAGCAGCAGCAGCAGCAGCAGCACTTTCTACTCATTATGATGAACTTATCCCTTCCTGTTGCATTTTGTCCTTGCAACTGGAACAGTAGCGTCTAATTGTGTGGTTGTCATCGATTGTGTATTTCTGTATAGTGTATTTGTTGTCAAGGGCACTGTGACACATTGGAGTGCACACAAGGCAGATGCTGGTAACGCCTGGGCGGAGGGGTGAGTGAAGAAGCCGGGGGAAGTTGCTGCAACAGACAACTTAGATTTCAAGGCATGTAAGCACACATGCTGGTGGGAATGTACCCTGGTTCAGTCACTGTAGGAATAAATGAAGAATTGAGCTACCGTGTGACCCAGCAGCTCCCCTTCTGTGCATTCAGCTAAAGGAAGCAACGTCACTATCTCGAAGGAATATGTGTATCCCCAGTGATCATTGCAACACTCCTTCTAATAGCCAAGGCATGGAAATAATCTGAAGAGTCCATCCACAAATGAATAGATTTTTTTTCTTTTTATTTTTACTTTGTTTTACTTTACAATACTGTATAGGTTTTGCCATACATTGACATGAATCCAGCACGGGTGTATATGCGTTCCCAAACATGAACCCCCCTCCCACCTCCCTCCCCATAACATCTCTCTGGGTCATCCCCATGCACCAGCCCCATAGATTTTTTAAATGTAGGATGGATGGATCTAGATCGAGTTATTAGAGCTATCCAGTGAAAGTGAAAGTGAAAATGAAGTCAATCGTGTCTGACTCTTCGGGACCCCATGGACTGTAGCCCACCAGGCTCCTCTGTCCATGGGATTTCCCAGGCAAGAATACTAGATTGGGTTGCCATTTCCTTCTCCAGGAGATCTTCCCAACCCAGGGATTGAACCTGGGTCTCCCACATTGTAGGCAGACGCTTTTCCTTCTGAGCCACCAGAGCTATCAAGTGGATCTACATGTTATAATAGCTTAAGATATAGACATAGATACTACAGCGTTATTTAGCCATAAAAAAGAGGGAAATTTTGCAATTGGCAACAACATAGATGGCCTTCCCTGGTGACTCAGATGGTAAAGAATCTGCCTGCAGTGCAGGAGACCAGGGTTCAGTCCCTGGGTTGGGAAGATCCCCTGGAGGAGGAAATGACAACCCACTCCAATATCCTTGCCTGGAGAATCCTATGGACAGAGGAGCCTGGTGGGCTACAGTCCCTGGGGTTGCAGAGTCAGACAGGACGGCGCAAGTAACACACTAGATGGAACGCGAGGGCCTTATACTAAGCGAAATCAAACAGAGAAAGACAAATACTGTATGTTCTCATCTGTATGCGGAATCTAAAATTTTTTGAACAAATGAAGTCCTAGAAACAGAGAACAAATCGGTGGCCGTGAGAGGCAGGTAAGGGGCTGATGGGAGGAAAGTGAAGCCGGTCAAAAGGCAGACTCTTCCAGTTATGAGAAGAGTTAGTCCTAGGGATGTGGTGTAGAGCATGTGACTGTCGTTCACAGTAATCTGTTGTATATTTAGAAGCAGGCAGAGAGTAGATCTTGGAAGTTCTCACCAAAAGAAAAAAATAATTGTAACTATGAGAGCTCGTGGATTTTAAGGAAATATTGTGGCAATCGTTTCACAAAATATACATATATCCAATCAGTATGTTGATGGATAAATTGTTTTATGCCAGTTTTATCCTGGTTAAACTGGAGAGAATGGAGGAAAAGGCTGTGTAAACATGGTCAGTCACACAGATGCCCTTGTGATGGACACACAGCCTATTTTTTGTTTAACTAATTAACAAGAAAGAAAAATCTCTAAATATGTGCTTCAGCACCCCCCATGAGTTAATTGTGCTAACTGCTACTTCCTTATGAGTCAAATTTTTTGAAAGGGGACGCTTTGCTGGTGATTCCTTCTCCTGAAATCACGTTCTCTGTTTTCATCAAAAGAAAGATATTTTTAACTAGGAGCTGTTCAAATTAAAAAAAAAAAAACTTTCTTTTTTTTTTAAAGTCTCTTCTGCATAAATTTTGAATCATGTTTCCCCAAATAAGAATTCATAGGTTGATATCAGTGTTCAGAAACAAAAACACTTTCAAACTAATAGTTGTAATAGACTAGGAAGGTAAAATTTTTACCAGGTGAAAAGGAACTGAAGTGAAGAAACGTAGGAATGAAATTCACACCAAACATAGAAAACAGGCTTGAAAGTGACCATCCTTTAAAGGCATAGTTAAATAATTGATGATGAGCTAATTAATAGTGAATTTTGTGTCTCTTATAATTACTAACATTGGTTAAACTGAACCCTAATAAATATCACATTAGCTACTGAAAAGTTCATTTTGGTCAGTATCACTAATTCTGCCCTCAAACATCCCTAGATAAATTATTTCTCTGAAGCTAAAATATTCTTGTTCTTTCCTTCTTTAAAAAAGGAAATTCATTGGTTCCTTGGGCCAATAGTTTTTACATGCTTATATAAATAACAAAATATTATTCTAAATAGTTGGGGTTACATAGTTTAGTTATAATTATATGAATCAAATTATACTGGTAATAAATTTTAAATGACACTTCAAATTTAAAAGAAAATCTATATTTTTTCATAATACCATAACTTAAACAAAAACAACTAGGCAAACTCTTTCCTTTAAATTAATTTATAGATAGTATTATAATATCAATCATCTGTTAAAACATTTGTTACCTAATTTTGTCAGGAGATTTATTATTAATAACAGAAACAGATATTTCTAGGTTCTGACAAATCTCATTCAGAAAAACTTAATTCCAACAGCATATAGTTAAAAACGTCACATATATGACATGTTTCTGCCTTATTAAGTTGTTTCGATTCAGTACATTTTCAGGATGAAGGAGAACAATGTCGGGTGTGGTTAATATATCTTAAACCAAATTATTCTTTAGAAATTAATGTTAGGATTATAAGAAAATACAATTTTCCTTGGTGATTTCTATACAAATCATCTCTTTTAAATATTTCAGAACCAAAATCAGTATAATTTGATTCATTTAACCGAATAGTACTAACAGTAGCTTCACCCTTGTGATATTTTAAATAAATGTGTGAGTTTTAAATGAATTGTAAAAGCTCATAACAAAGGGGATATTGATAAAACATTTTGAAGAGTCTTAGATAATACCATAGTTTTCTTGGGCTACTTCTTTATCCATTATGCAAATATTTCAACCTATTAATAATTAAAATAGCAACACATTAATAATTAGGATCTCCATTACAAATCTGACCTTTAATTGAATTCTAGAAACTGAAAAATGAGCCTCTTGATTTATGCTAAGAATAAAGGTTAAAAACCATTTTGCCGGCAAATCCGATTTTTCTCATTCTTCCTACACAGAAACCTTGGAGAAAGATGCTCTTCTGGGCATTTCTTCTCCCGGGTTCTGCTCCATTTTCACCTGTGAGCTAACAGTTCAGAATGCAGGACCCTGTTCCCTGTGTGTTCTATGCTCTCAGTTTTCTAGATAAGTTAAGGAGGCCCAACCTCTCCAAAGGTTAAAACACACAACTGCACAGATGGCGCCTACATGGAGCCCTCAGTGCTGAATTCAGTCAATTCAGACACAGGCCCGGGGACACCAATCAATCAGCTGACTGCATTTTTCTCTCGTTTAATTAGTCATTGAAATACCGTGACTGACTCCATCCCTGATATAGACACAGCTTCTGTTACACACACAGGTCCCTGCAGCTGACCTTGCTGGGGAATACAGTTACCACCTGAATGTGCCCCCTGCTCCCAGCTTGGGAGTGGCATGGGGACCTCATATCTCTGTAGGACCTGGAGGGGTCTGGAATTCCTTTGTCCACCACGTGTGGCGCCCGTGAAAGCCCCTCCTCCCCAGCATCCTTGGTAGTTGGCAGAGGCTCGGGATGGGGAAAACAGGTAAAAGTGGTGAAAAGATACAAACTTCAGTTATAAGATAACTAAGTAACCATATGAGGCGATGGATGTTTAACTGACCTTATTGTGGGGTCAATTACTACATAAGGTCATTGTCTGCACAGCTTACACCTATACAATGTTCCACGTCAATTATATCTCAGTAACACTGGTAGCAATGCTTTAAAAAGACAAAGAAGACACAGGACAATTTGGATTCCTGTATTCTTTATAAAAATCAGGTAATTTAGCAACGTTAGACCCTTGTTTCTGCAAGTCACAGTTGCTCTGCAAAGTTGAATATCATGTGATATCACTTATATGTGAAATCTAAAGAAGTGACATACAAGTGGACTTATTTACAGGATAGAAATAGACTAGCAGACATAGAAAACAAACTTATAGTTATCAAAGGGGAAGAAGAAAAGGCTTGAATAGGAGTTTGGGATTAACATATACGCACTGCTGCTGCTGCTAAGTCGCTTCAGTCGCGTCCAACTCCGTGCAACCCCATAGATGGCAGCCCACAAGGCTCCCCCGTCCCTGGGATTCTCCAGGCAAGAACACTGGTGTGGGTTGCCATTTCCTTCTCCAATGCATGAAAGTGAAAAGGGAAAGTGAAGTTGCTCAGTCGTGTCCGACTCTTTGTAACCCCATGGACTGCAGCCTACCAGGCTCCTCCGCCCATGGGATTTTCCAGGCAAGAGTACTGGAGTGGGGTGCCATTGCCTTCTCTGACATATACACGCTACTATATATGAAATAGATAACCAACAAGGACCCAGTGTATAGTACAGGGACCTCTATTCAATATCCTGTAATAAGCTATAATGGGAAAGAATTTGAAAAATAACAGATATATGTATGTGTAGCTGAATCACTGCACTGTGCATCTGAAACTAACGCTGTAAATTAACCATAATTCAAAAAAAAAAAAAAAATGTTGAGTAGCAGTACTGCTCCTCTAGAAGGTTCCTGTCTCACTTTGCTCTCTGCCTGATTTCTGTAGACATTTCGATCTGAAAAAGAAAAAGAAAAAGCTGCTCTTAAGCCCTCCAAGCTGCTCTCAGGGACCCACCCAAACCATGTAGTGCGCCCAGCTGCTAGCTTCCCTTATGCAACAGATGAGGAGTTTTCTGCCTGCTCGGGGCAGAGCTGGCAAGAGGTCTCTAAGAGCCTGATGACTGGCGGCAGCACCCTCAGCCCCTCGCGGAGCTGACTCCGAGTCACTCCCGATGCTCCTTGCTGCTCTCCCGGGCTGGTAGGGAGGTTCACATCCTGCGCGTCACTTCCTGTATTGCCCCTTCTCAATGCAGCTACAGTCAGGCTCAGGCTTGCTCCCAGGTCTTTCCCATCCTTGTCAAGATCATTTAAAAATGAGTTTGCCCTCATTCTTATGCATTCTATGAATACCGAATTACTATGAAGTTATTAATATTAACGTGGCATTTACTGCACACAATCAACTTTGGACAAGGCCACTTATCTGTTGTCTCAAGCGAATAATAATTTGCACAGAACAAGTAGAGAAGACTGGTAATTTATTTAAATGAATGGTTTCATTAACGTTACTCCCATGAGGGAGGGAAGGCAAAATTAAATCAGAAAATCAGAAGGTGCTGTTCTGACGCGTTTCCACTACATTTTAATACCGCTGTGGTGGCCTGGGTGCCAAGGTGGGCAGAGGATACTGTCGCTCCCGGCACTCAGGATCACCCAGTCTGGAAATGGTCAGAGCATCTCTTCCTGTGTCCCTGCACCAGGGGCTCTGCTGCACTTGGGTCCAGATGCTGCTGGCATGTGGTTCCTATGCAGATTGGGCAGTGGGCATATGATGCCTAGGGTTCCAAGCCCATGTTGCCCTGCAGAGGCTGCAGGACCTTAGTAGTGGGGAGAGGGGACAGTGGTCACAGGACCTTAGTGAGGGGAGAGGGGAGTGGTCACAGGACCTTAGTGAGGGGAGAGGGGAGTGGTCATAGGACCTTAGTGAGGAAAGAGGGGACAGTGGTCATAGGACCTTAGCGAGGGGAGAGGGGACAGTGGTCACAGGACCTTAGTGAGGAAAGAGGGGACAGTGGTCACAGGACCTTAGTGAGGGGAGAGGGGAGTGGTCACAGGACCTTAGTGAGGGGAGAGGGGACAGTGGTCACAGGACCTTAGCGAGGGGAGAGGGGACAGTGGTCACAGGACCTTAGCGAGGGGAGAGGGGACAGTGGTCACAGGACCTTAGCGAGGGGAGAGGGGACAGTGGTCACAGGACCTTAGTGAGGGGAGAGGGGACAGTGGTCACAGGACCTTAGCGAGGGGAGAGGGGACAGTGGTCACAGGACCTTAGTGAGGGGAGAGGGGAGTGGTCACAGGACCTTAGTGAGGGGAGAGGGGAGTGGTCATAGGACCTTAGTGAGGGGAGAGGGGAGTGGTCACAGGACTCACAGGACCTTAGTGAGGGGAGAGGGGACAGTGGTCACAGGACCTTAGTGAGGGGAGAGGGGAGTGGTCACAGGACTCACAGGACCTTAGTGAGGGAAGAGGGGAGTGGTCACAGGACCTTAGTGGTGGGGAGAGGGGACAGTTGTCACAGGACCTTAGCGAGGGGAGAGGGGACAGTGGTCACAGGACCTTAGCGAGGGGAGAGGGGACAGTGGTCACAGGACCTTAGCGAGGGGAGAGGGGACAGTGGTCACAGGACCTTAGCGAGGGGAGAGGGGACAGTGGTCACAGGACCTTAGCGAGGGGAGAGGGGAGTGGTCACAGGACCTTAGTGAGGGGAGAGGGGACAGTGGTCACAGGACCTTAGCGAGGGGAGAGGGGAGTGGTCACAGGACCTTAGTGAGGAAAGAGGGGACAGTGGTCACAGGACCTTAGTGAGGGGAGAGGGGACAGTGGTCACAGGACCTTAGTGAGGGGAGAGGGGACAGTGGTCACAGGACCTTAGTGAGGGGAGAGGGGACAGTGGTCACAGGACCTTAGTGAGGAGAGAGGGGACAGTGGTCACAGGACCTTAGTGAGGGGAGTGGTCACAGGACTCACAGGACCTTAGTGAGGGGAGAGGGGACAGTGGTCACAGGACCTTAGTGAGGGGAGAGGGGAGTGGTCACAGGACTCACAGGACCTTAGTGAGGGAAGAGGGGAGTGGTCACAGGACCTTAGTGGTGGGGAGAGGGGACAGTTGTCACAGGACCTTAGCGAGGGGAGAGGGGACAGTGGTCACAGGACCTTAGCGAGGGGAGAGGGGACAGTGGTCACAGGACCTTAGCGAGGGGAGAGGGGACAGTGGTCACAGGACCTTAGCGAGGGGAGAGGGGACAGTGGTCACAGGACCTTAGCGAGGGGAGAGGGGAGTGGTCACAGGACCTTAGTGAGGGGAGAGGGGACAGTGGTCACAGGACCTTAGCGAGGGGAGAGGGGAGTGGTCACAGGACCTTAGTGAGGAAAGAGGGGACAGTGGTCACAGGACCTTAGTGAGGGGAGAGGGGACAGTGGTCACAGGACCTTAGTGAGGGGAGAGGGGACAGTGGTCACAGGACCTTAGTGAGGGGAGAGGGGACAGTGGTCACAGGACCTTAGTGAGGAGAGAGGGGACAGTGGTCACAGGACCTTAGTGAGGGGAGTGGTCACAGGACTCACAGGACCTTAGTGAGGGGAGAGGGGACAGTGGTCACAGGACCTTAGTGAGGGGAGAGGGGAGTGGTCATAGGACCTTAGTGAGGGGAGAGGGGACAGTGGTCATAGGACCTTAGTGAGGAAAGAGGGGACAGTGGTCACAGGACCTTAGTGAGGGGAGAGGGGACAGTGGTCACAGGACCTTAGTGAGGGGAGAGGGGACAGTGGTCACAGGACCTTAGTGAGGGGAGAGGGGACAGTGGTCACAGGACCTTAGTGAGGGGAGAGGGGACAGTGGTCACAGGACCTTAGTGAGGGGAGAGGGGAGTGGTCACAGGACCTTAGTGAGGGGAGAGGGGAGTGGTCACAGGACCTTAGTGAGGGGAGAGGGGACAGTGGTCACAGGACCTTAGTGAGGGGAGAGGGGACAGTGGTCACAGGACCTTAGTGAGGGGAGAGGGGACAGTGGTCACAGGACCTTAGCGAGGGGAGAGGGGGCAGTGGTCACAGGACCTTAGTAAGGGGGATGGAGTGTGAACCATACCACCTCAGGGCTTTGTAATTTCGGAACAGGCACAGTGATCGACCCTCCACCCTGAAGTTGTTCAAAGCTGATGTGAGTGACGTCTGTGAATATTACAAAATGCTTGCACTAAGGGGCCTGCAGCCCCATGGCTGATTTTCATGACTAGCTTACTCATCTCCATATCTCAATTATAGTGCAGATAGTACTACAGCATAAGAGCATGTGCGTGTGTGCAAGGGAGTTTAAGTGTGTGTGTGTGTGTGTGTGTGTGGGTGTGTGGGTGTGTGTGTGAGAGAGAGAGAAAGAGAACTATGCGGAGCTACTCCTTCTATCAAATAAACCATGGCTGTGTGTCACCAAGCTTTCTCAAAATGTGTGGCGGGACACTGGGAAAACACATGAGAACTTATTGTTGAAAAGTCTCTTATAGAAACTGAGAAGTTTACAACAAGGTCTCACTTTGAGAGGGAGTAAATCCACCCTCCTGTAGTGCCACCCACAACATAGATGAGATGCCGTGAGTCAGGAGGTTGTTATGAAACTCAGTAATGAGTTATTTACCGAGGCTTTCATTTTCTATTTCCATGTTCAGAGTGATTGGGTCCTAAAACATCTCTGCTTACTCTGACTTTAAAAATCAGCTAACTCTAAGGTTCCATCTTCACCCTACAAATATTTCACAGAAGAAGACGTGGTAGATATACATACATACATATATATACACACACATATACACATACATATGTATATACAATAGAATATTACTCAGCCATAAAAAGGATGAAATGATGCCATTTGCAGAAATTGGAGGGACCTAAAGATGATCATATTAAGTAAGTCAGAGAGATAAATATTATGTGATAACACCTATATGTGGAATTCAAAAAAATGATAGAAATGTACTTATTTACAAAACACAGGGTCATAGATATAGAAAACAAACTTACAATTACCAAAGGAGAAAAGGGAGGAGGGATAAATTAGGAGTTTGAGATTAACATAAAATAAATGTACACACTGCTATATATAAAATAGATAATCAACAAGGACCTGCTGTGCAGCTCAGGGAATTCTGCTCAATATTCTATGATAACCCAAACGGGAAAAGAGTCTGAAAAAGAATAGGTATATGCAGATGTGCAACTGAACCACCTTGGTACCCACTTAAGACTAACACAGCACTTTGTAAATCAACTATGTTTCAATATAAAATAAAAAAATTTTAAGAGTTAAGTGGACAGATGGAGAGTGTGCTCTGGTACGTCCGTTCCTTGGCTGTGTAGATGCTCGGCTGTTTGTGCAAGGTACCTGGTGAAGCATTCATAACTGGTCCCCTCTGGGTTTAACTTTAGCTTATACACAGGCTGATTCTTGACCATCTGAGCCACCAGAAAAGCTTGTAATTGTAATTATATTCAATTTAAAAAAAGAAAGAAAGGAAGAAACAAAGAAAGAGGAAAGAAGGGGGAGGAAGAAAGAAAGGAAATGAAAAGACCCTTTTCAAAGATAACCTGATTTTTGCTGTTTGTTTTTTATTTCGGTAACTTTCCTACCAAAGGGTCTTTTCAAAGAACATTCTAATACAGTATATTAGAGAATGTGGCGGTGGTTTAGCAGCTAAGTTGTGACTGACTCTTGCAACCCTTGCTACTGACTGTAGCCCGCCAGGCTCCTCTGTCCATGGGATTCTCCAGACAAGAACACTGAAGTGGGTTGCCTTTTCCTTCTCCAGGGGAACGTCCTGATCCAGAGATTGAACTGGCATCTCCTACTTCGGCAGGCGAATTCTTTACCACTGAGTCACCAGGGAAGCCCATATTAGAGAACACTTGCAGGCAAATAAAAGTTTACCTGTAAAATGTAATGTTTATATTTGATAATAAAACATCTTCAAAATATAAGGTAGTTTGAAAGTGTGATCTCTAACAATTTCTAATTTATCACTGTTTTGTAAATCAACTGAGAGCAATTTTAAGATTAATACATACTTGTTTTTCTCTTTCTTAAATAGGCATTCTTTTCTACTTTTATTTAAAAAATATAGGATATTGTTCTCCTGTCTGTTGGATGCAGAGAAGTTGAGATATGCAGATTCTTGCTTAAATGAGGGGCACTTGACTTACCCTAAGTGTCAAGTCACCAGTTTAGGAAGCCCCAGAGATAAGATGCATTTTGTTTTTTCCATTAATGGGTTTTATTGTTTAGAGCAGCTAATTTTTTTAAGTGTAATTTTTTAAGTTTGGGCTGTCAAGTGAGTGGAACCGAGCTCAGCTGTGAAGGAGCAGCCCCTGGAGCAGGAGGAGGGGACCGGAAGCACCACGTCCTGGGGAGTCAGGCATCCCCGGGGCCCCGACTCCAGCTCAATCACAAGACATGTTGGGCCACTCCCCTGCGGCCCCAGGAGACTTGGCAAAGTTTGCAGAAGAGAGCAGATGTCGATTCTAGAAAAATACGATTATCTGCAGCAGGAACTGGGGTTTGTGTTGGCGATTGCAGTCCTGCGCTGCTGGGCTCGTGATAAGGTCGGGTGAGAAGAAGGGAAAAAGTTACTTCCCACATTTCTCACACCCTGAACAATTTTTCACAGCATTTGGGATGGAGATTAGTTTTATTTGTGTTTTTAGCAAAAATGCATGATGTTTTGTTAAAGAGTAGGAAAAGCAAATGTATTTTAATATACACTATTGGTACTATATTTTAATATACACTATTTATATTGTGTCTTTGTTTGTGAAAATGATAAATGAACAAAGGAGTCCATACATCCAGTAATAAACGGGTTTTTAACAAAGACCTATTGAAAAATATTTTTCCACTGAATCGAGTACCATACACACACAACAGTCCAGATTTTCAAAGCTGCAAAAAAAGCACATGTACTCTAGGCCTGGGTTGGGAAGACCCCTTGGAGGACAGCATGGCAATCCACCCCCGTATTCTTGCCTGGAGAAAACCCCATGGACGGAGGAGCCTGGTGGGCTACAGTCCACGGAGCCGCAAAGAGTCGGACAAAACTGAGCAACTAAGCACAGTCTAGGCCTTCAAGACCTCTGTCTTCTGATTTAATGGAAGCCCACAGTGTGCTCAGTACCATATTGGGTCATAAATCAGCTGCCATAAAATAGAAGAAAGGCGAAAACATTTTAGGAGTTTGGGATTCACATACACACACTCCTATATATAAGACAGATAAACAGCAAGACCTACTGGATAGCACAGGGAACTCTACTCAACACACTGTAATAACTATACGAGGAGAGAATCTGAAAACGAATAGGTGTTATGTATGTATACATAACTGAATCCCTTTGCTGCACACCTAAACTAATGCAACACTGTAAATCAACTATACCTCAATATAAAATAAAAATTAAATTTAGAAAAGAAATATGTAAAGAGAAAAAGAAAATGCTAAGGGTCATGATACCCCAGCACTGGTAACGGGTTTACATTTTGAAAATTATCCTTCAACTGATTTTCAACCTAAGCCTTCCTACGTATGAATTATTTTCTCAAATACAAATTGAATGCATTAGACCGCTCTAAAGCACGTAGGTCTCACGGAGGTTGTCTAAAGGCTAAGGAACTCAGTGTGTCCAGACAGCAGGTGGCTTTCCTGTGTCGAGGACCAGGGGCATCAATTGTTCTTTGAAATTTGAGTTTCCTGGGTCAATTCATAGAGCTTTTAATATCATTCACACAATTTGAATGAATGATAACTAGATCAACACTCATACGCTGGTTGCCTTTACCATGCTCATTAATGAGAATCTTGATGAATGAAATTAATAAATAACTGAGCACTGAATGCTGGGCTTTCAGTGTCTCTACTTGCTCATATTGTTCCTCTCTGCATACCAAACGGCCCACGTGGGAAGGGGCGACACCTGCAGGTTACCCTCTACTGGGCAGGGCGCCCCATTAGCCTGGGACACGTGACACCCTGCTGGCTGATGCCTTCGGGCTCTACGTCCTGACTGTACTTCAGAAAAGATTCCCAAGTGTCGCTCTAGCATCTGTGGCTCCCAGGTCTCCATGACAACTGCGGACCACGGCATCCAAGACAGGCCAGTGGGTCCCATCCATTCTCACCCCCCACTACACCTTAACTTCCTAACTGGAGACTCAGTGATTCGGTGACTTCTCCGACTGATGGAAATGTCTTCCAAGTAGAAAATAATTAACTAAAACACAATTTGTGTATTTGTAAATCTCTGCTATCTATAATGATTGACAAATCAGACATTCACCAGATGTGTATGGATGCTACATGATGAAAGTGAGTTTGACGGAGTAGGGAGCAGGCCGCCTCCCAAGCGTCATCCTTGAAGATGACATTGTCTCAAAATCTCCCACTGTATCTTATTGAAGATTGAAATTCTATAAAAAGAGGCTTTAATAGGCCATGCATTCTGCTGAAATTGACACGCTATTGGAAAAAATTACACATTGAGTCTATCAGACATTTTCAGGATGAAAATAGAAGAGAACATGGAAACTGCAAGGAATCTAGGTGAGGAGGTAAGGAAATTACAAACAGGGTAAATGAGCACACAAAAAAGAACTTAGTATATTCTAAAGTGGGCTTCCCAGGTGGCACTAGTGGTGGAATTTAGGACCTGCCAGGACCTACCGGCACACAGCAATTTTCCAGCATTCTCAATATCAGATTATCGAAAACCCTCCTCCTCCTCCTCCAAAAAGCGAAGTGGTCACCAGAACTGCTGTGCTCTATTCTTGTTGCTGCAGCTGTTAGTCACTCGGTCATGTCCAACCCTTTTGTGACCCCATGGACTGCAGCCCGCCAAGCTCCTCTGTCCATGGGATTCTCCAGGCAAGAATACTGGAGTGGGGTGTCATTTCCTCCTCCAGGGGATTTTCCTGACCCAGGAGGGTTCCGTACCACTTGGGAAGCCTGTGCACTATTCTACAAAGCATTCTAAAACTGTACTGAAGGATTTTTTGCTTTGTTTTTATTATGTAGAGAATTTGACTTTTTAAACCTTTTATCCAGTTGGAACTACTGTTCACTTAAATTTATAGTGAAAAAGGCAGCCAGTATCATTTAGATGGAAATCTATTTTCTAATGCTATAAATGGACAGTACTTTAATTGTGTGAAAGAAGAGTTAACATTTGAAACTTTATTATTAAAGATATATCAGATATAATTCTGAGTTATTTGCCTCTAAGTTGCCCAACTGAAGCTTGTTTTTGTATCTAAAAATAATACCTAGTTTTAAGGAATACATTTTGATTACAAATATTTAGACTATTCAATCTAAAGAAAATATTTAAATCTTGATACCAATATAAAAGCTGAAGAGAAAATATACTCCTGCCATAAAATTATTCCTACTGACAATGTTTAAACATCAACTTATGAAAATATCAATCAACGTTTGTTTCCTAAGTGCAATGCCTTTTTCTCTCCACACTTAGGAAATCATTTACTTATTATTTCGATAAGAAAGAAAGGTTGTTATGGTTACCATGCAATGAAAATCAGTGTCATTTTTAAAGTGAACAAGCTGTAGTGCTTTTCTCTAGAGTTTTGGTTATAGTTTCAGAACACCTGATCCATAATTAAAAGCCATTGTGTTTGATAGGTTACTAACCCATCATGTTAATAAAACAATTTCAAATTATATGCTGTCATTTCCCAAAAGATTATCTTGGTGTGCTAATTACACCTTTCTACCTTTAAAATGATTACGGGCTTCTGCAGCAATGGGTTATTCTAGAATAAAATTTTAGGTAAGTGTATTCTTTCAGTAGGAACGATGCAAGTTAATATTTTGATGAAGCTTCATACGGCGATGAATATTGACTCAGAGCATCACACAAGGTGGAAGCATTTCTAGGAGAATAGAAGGCAGCTCAAGATGAGATCTGTCTGCCCAGCTGGGAAGCTCAAGCATTCTCAAATTTCCTTAAAATATTATGTTATGTTCTTTCTGCTACAAAGCTTAGTGAAATGGATAGATCAGAGGGAAGACTGACTAAATTCGCTTCTCCAAGTTATGCATGGGGATGCAGATATTTTAATTAAACGTTTATGATGACAGCTGTTTTTCTATGTATCCATATTCCATGTGGCTTCCCTGATAACTCAGTTGGTAAAGAATCCACCTGCATTGCAGGTGATTTGATTCCTGGGTGGGGAAGATCCCCTGGAGAAGGGAAAGGCCACCCACTCCAGTATTCTGGCCTGGAGAAGTCCATTCCCTGTGTAGTCCATGGGCTTGCAAAGATTTGGATGCGACTTTACTTTCTTGGGCTACTCCAGTATTCTCGTCTGGAGAATCCCAAGGACGGAGGAGCCTGGTGGGCTAGAGTTCATGGGGTCGCAAAGAGTCAGACACGACTGAGCGACTTCACTTCCCTTCACTTTAGATACTTTATTTGGAGAAGGCAATGGCACCCCACTCTGGTACTGTTGCCTGGAAAATCCCATGGACGGAGGAGCCTGGTAGGCTGCAGTCCATGGGGTCGCTAAGAGTCGGGCACGACTGAGTGACTTCACTTTCACTTACTTTCTTATCTCATGTATCCTCCCAAACCCAAAATATAATCAAATATTTATTTTCAATAGTAACTAAAGTGGTCATAATTGAAGTTTGAAGTCTTTTTTTTCTTTTTAAACCTGTTACTTTTTTTTAGAAAGTTGTTTTTTACATAGTGTCTCCTCTAAAATTAAAATTGCATATCCTGTAAGTGGGATCAGGCATATGGAAATTGACAAATGCCCATTCTTTTCCTTTGTACAAGGTGACTTTGTATAAGTATGATTATAAGTATACTTATAAGTCTAATCAACTTTGTAAAAGTATGGATACTTTCTGGGGAATATGTTATGTTGAGATAGTTACCAGTCTTCAATATCTCTGAATCACGGTATTTGTCATGGAAAAGTATTCCATGTGCAGAGAGAGGGAGAGAGAGCCTTGTGATCCGAAGGCAAGAAGGCCAGACGAGCGCCTCGGAAACAAGGCGCTCAACAGCCAAGGAGGACGGAGCGGCACCAAGCGGCAGGCGCGTGCGCAGACCCACCACACGCTCACAGCCACAAATGCAGCGAGCGCGTCCTGAGTGAGTGGACGTGCTGGGGGAAGAACTGCTCTTCGGAGAGCGATAAATATCTCCTGTATGAAGCTGAATAAACAGGAAGACTTTGGTTTAGTTGTTTCATATATTCTTTTTTCTTTACTTTCTAAAATCCTAAATACAGATGGTGGTGGCTGTGGCCACAGATCAGTTTAGAAAGAAATAAGGATTAAAATTGCTTATTTAAATGTTTGAGCATTTTTTTCTACCCTCTCTGGGAAGATGTTCACTTAAAAAGAATTTAAATGATGTGTAGTGGTCTATTGATTATTGATGAAAATGAGAGCGATTGAAGTAAGATCTGATGTATATCAGGGGAATAGTTAGTGGAAGGTTTGCTGCCCCTCCTAAGTGAGACCAAACAAATATTTTTTCTTCTATTTTTAATATTTCTTCTATGTTTAATATTAAAACTGTAAGAATTATTTGAGGAAATATCACTTTAAAAGTGTAATTCCCATACGAAATGTGAAACACTACCTTTTGGCTGGTGATTTGAGTCATGTACAATGTGTGTTAAATTAGAACTTGGAGAAGCAAATTTAGTCATTCTTCCCTCTGATCTATCAATTTCACTAAGCTTTGTGGCAGAGAGAATGCAAAATAATATTTTAAGGAAATTTGATTCTTGAAGCTGTTGTGCTTCCTTATACATAAATTACCCTTAAACCACAGTCGTTATTGAAATAAAGAATCCATCTCTCTTACGCCGACAGATCTTTCAGGGGGCAGTGAGTCTCCTTCACCGAGCTGAAGAAGCGAAATTGCCTGTGACACCAATGTGATTATTACAGTCGCACTTTTTATTTTTAATATTTTCCTCTTGACAGATTTATTTCTTCTCAAATCAGAAATATTTCTCCTCAGAAAAAAAACATATAGCCCCCTTATATTTTCTGATACTGAAAATTACCAGATGCCAAGCTGTGAACATAAGGAAATTGAAGACCTTTGAGGGTGACCTTAAGAACCACAAAGGTGGAGAATTGTGATGTAGTGGTTTAGGCAATTTCATCGGAGCTGCTTGGTTCGTGAAAAATGAGAAATAGGTTTTCTATTACTAAATATAATGAATTTCCCTTCTATCCTGTCACAAATTGTCAAACTTCATTAAACGGAAAAAGATTGGGACCAAACATTCGTAGAGGGTGGTATGAAATCCGTGCCGTACACTGGGTAAAAGCTACATGATCTTGGATAATGATTTTATTTATTTATTTTATTTTTTAATTTGGGCTGAAATTTTCAAGTAACGCAGTTGGCCCATGAGGGCCAACTGGACAAACTCTGACCTACAAATAAAATACTTTTAGACGTCATGTATTAAAGTTATACATGTATATATTATGTCACATATATTAAATAAAACGTTCAGATGGTTCCATGAAGAGGTTAATCATCTTCTAGGAAACCAACGTGCTTTTATTGAGTACCTGTCATGAGAGAACATGGCAATTTCATGGGTAATTACTTGAGATCCAGTGATCTATAATACCCACCACAAGGAGGGAAGAAATGACAATGCTAAGTACCTGGTCACCAGATGATATGTGCCACCTTACTTAGAGGTCAGTAATGTCCAGTATGTTAAAATATACGTATCATCTTGGTGTTCCACATACTCTAAAGGCTTGCGTATGACCTTACTGAAGATAAGTGTCTATATTTGCCTGTGGTCACTGTTTACTGTTAGAAATATTACATTTTCCTGCCAACTTTCCATCTCTTGTGTGATCACCTCCTAAGAGGGAAAGAGCCATCCTGGAATCAGATGACCAGACTCCTGTCTTGGTCCATGACCACACCCATGAAAGCTGCCAAGATTCTCAGAGCCCCAGCATCCTCCTCTGAATCATATGAGAATGATGGCAACTTTGTCTCTCTTGAGGGAAAAATGAAATATTAGGCATAATCTTCCAATAGAGTCCCCATCACGTAAGAAACATTCAAGTGTTTGCTAGATATACATTTTGGTTGAAATCAGAAGGAATGGAAGAATACTTCTCAGACAGTGCTGAGAAGGAGATGTAAGGGTGCAGTGAAGATAATCGGTGATTCTCAGAAAACAGTAACACAGAAGACTATTGTTGCTATCGGACAAAAACTAACTAGGCGGTGTTTGGTTATATGATAGTCCAAAGAGGTTTGAAAGAAACTGACTCTGTCTCCCAGTCATTGCTTATGCAATGGATGTAACATGAGCATGTGGACATTAGAACTTTCTAAAGGCGGAAGGTAAGAGGATGATGCTTTCTGGAGAAAATATCTACGTGGAAACTCTGTCCAAAGACTCTGAAAGAGAAGACAGCCTGTAAGAGCAAGAGAAGGAAAGACTATGAAGGAGATAGAGAATGAGAGAGAGACCGGGAGAGAGTTATAAGAATTAAATGTCCACATGCAAACAGGAATGATGAAAAGTGGCAGAAGTTTGAAGAAATGAACGTGGCAATAGAAGGACATTTCTATTTGCTTTATATGCAGACAACATAGTTCACAAACATTGTTTCATCCAATGCGCAATGAGACACAAATATTTTCAGTGTCTTACAGACAAAATCACAGGGATTCAGAGAAACTGAAGTCATTTGCACAGATGAGTCTTAGTTAGAAGAGACTATAATACATTTGTCTGACACCAGACCCAATTTATATACTTTCACATCGTGTATTCATGAACAAAATTATTGCAGCTATAGTGACTTTTGCCTGCTCACACTGATCATGGAGTTTTCATGGCAAGAATACTGGAATGGTTTGCCATTCTCACCTCCAGTAGACCACGTTTTGTCAGAACTCTTCACAAGGACCCGTTCGTCTTAGATGGCCCTACATGGCATGACTCATAGCTTCATTGAGTTATGCCATCCCCTTCAACATGACAAGGCTGTGATCCATGGAGGGGACCATAATGAAGGCTGAGTGCCAAAGAACTGATGCTTTTGAATGGTATCTGTGCTGGAGAAGACTCTTGAGAGTGCCTTGGACTGCAGTCAATCCTAAAGGAAACCAGTCTTGAATATTCATTAGGACTGACGTTAAAACTGAAACTCCAACACTTTGGCTACGTGATGTGAAGAACTAACTCATTGGAAAAGACCCTGATGCTGGGAAAGATTGAAGACGGGAGGAGGAGGGGATGACAGAGGATGAGAGGCTTGGATGGCATCACCAGCTCTATGGACATGACTTTGAGCAAGCTCCGGGAGTTGGTGATGGACAGGGAGGCCTGGCGTGCTGCAGTCCATGGGGGAGCGAAATGTGGGACACAACTGAACAACAACAATGAACACAGTTACTTTTCATACTTTCACTGTTCAACCTTTACACCAGAGATAAATGATCAACATGCCGCCATCTTACAGTTTTCGAATATTCTAAATTTGACTAGGTACTATTTTTATCACTGCGTTTTATATTTCCTGTGCTTCCATGTTACCGCTAAGCATCTTTGCATTTCAGCTTGAAGAACCACTCAGAATTTCTCATAAGGCAGGTCCAGCAGTGAGGAGCTCCCTCAGGATAACGCTGTCAGTGAAAATATTCTTCACTGAGGGTTATTTTTTTTTTTTCTTTCAGCACTTTGAACATAACCTGCATGATTTCTGCCAAGAAATCCATCAATATTGTTATGGTGGTTCCCTTGAGGGCGAGAAATTTATTTTTTTCTTGTTGACTTTAAAATGATTTTTTTTCTTTTTTAGACAGTTTCACTACAATGTGTCTTAGAGAAGTACATCTTTTGGGGTTGAAACGTTTTGAGGTCCTAGAAACTTCATAAGCTTGGAAGTCCAAATCTCACCATGATTATTTCTTGACAATTATTTCTTTAAATAAGCTTTCTGCCCCTGTCTACTCCTCTTCTCCTTCTGGGACCCAGTTTCTTTTAGTTGTGTCCTGCAACTCACTTTGGCTGTCTTCATTCTTTTTCATTCTTTTTGCTTCTCCAGCAACTTGACATGAGCTGCCTCTGGCTTCCTGGACTCTCTCTGTGCAGTCCAGTCTGCCTCTCGCTTTTCTGCTGTTTCTCGGCTGAATTATGGTAGGTCTCAGCCCTGGGACTCTGCTGGGCTCCTCTCCAGGATTTCTCAGAAGCTGGATGGGCCTGCTGCCTGGCTACTTGTCCTGGTGGCCGTACGGCGTGCTTCGCGGCCGCCCGGCACGTCTGGCCAGGCTCTCTGGTGGGGCAGCGCTGGAAGCCGGGCTCAGCAGTCAGGTGGGACCAGGACTGCCTGCCCAGATCCCCGGCGAGACAGGCAGCGGGGAGCACAGCCCCTGACTGAGAATCCTCCCCGAGGACACCTCTGCCCACAGGAACATGGTCTACAAGCTCTCACCACCGTGACCCCCACCCTCATCCCAGTTCTAGCTGATTTCCCAGGGACTGTGTGAGACATAGCGTAAGTGGGCATCCTAGCAGGGGCCCTGCAGCACTGGGGAGAACTGTGGATGTCCCAGCTGCACCTCCCTTTCCCAGTGGAGAACTGCAGGCCGGGACGCCCCCAGCGTGGCCGTGCATGTCCCGGGGGAGGGGCGATGTGCTCAAAGCAAATCTGCTCCCCTTACCGTTCTCACCTGGTTTTCCCAGTTTCTGTGGCCCAGGGGAACTTCCTCCTCCCCACTCCATTCTGGGATCTTTGCAAAGGCTTCCTGTCTACTGGGAGTGACTAGTTGCTCTGTCTCAGGTGGGGGAGCTGTTGATGTTGTTCGCTCGCTCAGTTTTGTCCAGCTCTTTGTGACCCCAGGGACTGCAGCACACCAGGCTTCCTTGTCCTTCACTATCTCCGGAGCTTGCTCAAACTCATGTCCATTGAGTTGATGATGCCATCCAGCCAGTTCATCTTCTATCATCCCCTTCTCTGCCTGCCCCCAATTTTTCCCAGCATCAGGGTCTTTTCCAATGAGTCAGCTCTTCGCATCAGGTGGCCAAAGTATTGGAGCTTCAGCTTCAGCATCAGTCCTTCCAGTGAATATTCAGGGTTGATTTCCTTTAGGATTGAGGGTAAGGGAGTGGAGACCAAAGTTAGGAACTTCCTATTCTACCGTCTTCCCAGCTTACTGCTTTCTGACTTCTAACGTTAATCTTATCCAGGTTCCTTTGTATACGACAAGTCATTTTTCTTTTGCTTCTTTCAAGATTTTGTATTTGTGTTTGACTCTCAGTGTTTTACTCTGATATGTCTATGTAAAGTTCATTCACCTTCCTTAATGCATGGGTTAATGTTTTTCATCAAATTCAAGAAGCTTTCAGCTACACTTTTGAACTTTTCCCTGCTCGCTCTCCTCTCCTCCAACCCCTGTTACGCCTGACCAGGGCGTGTAATGGCCCCACATTCTCTGGGGCGCTGCTCGCGTTTCCCCTCGGTTCTCTGGATTGACCTCTCTTCAAGTTGGCTGATTCTTTTTCTAAGTCAAATTAAATCATTAAATCCTTTAGTGAAATTTTAATCTTAGCTACAGTGCTTTTGAAATCCAGCATTTCCATCTGTTTGTGCTTTATATCATCTCTGTCTCTTTACACTGGTATTCTCCATTTGATTGTCAGCTTTCCATCACACCTTCCTTGTTTACCTCTTTCACCATCAGTTCAGTTCAGTTCAGTTCAGTTCAGTTCAGTCGCTCAGTCACGTCCGACTCTTTGCGACCCCATGAATTGCAGCACACCAGCCCTGCCTGTCCATCACCAACTCCTGGAATTCACTCAAACTCACATCTATCGAGTCAGTGATGCCATCCAGCCATCTCATCCTCTGTCGTCCCCTTCTCCTCCTGCCCCCAATCCTTCCCAGCATCAGAGTCTTTTCCAATGAGTCAATTCTTTGCATGAGGTTACCAAAGTATTGGAGTTTCAGCTTTAGCATCAGTCCTTCCAGTGAACACCCAGGACTGGTCTCCTTTAGGATGGACTGGTTGGATCTCCTTGCAGTCCAAGGGACTCTCAAGAGTCTTCTCCAACACCACAGTTCAAAAGCATCAATTCTTCGGCGTTCAGCTTTCTTCACAGTCCAACTCTCACATCCATACACGACCACTGGAAAAACCATAGCCTTGACTAGACAGATCTTTGTTGGCAAAGTAATGTCTCTGCTTTTGAATATGCTATCTAGGTTGGTCATAACGTTCCTTCCAAGGAGTAAGCGTCTTTTAATTTCATGGCTGCAGTCACTATCTGCACCCTTTAATTCTTTGAGTACATTTACAAGTCCTGCTGTGAAGTCTTTGTTCTCAAATCTGAAATCAGGTTGCTCTCAGTATCTCTTACTTGCATTTTTCCTACGTCTAGGTTACACCCCGCTGTCTCTTTGCACATCTCATTATTTTTTATTGAAACTTGATATTTTAGATAATAGGAAGTAACAGTTAGAACTGGACATGGAACAACAGACTGGTTCCAAATAGGAAAAGGAGTACATAAAGTATATTGTCACTCTGCTTATTAAACTTATATGCAGAGTACATCATAAGAAATGCTGGGCTGGAAGAAGCACAAGCTGGAATCAAGATTGCCAGGAGAAATATCAATAACCTCAGAAATGCAGATGACACCACCCTTATGGCAGAAAGTGAAGAGGAACTAAAAAGCCCCTTGATGAAACTGAAAGAGGAGAGTGAAAAAGTTGGCTTAAAGCTCAACATTCAGAAAACTAAGATCACGGCATCTGGTCCCATCACTTCATGGGAAACAGATGGGGAAACAGTGGGAACAGTGTCAGACTTTATTTTGGGGGGCTCCAAAATCACCGCAGATTATGATTGCAGCCATGATATTAAAAGATGCTTACTCCTTGGAAGAAAAGTTATGACCAACCTAGATAGCATGTTCAAAAGCAGAGACATTACTTTGCCAACAAAGGTCCGTCTAGTCAAGGCTATGGTTTTTCCTATGGTCATGTATGGATCTGAGAGTTGGACTGTGAAGAAGGCTGAGCACCGAAGAATTGATGCTTTTGAACTGTGGTGTTGGAGAAGTCTCTTGAGAGTCCCTTGGACTGCAAGGAGATCCAACCAGTCCATTCTGAAGGAGATCAGCCCTGGGATTTCTTTGGAAGGAATGATGCTAAAGCTGAAACTCCAGTACTTTGGCCACCTCAAGTGAAGAGTTGACTCATTGGAAAAGACTTTGATGCTGGGAGGGATTGGGGGCAGGAGCAGAAGGGGACGACAGAGGATGAGATGGCTGGATGGCATCACCGACTCAATGGACATGAGTTTGAGTGAACTCCAGGAGTTGGTGATGGACAGAGAGGCTTGGCGTGCTGCGATTCATAGGGTTGCAAAGAGTCGGACATGACTGGGCGACTGAATTGAACTGAACTGAACTGATGTGGTCACACTGGATACTGACTGTCCTTCCTCTCTCTATGGAACTGTAACTCCACAAGTGAAAACTGTAACTCCTGATTGTTTCAGATGCATGGATGTTTATAAAGCTATGCTGATGTTTATGTAAAAGGTTAGTGTCTATGAACCCCAAATCTGCCTTTTAAAATTAGATGAGAAGTAAACATTGCAACTGTTGAAGTTTGTCTGAGTGAGATCCCATCTAAAACTTATACCCTGTCGTGTTATGATACTGTTAGTCATGATTTTTACTTTTTCAAAATAACCTTGGAGCATTAAATTATGAGATGGCAGACTTCTGAATTGCAAACTAGACCACTGGCTAATCAGAGAACTTCACATCCAGAAATGATTAGTGCCAACTGTGTGCTATGCTTAGTCACTCAGTCCTGTCCAACTCTTTACGACTCCATGGACTATATACGGCCTGCCAGGTTCCTCTGTCTGTGGGGATTCTCCAAGCAAGAATACTGGAAGGGTTCCCCTTCTCCAGGGGATCTTCTGAACCCAGGGATCAAACTCAGGTCTTCCGCATTGCAAGTAGATTCTTACCATGTGAGCCACCAGGGACGCCCTGGTGCCAACTATAACTCCTAATAAAAAAAGAAAACAACAAGGATTTATGTAGTATGAATATTTCTCAGAGCAACTATAGACACAGGCAAATAATCAGAAAACAATAATGCCTGAAGGTATTCATATTATACTACCTCATAGCTCTCTTCAAGTAAGTTATCTCTGCATATTAGGCCAAAATTACCAAGAGATTATGACTGATAAAATGGCACACATTTTAAATGGCTTCAAAAGCTATGATTTAAATGTTTTTCTCTTATCCACAGAGCCCCCTAGTGGAAACAAAGATATCAAAACTGGATCTGCAGGAAAAAATTACCAGACTTTAGAAATCTCCATTTTACTTCTTCTGAACATAAAATCTGGGCTTGGGAGACCTCCCCAGGATTTTCCTTATCAAAAATATATTTGCTCAGCAAAGAAGTTGATGCCAATCCGAGTAAATGTTATAGAAATGGGTTTAATTTTGAATGAGGTACTGTGCACGTAGCACATGGACATACAATGACAAAGGTCTTTAAAGACTAGTCACAGTTTCCATCTCCAGTTGTCTTATATATGTTTAAGCTGTTGAGTTGTCTGCTGAGGGTGCTTTGTTCTTAAGGTGAAGGATAAGAGTGACACTTGGGCACACAGGCAGTCTCCTGTGTTACTGGCTAACACTCATTTGTTGTTGGGAGTGTTCGACTCCTGACAACTTCACGGACTACAGCACTCCAGGCTCCCCTGCCCTTCGCTGTCTCGAGAGTTCACCAAAATTCATGTCCACTGAGTCAGTGATGCTATCTAACCGTCTCATCCTCTGGCACCCCCTTCTCCCTTTGTCTTCAACCTTGCCCAGCATCAAGGTCTTCGCATCAGGTAGCCAAAGTATTGGAGCTTCAGCTTCAGCTCATATATATTCTAATCCTTTAAAAATTATTGAACAAATATTTGAATTGCCTGCTTAAAGCTTTGCCCTATTTTTTTTTTTCATGTATTTATTTTTGACCCATTATCATGGAAAATTTCGAATGAATACCCAAATTCCTTGGATCCATTCCCCATCTTCAACCGTTAACAGCTCACAGGCTAACTGCTTCATCTACACCTCCACCCACTTCTCATTCTATGTTAATTTGCAGTCCTGCTGGAGTTTCTCAGAAATTCACTGAAAACATCTCTGCTCCTCTCTCCTCCATGCTCTGCTGTCTGAAACACGGGGAAAATTGGATATTATCGTAATTGTTGGAAGTAAGGTTGAAGTATACTGGGTTTTAGAAATATTTTGCCAGGAGTTTCTAGAAGTAATGTCAACACTGACATGAATTGAACAAGCTGAGGAATGGTGGCCCCTGAGGGCCCAATAACTAAGAGCTCCTGTTGGTGGCCGGGTCAGTGCAGAGGCAATCAGAGCAAAACTGCTTTCCAAAGATCCACCCAGGAGTTCTCATGCCAAGCATACATTTCTCTCCAACTTGCCTCCTTTCCATGTTCCAGCTGTCACTCACCTGTGTTATCAGGTATTAGTCAAAGAGAAGCACTGACCATCAGCTCACTTCTCACCCTCCTTCACTTTCACACGCACTAAGTCCTATTTATTTCCCCAGATTCATTCAAACTGCCCCACCTTCCCTGTCACTGTCTTAGTTTAAGTTCATAACGCTCCTCGGGGTTGTCAAAAAACAAGCGTGTCACTTGCTGGTCCATCTCTGGCGGTGCCCTGTTTTATTTGCCCTCTTGGATGCCGGTGGAATTTTTTCTCACTTAGACTATCCCCCAGGTTGAACACGTCAAAGCTGTCCTCCTGCTCTCATCAGGACCCCCGCGGTTCTCACCATTTGGCCCACGTGTCACAGCGCCGAGCCTGTGAGGCTTCAGGGTTGGCCCAGCTGCTCCTCCGAACTCGCCCTCCGCCCAGCACCCACCCGCCCCCACAAAGGCCGACTCTTACTCCTGCTCACACGACGTCCTCTCCTACCGGGAGTCCTGGCTGAGGTTCTCGAGGTGGCCCGCACGCCTTTTCCTCTTTCTAAGTGGGAGGGAAAGGCGACATGACCAAGTACAATGCAAAGTGAAAAGTCACCGGGAAAGACCCCGACGCTGGGGAAGATTGAAAGCAAAAGGAGAAGGGGACGACAGAGGAGGAGACGGTTGGATGGCGTCACTGACTCAGTGCGCTGGAGTTGGAGCAAAGCCCGGGAGAGGGCGAAGGACAGGGCAGCCTGGTGTCTGCGGTCCATGGGGTCACCAAGAGTTGGACACGACTTAGCAACTGAACAACAACAGCAACGCGACAGCGGTGGGGATGTTCCTGGGGAAAGGGACACATTCTGACCTCACGCGGGGGGACACCAGGTCCGGTGTGGGTGGGGTGAACAGGACCATCTTCCCAGCACCCACAGGAACCGGGTCCTCAGAGCTCTGCTCTAGAAGCAGCCCGAGGGGAAGAAGGTCCCTCGGACAGGGACCCAGAGAGAAGCACTGGCGTGTGGGAGAGGGGCCCAGGTGAGCCGGGTCACTGCGGACGTCCAAGCAAGCACTCTGGTCAAGGTCACCAGAACGTCCCCTGCTCTTTGCTCTTTGCTAGGCGAGCTATTCTGAACTGGGCCGTTTCTGTGGCGATCACCATCCTCTTCCTCTTCCTTCCATGTTCTCCTCTGAGGTCAGAACCAAGAAGTCAAGTTTCCTAGTTTCACCTGTTAGCCAGGGGCTTGGGGATGCATGTGTGTGGGGCTGCAGAACTCAGCTCCTGCAGAGACCAGACCCCAGGCTCCAGCTGCTGGGCACTTCCTGCAGTTCTCAGCTCAGGGGACCTGACTCTGGTCCCTGCAGGTTGTCAGGGGTGGAGGGCAGCTGCTTTCTGACATCTGGGTCACAGCTGCAGTGGAATGGCCCAAGTGTCTGGGACATTATTAAAAGCTCTTAATCTCTGTATTAAGGGGGTTTTGTAGGTTTTCTTTTCTTTTCTTTTTTTTAGCTTAGATGTTTACATTTCTTCCAATGGATGCTGGCTAATACAGTCAATTAGATTTCATTTTATAACAATCAGTACAGCTGCAGAATGCAAAGCAGACTGGAGGTAAATAGGAAGGGAGAGACCAGGTCAGGGACCAGACAACTAAAAGGGGGTTACAGCCCATGTCCCTCAGGTGTGGTGGGGAGCAGAGGCGGTGGACGGATTCTGTGCTCTTGGAGGCAAAAATTAGCCCAATCAGGGCTGGGCAGGTGTGACGGTGGGGGCAGGGCAGATCTCAAGGATGCTCGCTGCCTCCCCAGACCTAGCAACTGGACAGGTGACGCACTGGTCACTGAAATAAAGTGGAAAGATGGTGAGTTCAGCTTCAGGAGTGTTGAATCCAAGGTTGCTTTGAGTCTTGAAAGTGGAATTGTCACTGAGGTAGTGCAACATGCCCATTTCTGTAGCTCTGAGACGAGGTCATGATGTATTAATACTAGGAACCTGAGTGTTATCGCCCGTCGGAGGCTGGCGTTGGGAGAGGAAACGCAGACAGGCGCGGTGGCCAGCGGGCCGCGGAGTAATCCATCCAGGCCTGCTGCTTTGTGATTCTATGCCTTCACCTCCGTCGGCAGCAACCGTGCTGTCGCCACTACAGCTGCTGAAGCGTTTTCTTCCTCTTGTCCCTCCTAAGCATTCACACCTACTAAACTGAGTCCAGCATTTCCCCACTCACCACTGAAACTTGGGGTCTCGGGGGCTGCAGGCCCAGGCCCTCCGCCAGGTCTCACGCAGACTGACCGCTGGATGGGCACACGGCTGGCTCTCAAGCTGAGGTCACTGATTTACAGTCATGAGGGGCGAGTGCATCCTGAGAACATGAAGGGTCCCAGTGAGACTGTCATGAGCGCTCATCACAGGGTTTCTGCCGGGTGGTTTGGGGTGGGGTTCAGAGAAGGCCCTGGCTCGAGGGCTGCCCGGCCAGAGAACATCCACAGCTGCCGCCTGCCTGTCTGATCCCATCCATGGAGCAGAAGCAGCGAAGCAGGCTGGCACGGTGACAACAAACGAGCAGCCAAGGCTATTTCGCAGGCTCTCCCTGGAGGACTGCAGGGTGCTATCCGGGCCCTGGGCCCTGTCTGCAGCGCCTTCCCGCGGCCCCTGTGCCAGAAACGCTCCTGCTCCGTCTCCACCGCCTTGTCCAGCCCCCGCCCCCGTCAGGGGCCCCAGCGTCCCCAGCTGAACCCAGGGGCCCCTCTCCGGTCCCTGACCCCGGTCTGCACCTGTGCTGTCCTGTAGCTGACCTGTCACACCTCTGCCCGGGGAGGTGAGCCCGGAGGGCAGCAGAGGCCGCTTACTCCTCTTTCTTTCCAAGAACATCACCTCGCCTGTGGAAACTGCTGAACACAACGGCAAGTCTTCCCAACTGACCAGGGCTGCCTCCCCCGACCGTTCAGTTTGTGACCCTGCTCCTCTCTGTCCAGATGAACCCCCGTCTCAGGCCAGCAGCTTCCGGCAGCCTGAACTCCCCGGGGGGCTTCTCGGGCTCCTCTCTGACTTACCCCACCCCGCCTTCCTGGTTTTACTCCCAGCAGCTTCCCTAACCTGCACCGGTGCGGAGCCCTATCTACGCGCTAACCCTCCGGGCTTCTCCGCTGCCCTCGCAGCGTCTTCCCCACACATCCGCTGACGCCCCGCCCTCGACCCCGACACCAAGGCCCAGGTCCCGCGCCCCGCTCTTCCGAGCCCCGCCAGGCCCGCCCCCTGCTGTGGCTGAGGTCCCTCCCGAGGGTGCCGGGCGTCCCGCTTGAGCACCTCAGGAGTCTCAGGCTGAGCCCCAGCTCCCAGCCCTCTTCTCTAAACAACAAGGACGTGGACTGTGCTTGACGAATCCTGTTATACTTCACAATATTTAACCATAAGGTTTAAATCATGTTGGGACGGGGGGAACTTCTCTGGCCATCCAGTGGTTAAGACTTGGAGTTCCAACGCAGAGGCTGTGGGTCCGATCAGGGAGTCACATGACTTGCAGCCAAAAAAAAAAAGACAAAAAACATAAAACAGGAGCAATATTGTAACAAATTCAATAAAGACTTTTAAAATGGTTCACATAAAAAAAACTTTAAATTAAAAAAAATAAAACATTAAGCACTCAATGAGCAGAATACTTTATATTAAAGACATTTCAATACATTGCAACAAATGTCATTTCTTATAATACGTTTTAGGCTGTTTTGTGATAATAGGGGTTTCACAATGGTGTTCTCGAGTCCACAGAAACACCCTAAGTACCTTCTCCATCACTAGTAAATTGCATGTATAGTCAATATATGTGTGAATTTTAGGATATCCTCTGATACATTATAAGTTCACATTCTTGGAAAAGTAAATTAAGGCCACCCAGTTTGTGACTGTGGTTCGATTTTTCTGGAAGCACCCTAAAACCTAGAAGTGACTGTTTCAGCTGTTCTGAGCCACCGGATGGCAGCAATTCCATACAGTTCTGGAGCAAAGGCGGCCACTTCCACCTGTGATCAGATCTGAACGGAGTCTGCCTTCTCCCAGAACGCTTCAGTATTATTTGTCCGGCAGTGCTTTCTCCTAACATACTCATTTAGTGATACATTCTAGACAAGCCACCAATCAAACTGCGTGGTTGTCCATTTTTTCTTCATTTTCCATTATCTGGGAATAAAATTAAATGATTAAAACCCACTAATCTCCTAACTTTGGAATATTTACTGTAAGAGTCTGCATGAAATCGCATTATCTATCAAAACAAGCCATTGCACTTGTGCAGTCTCCCCCCGTCGGGCTGGCATTCAGTATTGAGTGTGCCTACCATGCAAGGGGGCTCTGTGAGGCACAATGGGAACAAGTGGGAAGAAGGACTGGTCGATACAGGGCAGAGGTGTAGGGTCGACTGAAAAAAAAAAAAAAAAGCCACAACCTAAAACTTGAGAGTTGTTTCATTTGGCGGGAATTTTTAGGGCTTCAAGCCCAGAGCAGCATCTCTACTGATCCTGAGAGAACTCCTCTGCGGATGTACGGGGAGAAGAGGGGCCAGGTTTTATAGAAGTTTTACAGCAAAGGGCTGGTAGTCTGACCATCAAAAGATTACTACAAATTGAAGAGAACCAGACATCCCAGGCTAAGGAATTTAGAGCTTTTCTCCACAGGGAAGACCCAACAGCCGGGCTCTCTGGAGCCATTTCTTCGAGATGCGCCTCTGACCTCTGACCAGCATCCTGTGTCCTCGCGTCCTGAGCTCTAGCTGGGCTCATATTAGGGATCCGCTGCAGCCTGGTGGCTGCTAGATGGCTGCTGTTCTTTCCTTCCTGAGCTCCCTCAGGGCTCAGTGGCTCACCGGAGGGCTTGAGGTTTGTCATTTATGTCTCCAAGGATCAACCTTTAATATTTACTCAGATTTAAATAATAAAATGTAAAAGAAACGTAGAATTTGCACTGGATCTTTCCAACTAGCTGAGCTGTGCCACTGGCTAACAAGGAGGTGACTCAAAACCAACAGAAGTTTAGTGCTTCAGGGACCTTGGTCTATTGGTCTATTGACTGAATGTTGAGAATGATCTTACTAAGGAGGGGAGGTCACTCTTGGTGCAGCGAGAAGAGCCAGGGTCCCTCAGAGCTGAAAAGACACACATCTACACAGCAAATACAAGACATGGGGGCTGGTTGGGAGGTTCTGATTAGTTGCCAAGTCTCAGTGTCTGGAAAAGACCCCACCGGGGACTGGGGGAATGCCTTTTTCCCATTCTGAGGTTCATGACAATGATTATAATTCGCAGGTAGGAGTTAATTATGCGTCTGCTGCTGCTGCTAAGTCACTTCAGTCTTGTCTGACTCTGTGTGACCCCATAGACAGCAGCCTACCAGGCTTCCCGTCCCTGGGATTCTCCAGGCAAGAACACTGAAGTGGGTTGTCAGGTTTGTTCTAAGGTACAATCCTACATGTAGTGTTTACAACAATTTGAGAAGCAGTTACACCCAACCTCTAGTCCATGGACAGAAGAGGAAGGCTAACCAATTCAAGTCTGGGTAGTCAACACTGAGATGGGGTTTAGACCAGACAGGTGGGTCCGGAAAGGTAAGCACTCTGTGATGCTCGCTGCCCCCGACGGTGCACGTATCTTACCTCACAGATGGTCCACACGGGGAGCATGGCCTCACACAGCAGGGATTTTGACACACTCAACCAAAGGAGGTGCTTGCAGCAGAAGGTTCCAAGTGTCAGGGGAAGCACACTGATTGAAACCGCCCACCCTGGCCAGGCACCATAGTAACCATTTGCATGAGTTGTTTTATGACAGGAGATCCTGATAAGGAATACGGAACTAATAAGCCACCACCAACCGGAAGAGTTTGGGAAAAGTCGAAAGTAGACACCTCGTGTCCATCCACTTTCCAGAATACCTCTCGCTAGCATCCATCTTGGCTGAGTGATGTGTGCGCCACTGGGAAAGACTCTGAATTAGAATGATTGGCCAAAGACTAGCTGGGAACTAATCCCATCACCATAAAACCCGAGACTGCGAGGCACGCAGCAGAGCAGTTCTCCTGGGTTCTCTTACCCTGCTGCTCTCCACCCGGGTGCCCTTTCCCAATAAAACCTCTTGCTTTGTCAGCACATATGTCTCCTCAGACAATTCATTTCCGAGTGTTAGACAAGAGCCCAGTTTCAGGTCCTGGAAGGGGTCCCCCTTCCTGCAACAAATGGCAACTCTGGCGGGGACTCTTCTTCGCTGAGACTGACATCCTGACCACTTGGGGTACTCAGGGGCCAGCTTGCCTGCCAGTGGACCAGACAGAGTGGCCGCAACTGGGACCCTTTTGTCCCTGGTCTCCCCCTGACGCGGACAACTGGCCAGAGTGCCCCGACCGGTAAGGAACAAGAGACTTAATTGACCTCTCTCGCCTTCCCTCTCTCTTTCCTCTCCTTAACCCTTCCTATCCTTCCCGGTTTTTCTAGTCCCCCGGGCCTTTCTGGTCAAAGGGCCCTCAGCCTGAGCTGAGGATTGGAGACTGAGCGCCTCCGCTTGGCAGAGAACTCGAATTCTGGTTCTGGTCTGGTCTGATTTCTGGTAGGGCCAAGTTCCAGTCCTCCTGTCTCTGGAGGCCCAGGGAAAAGTCCCACAACGCCTGGGTATCTGTAGGTGGCAGGTGACGTCTGTAAGGTCACCCCTTTCACTCCCCCTCTCCCGCCTCCTCCCCCTTCTTCTTTCAACCTGGCTTCCTTTCCTCCCTTTGAAATCTTTGAAGACCTGAGATATTTTCCTTTATCTGAAGTTCTGTGTCTCTGTAGGAGGTTTTCTGAGAGACTGTATTCTTGTATTTATGGGATTGTCTGATGAGGATGGCCAGGTTTATATGTGTGTGTTTTAACTCTGTGATCTGTGTTGTGATTTTTGATGGCCATTTTGCTTTGTCTGGCCACCATTTGGTTTAGACCTGCTGCCATTTTGTTAGAACTTGATTTTCTTTCCCTGTGCCTTGAGACCAGGGCTCTCAGGAACACTTATCTAGACCATCTCTAACTCCGGACACTGAGGAAAAAGGGAAAAAAACTTGAAGCTAGATCTTGCACTGTGTCTGTCTAAATATGTCTTTGTCTCTGGGTAATATTTTTGAGGTTAATTTGTAAATGAGCTCTATTTATTTGGCTTAAAAAATGGTAAGTGCTTACAAATCAAATAATTCTAAATTAATCAATAAATTCCAGGTTCATGTGAACTGGGAAATATTCAGTATTAAATACCTCATATTAATGTTTGTTTGTTGACCTATCTAATATAGACATGTCTTAGAGTAATTAACATTAAGTAGAATATTTTCATTTCTACTTTATTGACTATGCCAAAGCCTTGGACTGTGTGGATCACAATAAACTGTGGAAAATTCTGAGAGAGATGGAAATACCAGACCTGCCTCTTGAGAAATCTGTATGCAGGTCAGGAAGCAGCAGTTAGAACTGGACATGGAAGAGATTGGTTCCAAATAGGAAAAGGAGTACGTCAAGGCTGTATATTGTCACCCTGCTTATTTAACTTCTATGCAGAGTACATCATGAGAACCGCTGGACTGGAAGAAACACAAGCTGGAATCAAGATTGCCGGGAGAAATATCAATAACCTCAGATATGCGGATGACACCACCCTTATGGCAGAAAGTGAAGAGGAACTAAAAAGCCTCTTGATGAAAGTAAAAGAGGAGAGTGAAAAAGTTGGCTTAAAGTACAACATTCAGAAAACGAAGATCATGGCATCCAGTCCCATCACTTCATGGGAAATAGATGGAGAAACAGTGGAAACAGTGTCAGACTTTATATTTTGGGGCTCCAAAATCACTGCAGATTATGATTGCAGCCATGATATTAAAAGACGCTTACTCCGTGGAAGAAAAGTTATGACCAACCTAGATAGCATATTCAAAAGCAGAGACATTACTCTGCCGACTAAGGTCCATCTAGTCAAGGCTATGGTTTTTCCAGTAGTCATGTATGGATGTGAGAGTTGGACTGTGAAGAAAGCTGAGCATCGAAGAATTGATGCTTTTGAACTATGGTGTTGGAGAAGACTCTTGAGAGTCCCTTGGACTGCAAGGAGATCCAAGCAGTCCATTCTGAAGGAGATCAGTCCTGGGATTTCTTTGGAAGGAATGATGCTAAAGCTGAAACTCCAATACTTTGGCCACCTTATGCAAAGAGTTGGCTCATTGGAAAAGACTTTGATGTTGGGAGGGATTGGGGGCAGGAGGAGAAGGGGACGACAGAGGATGAGATGGCTGGATGGCATCACGGACTCAATGGATGCGAGTCTAAGTGAACTCTGTGAGTTGGTGATGGACAGGGAGGCCTGGTGTGCTGTGATTCATGGGGTCATAAAGAGTCGGACACGACTGAGCGACTGAACTGAACTGAATATAAGTTAAATATTATATCTGTTACATGTTTGTCAACAAGGAAATTACCTCGAGTGAAGAAACTTCTAAAAAAAGTAAATGTGATATGAGCTTTTATATAAACTCTATTAAGAATAATTATTCTTTTAAAATATTTGTCTAAAATAGTCTCTCCAGATTGGCATAACTTAAATTTCTAAGGGTTGTGCCAAGTGTGCTAAGTGTGCTAGGTCTATTGAATAGTTAGGTCATTTCCAGATAAAATAATATTTTGAAACATTTACGACTAAACACTAATTTTTTCTTTTACAGAGAAACTAAAGAGATTTGGGACTATAAATGAATAATGTTTGGCGCCTTCTTAAAATGTTCTAAGAAACCAAGAGTTTTAGAAATTGTCACTGTTATTTATGCTCACCAATCTATAAAATGCTAATATAAAAGTTAGTTCTTGGTTGCTAAATGAAAGTAAGAAGTGTGTTTTCAGTATAAAAAAGAAAGAAAGAAAAAGGTGTGAAAAATACTAAAGAGTTATGCATGACCAGGATTTTCTAAAATTGGATTACAGTTGGTTAGATAAGTGGATTTTGTTAGGAATGACACGGCCATAGAAAACATCAGTCAAGCAGGTCCAAGATGGTGGAGCTGACTTTCGCTAGACCGCGAGCCTTGGTATTTAGGCCCATTGTGACATGTCAACAAGCTAAGTGAAACACCCATCAACACTGACTAAATCTGACCAAATGTTCTAAACCCTTTTAATTGATCTTTTTGATAAAACTTCCTAAATAGAATTCTTTTGAGGTTCTTTTGACCTCTAGCTAACTTTGGGGTGCTTCAGAGGGCCCCTGAAACATCCCAAAGAGAGATATTAAACTGTGTTTATTTGGTTGGTTAAATTATATGAAAAAGATTATCAAAAGAGTAATAAATCTGCTCATGTTAAATTGTATGGTAAAATTACTAATACAGCTATTCTAGAAATTACATGGAGTTCTTAACATTCTGATATGCCCTAGTATCCTGATAGAAAACCTGATGACTTCACAAAAGTTAACAAAAGGACTGAATGAACCAGCTAATATGCTTATAACTTTTATGGTTTCTACCTAAAAAATTACGGGTTTTCAGGGAGTAGGGAAAACCTTCCTCTCAAACTAATTATGACAATACTTTGGTAAAATTAAACATTATAAACAAAACAATTATATTTTCTCTCTATCTGACTCCTCCAAAAATTGAAAATTCTTAGGTTTCCAGTAAGTTTATCAAATGAGTTAGGAAGGTTATCTTATGGATACAAAAATCTCAATAAATTTTTGAGACCTTAAAAAGGGAAGAATTCACCTAGATTTGTTAGGCAAAATCTGTGATAAGCCTTTGGTGTGAGTTTCCCAGCCCTGTTTTATTTTAAAAGTTCAGTCTGAGACTCTATAAATGTTTCAGCAAAATAAAAAGTCTATAATCAATTATGGTTATATAAATCATCAGAGCAAAATTAGTGAGAACAGACCTATTTTGCAAAAAAACTAGGCTTAATTTGGTAATATTTGATAAAAATGAGGGTAACTTTAGGGAGAAAAAGATATTTCAAAAAATGTTAAATCCCAGTTTGTTAATGGAGGTCTTCATCTAGTAAGACTCATCTCTTAGACAGTTCTTTGCTGTTATGTGATATTAATGTAAAATTTAATTGAATTCTTAAAGAACACCCTAAGTTTGTTTCTGAAGCTCATCTCCGTAATCTATCTTTGGATGAAGATCAGATGCCTCATAACCTGCAACCAGGACTGGAAAAAGACATAATTTAAGGGACTGTCTCCAACCTGGATGGAAGGACTTTTTTTATCAGGAGAAACTACACTACACCAGGATGAGAAGACGATGACATCAGAGGTAGACAGCTTCCCCGAGATGCTGGACCCGATTCGTATGATCATTTATGTTTTCTTGACTTCCTAGACCTTTGCATATAAATCAAGCGCTTTTCTATCATAGGCCTGGTTCTATGCTAATTTTAGAAATCAATCCAATTGTTGGGTTTGTGGCCTATTACCTGTGTCTAGTTCTGGGTTACCTTGGTAAATTTTTCTACTACAAGACTCTTACTGGTTGGCCCTGAGAAAATTTACTTAAAAAAAAAATTATAGTCATATTTAGGTCACTGTGATATTACTAGATGAGATCCCCACACCGGGCCAATTAATAATGCCTGCTCTGACTCTGGCCATAAATTTGAGCTTTTTTCTATTACTCAAGCTCAATCAGAGCAATAAGAAAAGTTTCAGCAAAGAGGAAAAAATCTCCCACAATTATGGGATGGGTTTATATAGATAACACCAGGCTATGGTAATTTAGGTTTAAAGTCTCCTCTGTGTTGGAAACAATGGAATTATACTAAGGATAATCAGTCTAGTAACACTAGAAAACTGGGCTATGTGCCTTATAAACAGTGGTGCCAATATATAATTTCCCTGGAAGATAAAGATTCTACAGAGCAGACTAAGTCAGATGACCTGAGATATACTGGGCTACATCTAATGCAAGCTCTTAAGTCTTACTTGTGACTTTACTAATACTGCTGGCTATGTTATTTGCATTTCACCTGTTTTACAAAATTGCTGTTTCTTACACTGTCAAATGTGTGTGTGTGAGGCCTCTAACAGAATAATATATAGCCCCATATGAGACCGATGATGGTAACAGTGTAACTCTAGATATGGGAAGAAGCAACAAGAGGGAATATTTTCCTGGACCAAGAGGCTAGTAAGACAAGTGGTCCAGAGAATTTTGGATGCTGTTTTATGGCCTAGTCCAGTAACAGCACATTGAGTGTCCTGTCAACAAAATCTTTGTCAAACCTGAGAATGGACATTCTCAGCACCATGGGATAAAATGGTCATGAAATGCCCCCCTCAAAATCATGGTCAAGTTTATGAGCAAAAAGGGGCTCTGCCAACTGAAGACTGACACTTGCCATCTACATCTACAGAGATAAAATCATGGCCGCTGCAACTGCTGACTTTCAACGCCTCTGAAAGGAGTTCAGGGTGAAAATCAGGAATGAGGCACTCTGTGCTCCAAGAAAAACTGGCAGAACAGGCTTTCAGATAGTTAGATCTTTTCAGGAGAAGATTTTATGAGTCCCAATTCTTGCATCTTCTCATACCTAGAGAAACACTGATGTCATTAATGGTGAAATCTGTTTTTGGCTATTAAGGAAAAGTTTACAATTAAAAGTCAAAATAGAGTAGCTGTGGTTCAGATATCCTGAGAAATAACTAGGTGATGCTATGGGTGTACTTTCAGATTAGACCTTGTATTGCTAAACACTTGAGTTTTCTGGGTCGTGTCAGGCTTGGATGCCACCATTCTCAAAACAATGTCTGCTGGAAGCTAGTAACCTTACTTTTTATAAAACTAGGCAACAGGCTACATGGCTACAAGTCTCCCTGAAGTGCCAGGTCCAGACTGGGTTTCAGGCCTATTCTTCTAAAAAGAAATGAGATTTATTTTGTCTACTAAATTCCAGTTATCACTCCTCCAACCACTTCTAGTTGGGTCTGTTACACCAAAATGGCAGACCAAGGGACTGAGATTTTGATCATACAAGACTCAGATCTAGAACTTGGAACTCAGAAATATTTCCAGTTCAGTGTCTATACGCCAAGCTGAGGCAGTCCTATGCTCCATTTTGACAGGGAGTTATCACAGTCATAGTTGCCTAGTTCCCTAAATTAAAACTGAGTAGAACTCTGTGGGGCTCTGGAGTAGAGATCTGTTCTGTGTTCTCCATTTCTTGTCTGTAAGATATAAGCTTCATTCAGCCTCCTTGGCCTTTCCTGAGTTCCAAAGCCTGGATGCAAACAATTGCTAATCAGGGAAAGGGGAGGATACAAAACAAGAGAAACAATCAAACGTTGGTATGGCCTAAAGACAGAGTCCCGGCTCCTACTCAAAGAAATATGCCTAACAATGTCTTTGAGCCCCTACCCAGGTGGAGGATGGTAACTTCAGACTAAACACAAGATTCCTGGAGCACAGCACTGTTGCCTCACCACCAACCAATTAAAAAGGGTCACAAACCCTGCAACCCTCACCCCAAATATTGCCTTCTGTTTCCGGGGACCAGAGATGACCATCTTGTTAGGTCTCCTGTTTGGCCCCTGTCTATTTCATCTCTGAGAGTGGCCAACAGTTTCAGACTAAATTGCTGTTATTACAAGGGTGAATGCTGGTTTCAGGCAAAAACAAAAAATACCTTGACTTAGATGTCCTTTTCATTATAGGGGACTGGAATGAAAAAGTAGGAAGTCAGGAAACACCGGGAGTAACAGGAAAATTTGGCCTTGGAATGTGGAATGAAGCAGGGCAAAGACTAATAGAGTTTTGCCAAGAAAATGCACTGGTCATAGCAAACATCCTCTTCCAACAACACAAGGAAGACTCTACACATGGACATCACCAGATGGTCAACACCAAAATCAGATGGATTATATTCTTTGCAGCCAAAGATGGAGAAGCTCTATACAGTCAACAAAAACAAGACCAGGAGCTGACTGTGGCTCAGATCATGAACTCCTTATTGCCAAATTCAGACTCAAATTGAAGAAACTAGGGAAAACCGCTAGACCATTCAGGTATGACCTAAATCAAATCCCTTATGATTATACAGTGGAAGTGAGAAATAGATTTAAGGCCCTAGATCTGATAGATAGAGTGCCTGATGAACTATGGAATGAGGTTCGTGACATTGTACAGGAGACAGGGATCAAGACCATCCCCACGGAAAAGAAATGCAAGAAAGCAAAATGGCTGTCTGGGAAGGCCTTACAAATTGCTGTGAAAAGAAGAGGTGAAAAGCCAAGGAGAAAAGGAAAGATATAAGCATCTGAATGCAGAATTTCAAAGAATAGCAAGAAGAGATAAGAAAGCCTTTTTCAGCAATCAATGCAAAGAAATAGAGGAAAACAACAGAATGGGAAAGACTAGAGATCTCTTCAAGAAAATTAGAGATACAAAGCGAACATTTCATGCAAAGATGGGCTCGATAAAGGACAGAAATGGTATGGACCTAACAGAAGCAGAAGATATTAAGAAGAGGTGGCAAGAATACACAGAAGAACTGTACAAAAAAGATCTTCATGACCCAGATAATCATGATGGTGTGATCACTAATCTAGAGCCAGACATCCTGGAATGTGAAGTCAAGTGGGCCTTGGAAAGCATCGCTACGAACAACGCTAGTGGAGGTGATGGAATTCCAGTTGAACTGTTTCAAATCCTGAAAGATGATGCTGTGAAAGTGCTGCACTCAATATGCCAGCAAATTTGGAAAAGTCAGCAGTGGCCACAGGACTGGAAAAGGTCAGTTTTCATTCCAATTCCAAAGAAAGGCAATGCCAAAGAATGCTTAAACTACTGCACAGTTGCACTCATCTCACACACTAGTAAAGTAATGCTCAAAATTCTCCAAGCCAGGCTTCAGCAATACGTGAACTGTGAACTTCCAGAGGTTCAAGCTGGTTTTAGAAAAGGCAGAGGAACCAGAGATCAAATTGCCAACATTTGCTGGATCATAGAAAAAGCAAGAGAGTTCCAGAGAAACATCTATTTCTGCTTTATTGACTATGCCAAAGCCTTTGACTTTGTGGATCACAATAAACTGTGGAAAATTCTGAAAGAGATGGGAATACCAGACCACCTGACCTGCCTCTTGAGAAATCTGTATGCAGGTCAGGAAGCAGCAGTTAGAACTGGACATGGAACAACAGACTGGTTCCAAATAGGAAAAGGAGTACGTCAAGGCTGTATATTGTCACCCTGCTTATTTAACTTCTGTGCAGAGTCCATCATGAGAAACGCTAGACTGGAAGAAACACAAGCTGGAATCAAGATTGCCAGGAGAAATATCAATAACCTCAGATATGCAGATGACACCACCCTTATGGCAGAAAGTGAAGAGGAGCTCAAAAGCCTCTTGATGAAAGTGACAGAGGAGAGTGAAAAAGTTGGCCTAAAGCTCAACATTCAGAAAATGAAGATCATGGCATCCGGTCCCATCACTTCATGGGAAATAGATGGGGAAACAGTGGAAACAGTGTCAGATTTTATTTTGGGGGGGCTCCAAAATCACTGCAGATGGTGACTGCAGCCATGATATTAAAAGATGCTTACTCCTTGGAAGGAAAGTTATGACCAACATAGACAGTATATTCAAAACCAGAGACATTACTTTGCCAACTAAGGTCTGTCTAGTCCAGGCTGTGGTTTTTCCTGTGGTCATGTATGGATCTGAGAGTTGGACTGTGAAGAAGGCTGAGCACCAAAGAATTGATGCTTTTGAACTGTGGTGTTGGAGAAGACTCTTGAGAGTCCCTTGGACTGCAAGGAGCTCCAATCAGTCCACTCTAAAGGAGATCAGTCCTGGGATTTCTTTGGAAGGAATGATGCTAAAGCTGAAACTCCAGTACTTTGGCCACCTCATGCGAAGAGTTGACTCATTGGAAAAGACTCTGATGCTGGGAGGGATTGGGGGCAGGAGGAGAAGGGGACGACAGAGGGTGAGATGGCTGGATGGCATCACGGAATCGATGGACGTGAGTCTGAGTGAACTCCGTGAGATGGTGATGGACAGGGAGGCCTGGTGTGCTGCGATTCATGGGGTCGTAAAGAGTCGGACACTACTGAGCGACTGAACTGAACTGAACTGAGATCAGGTAGAGAGAGACTTCTGCTGTGCTAGGCAGGCCTACGGCCATGCACAGCAGGAAGAAGTTACAGAAGAGACCTCCACCCCAATTCCCAAGAAGTATCTTTAGCATGAAGTCTCTCAGAGGGGAGTTGTTAGGGGAAGCACACTGATTGACACCGCCCACCCTGGCCAGATACCATGGTAACTATTTGCATGAGTTGTTTTATGACAGGAGATCCTGGTAAGGAATAGGGAACTAATAAGCCACCACCAACCGGAAGAGTTCAGGAAAGGTCAAAAGGAGACACCGCGTGTCCGTCCACTTCCCAGAATCCCTCTCACTAGCATCCATCTTGGCTGAGCGATGCGTGCACCACCAGGAAAGACTCTGAATTAGAATGATGGCCAAAGACCAGCCGGAAACTAATCCCATCACCATAAAACCGAGACTGCGAGCCACGCAGCAGAGCAGTTCTCCTGGGCTCCCTTACCCTACTGCTCCCCACCCGGGTGCCCTTTCCCAATAAAATCTCTTGCTTTGTCAGCAGATGTGTCTCTTTGGACAATTCATTTCCGAGTGTTAGACAAGAGCCCAGTTTCGGGCCCTGGAAGGGGTCCGCCTTCCTGCAGCACAAGGACACACTCAGGGAAAGGGACGTGATCTGCAGTCCTCCAGGACTGACCAGCCCTGATGCCTATGAAGTGGGCGTGATACCCGGTCCGGAACTGTCACGCCATCAGAGACCACAGAAGGTGAGTGGACAGGACGGGCTCCTGAGAAGGGGCTGGACCCACCCTGGTCTTCTCTTCGGCTGCTCTTGCATCATCTGAGGTTCTGTGTTCATGTCCCTTCACCGGGTGACCCTGGGGCTGCAGTGGGACAGAAAGCCTGGGCACATTTTCAGTTACCCCTTCTCCACCGTTACCTGCTTGCATGTGGTCACGGGCTTGAGACCCTGGGGGCCTTTGTATAGAACCATGCGCTTCGACAAGGCAGGTGTTTCATAGAGACCTGGCTCAGCTTGTGGACCCCCCCAGGGAAGGAGCTGGGCCCGGAGCAGCCCTGGGGGGCAGGAGAGCCTGGCACTCAGGAGGGTGTGCCCCGCCCACACCTGAGAGGCAGAGCCAGAGGCTCCACCCACTCGCTGCGTTTTCCTGCTGACTCTGAGGATGTTTTGGGGAGGAAGTGACAGAAGTCAGCAATCCTAAAGCACAACGCCAGGGGAGACATGAAGTTTGCGTTTTATTTTTGTTTTGAATGGTCCTTTTTTTCCATCTTTGATGCTGCTTAGTGTAATGGTGCCTTGCAGCCATGCAGACAGTCATTTGCGTGTAGATGTGAGGAAATAGAGCATTGTCATTTTACAGAGAAGAAATATACGGTAGAAAAAATGTGACTTGCCTGAGGTCACAAATCAACGCAGTGGCGCCAAGCTGGTTTGCTTGCTCCTCAGAGAAGCAGTGCTGTTGTGGAAAATGGGAGAACCGCGTTAGGGCTCCTTGAATCGGTTCGAGGACACGTTTTCATCGCCCCGCGTCCTCGGATCTGTAGCTTGGGGAGATGAGTGGTGATTTGCGGGATGCTCCGAGAGTAATGAGCTTGAATATAATTTTCCTCCTGGTATTAGTCTTTCCCCTGTCAAGTTTCTCACCCATTTGGGTGCTAATCATCTCAAAACGTTCTTCATTTAGGAAGGAATTTAAACTTCAGATGAGAAGAAAAAAAAATTATAATGTCTAATGCTTTAGAAATGTTCGGTTCCTCTTTCAAAATGTAGCAAAACTCTGCCATGTTGATACTTTGGAACCAGAGGGCAGGCTGAAACTGTGCTCACAACAGTGTTTAGTTATCAGAGGTAAACAGAAAATACTAGCGTCATCACTTTCAAATGAACGTGTACTTGAAACCCAGATGTCTCATCTTCCCGTCCTTCAAGTCCATCCTACCCAACACCCTCACACCCACATCAACCAGAGTTGTTTGCACTTTAGTTCCAAGGGGACCATGTGCCAAGTCAGCCTCCAGTTTCTATTTTGCCTCTGACTTTGACTCCGGCTAAGAGCATAATTTCCAGAGTTAGAGACAGGATAGAGGCAGGCAGAGGAGGAAGTTCAGTTCAGTTCAGTTCAGTTGCACAGTCATGTCTGACTCTTTGCAACCCCGTGAATCGCAGCACGCCAGGCCTCCCTGTCCATCACCAACTCCCGGAGTTCACTCTGTTATGCCCAAGGTCCAAATCCCCAGAACTGAGAGAACAAGACATCCATGGCAATGCAAACGCAAGAAGAGAATTTATTGCTAGCTCGAGCCAGGGCCCCGGCCACATCCAACACAGTGCAATAGAGCCAGAGCCTCGAGCCCTGGATTACAGTAGTATTTATAGGTTTAGGACAAAGACAGGGAATTGGCAAGGTTGGATTGGTTACAAGGGTTGCTTTGCATCTACTAATTGGCTAGCTATTCACGCGCATGGGCTTTCTTAGGAGATTTCTATCCTCGTCCCGATTGGCACGGACCAGGCTATGGGGAGCATGCTGACAGGCTGAGTCCTCCCGTCACTGGTGGGGGTAATTTTGATCCTGCCTGGGCAGTGTCTCAGCTGTTTCGGGATGCTTGCTCCGGCCTATTTTAGTCATGGCCTCTATCAGACCTCAACATTCCCCCCTTGTCCTTTGATCATGGAGAGGAATCCTCCTCTCCATTCACTGCCTGGTATTGTTGTCTTAATACCATTACCTGAACTGTACTGACACATTCTCTTACAAAGGTTATTAATCTGTTTAAAATACATGGGCCGAAGGTAAGAATGAGTAGGAGTATAATGAGCGGTCCGAGCAAGGTAGAAATTAGTGGTGTTAGCCAAGGAGATTGATGGAACCAGGACTCGAACCATCCCTGTTGGGCTTCTCACTCCCTCTTGTGCAGTGTTAATAGTTTTTCACTTTTGCCATAGACTCTCTTACCACCCCAGTGTGGTCTGCATAGAGGCAACATTTTTTTCCTAGGGCCACACATAATCCGCCTTGTTGCAGGAAGATCAAATCTAGGCCCCTCCTGTTCTGCAAAACCACTTCTGATAGTGAAGTAAGGGACTTTTCAAGGTGGCTGCTTGAGCTTTTTAATCTTTCGATATTAAGATCAATGGCTGCTCTTAGGCTAGAATAGTGTTGATTTTGCATTATTAAAGAGGATATCCCAGTTCCTGCCCCGGCTGCCCCTAACCCCAGTAGGACTGTGAGGGTTAAGGCTGACACTGGCTCTCTCTTAGACCGGTGTGAAGCCTCTAGTTTCGGGAGGATTTTATTATTGGAGTGATAGAACAGTCGGGGGACTAATAGTACCAATACACAGAAATCTTTGGAATTATTTAACACCCACCCATGAACACAAGGGGCTAAGCCTGTGGAGCAGGCCCACCAATTGTCCTGGGGAGGCACCAGGTACCTGTTTGTCACTGTAGAATTTATAGACTTGCAGAGGTGTTGATAGGTTTGGGGGACATTTCTTGTGCAAAGGCCCCGCCCGGTTACTTGTTGGAGGGTTAATCTGGCGTTTCTTTTCTGCTGCCATCGGCAAGCTGCGTGATTTGGGGTTGGACTGTAACTTCCTGGGACAGCTATACCTTCATAATAAGGGGGTTTGATGTCATAACATAACCAGCAACTGCTAGTCAGATCCGGGCGTGTGGAATTTAGAACCCGATAGGAGGTGATTATCATATTAAATAATGGGTCCTGCTCATCTTTAATGCTAGGTCCTGTACGGCTAACTGGAGGGCAGTTGCTTGTATTAGTAATGTAGGGCCTGGAAGGCGTTTGGGTGGGTGCTTGGGCGGGGGTGTGTGCAGGCCGAATGGGAGCGTGGGTAGGCTCTCGTGGCCCTAGGACTGAATTGGGCCGTATGCCCCGAGTTGGACCGATCTGTATGGGTCCTACTTTTAACCTGACGGTGAACAGCAACCCACTGTTATATCCTGACTGATATAACCGAAGGCCCCAGGATTGTCCAGCTTCTCAACTGGGGAACCTCTTCCCTTCAGTTGAGAATTTGAGCCTTACTGGGTTGCAAAGAAAATTCATACAAGGCCCAGTTATGAGGGACCTCCTTCTATGTCCCCCAGTTAGCCCAGCGGGCCCTGGAACGCGACCCAAGGTAATCAAGTCCCCACGAATAGGGGGCTCCCAATGGACTGTCCCTGTTGACTCGCATCTCCAATTGGCACAATAAAACTCATTAGCACCCCCGCAGTTATTGACGGTCGCCCGGTCCCGTCTTCCTCCGGGGCACACATAGAAGGGTGTTTTCCGCAAGCTTGCCCGTTGGATGAAGTGGCTGCACCCAGGCCCTGAGTTAGTGGGGGGTCGAGTATTACACCTATTAATGCCAGCCCCACATTCAGGCTTGCCAGGCATCTTTACCTCCCACTCGCCGACGTCCCATGATCCCGTGGCCAAAAGACAGAGGTCGAACTCCAAGTCCGGCCACCAGGTGTTTTGGGGATGAATGGCCGAGGTGGAGTTAATTACTTCTTCCATAGTTGCGCTCAGAATCATCCAAGTCAGGTTCATTGGTTGATGAGGGTTAGCGCTGACGGTCCCAGGGTCCAGGAAGGTGGCTATTATCAGAAGAGTCAGGTTGATCTGTCCGAGATCTGCTGCCAGGCGAGTTTTAATTTCAAGGGATTGGAGGGATGCAGTATCGGCTTCCATTTTCTTTGGGCCCTCTCTTGTTCTTCAGGGGTGGCCCGCCGTGCGTGGCTGCAGTGTATCCAGGGTCCAATTCCGTCCACCTTGAGGGCAGTAGGGGTGGTAAGGAGAACAACATAAGGGCCCTTCCATCTTGGTTCCAAGGTCTTTGACTGATGTCTCTTAACCCAAACCCAATCCCCCGGTCTTATATCATGGGATGGGATCGTCTCTTTATTCTGGCTCTCATAAATTTTTCGTATCAGTGACCAGATATGTTTATGCAGCTTACTCAAAGCTAGCATCTCCTGTTGGAAGGCACATAACGAAAGAGGTGGTTTACTCTTTCCTTCAAACACTGGACAAGTTGGGGGTGGACTTCCATATACAATTTCAAAGGGGGTCAGACCTAGTTTATAGGGGGTATTGCGTGCCCGAAAAAGCGCGAAGGGAAGGAGGGTCACCCAGTCCCCGCCAGTCTCAATTGCCAGTTTTGTTAAAGTTTCTTTTAGGGTCTGATTTATTTTTTTACCTGTCCTGAGCTCTGGGGACTGTACTCGCAATGTAACTTCCATTTGGTCCCCAGGGCTGAGGCCAGTCCCTGCACAATTTTACTCACAAATGCAGGTCCATTGTCAGAGCCAATAGATACCAGCAGCCCAAACCTAGGTATAATCTCTTTTAGGAGTTTCTTAGCCACCACTGCCACTGTCTCCTTTTTAGTGGGGTAAGCTTCTACCCACCCGGAAAACGTATCAACCAAAACTAGCAGGTAACAATACCCATACTTGCCTGGTCTTACCTCGGTGAAGTCTATCTCCCAGTGATGTCCTGGCCTTTCCCCCGATATCTTACACCCGTGTGCTGTCCTTTTCCCAGTCTCATCATCTGACAGGCCTTGCAGGTGCGGACTACATCCTGGATGGTTTTCTTTTGTTGGGGAAACCGCAGCTGCGCCGTTCGTAGGAGTGTCAAAGTCTTTTTCTCTCCCAAATGGGTGGTTTGATGTAAATGGGTACAGAGATGTTTGCCCAGGTCGGCAGGGAGCAACAGGTTGTCATCTTGGTCCCGATACCATCCGTTTTTGCCAACAGGACGGGTGGTATTATCTTGCACCCAGCGTAAATCAGAGGGGGAGTATATGGGGCTTGGGGGAAGTGTTCCCATCCCCGGCGGTGGCAATCCCACAGTCAGTATATGGGCTTCGTGGTCTCCAGCAGCTGCCTCACGGGCTGCTGCATCGGCAGCACGGTTCCTTTGGGCCCGGGCAGCCTCTCCTTTCTGGTGTCCTGGGACATGTACTATGGATACCGCCTGGGGCAAGTGGACCGCTGTCAGGAGTCTGTGAATCTCAGGCACGTTTTTAATCTCTTTCCCCTCTGCCGTCGGAAGCCCCCGTTCTTTATATATAGGGCCTTGAACGTGCGCAGTGCCGAATGCATACCGGCTGTCAGTATAAATCGTGACTCTTCTTCCTTTTGCCCTCTCTAGTGCTTGTATCACAGCTATCAGTTCTGCTTTTTGGGCGATGTTCCAGGGGGCAAGGCCTCAGCCCAGATGACCCTCCCAGTGTCGTCTTCTATGGCTGTCCCCGCTTTTCTCTGTCCATCCTTCATATAACTGCTCCCATCCATGAACCATACCAGCTCACTGTTTTTTAATGGCAAGTCGCTGAGGTCTTTTTGTATGGCGGTTACCTCAGCTAACACTTCAACACAGTCATGGAGGGGCCCGTCCTCCTCTGGGATGGGCAGCAGAGTGGCAGGGTTCAGAAAACAAGGTGTCTGAAAGGATATTTGGGGAGCATCCAGCAGCAGGGCCTGGTAGTGGGTTAAGCGAACGTTAGAAATCCACTTACCCGGTGGCTGTTTGAGGATCCCCTCTATGGCATGAGGAGTGTACTCCAGGAGGCTCTGTCCATAAGTCAGCTTGTCAGCATCGTGGACAAGGAGAGCAGCGGCCGCAATGATACAGAGACAGGGCGGCCATCCCGCACCCACTGGGTCCAGTCGTTTAGAGAGATAAGCCACAGGCCGCCTCCAAGGTCCCCATTGCTGCGTCAGGACTCCCTTTCCTACTCCCTGCTTTTCATCCACAAACAGTTGAAACGGCTTAGCCGGGTCCGGAAGAGCAAGGGCTGGGGCTTCTAGTAACGCCTGTCAACGTTCCTGAAATGCCCGCCTCATTGGCTCAGTCCAAGTCCAGTCTCTGTTTTCTCTGCTTCCTTCATATAGAGGTCGGGCCTTTTCAGCAAACTCCATAATCCATAGCCTGCAGTACCCAACCGTCCCTAAAAACTCCCTCACCTGCTGGGGAGTCGTTGGCTCGGGGATCCATAGAGTAGTCTCTTTCATGGCCTGAGTCAACCATCTCTGCCCCTGTTTTATTTTATATCCCAAATAAATGACTTCCTGTCTAGCAATTTGGGCCTTCTTCACACTTGCCCGGTACCCCAATGTCCCCAAAGTCTGGAGGAGATCGCCTGTGGCCTTCAGGCATACCTCCTTAGTCGTAGCGGCCAGCATGAGGTCATCTACATACTGTAACAGAACAACATCGGGGTGGCTGGTTCGGTACTCACAGAGATCTTCGCCCAGAGCCTCACTGAACAATGTCGGCGAGTTTTTGAATCCCTGTGGGAGGCGAGTCCAGGTCAGCTGCCCCCAGTTAGGCTGTCCTCGTCAGTCCATTCGAATGCGAAGATCTCCTGACTCTGGGGAACCAGAGGCAAACTGAAAAAGGCATCTTTCAAGTCCAAGATTGTATACCAAACATAGGTGGCAAGCTGCTCAGGAGGGTGTATGGGTTAGGGACAGTGGGATGAATGTCACTCACCCGTTTGTGACTTCACGAAGATCTTGGACTGGTCTAAAGTCTGTTCCCCCAGGCTTTTTCACAGGCAACAGGGGAGTATTCCATGGGGACCGGCACTTTTTGAGAATTCCTGCCTTTAGGAGGCGCTGGATGTGTGGCATGATTCCTTGCCGGGCCTCCTGGCTCATGGATACTGTTTCACCCTCGCAGGAGTAGCATTTGCTTTTAATTCAGCAACAATGGGAGGCCTTTGTTTAGCCAGTCCTCCTCCCGCTGTCTCTGCCCAGGCCAGAGGGTATTTCTGAATCCACTGCTGCATAGCAGGATCCACCACTGCAGGGGGCTTTGGTGAATGTAGTCTGTATTCATCTCTCAGTGCCAGGGATAGAACATGAATTGGTTGTCCAAGCCCGTCTGTGACTGATATCCCCCCAGAGTCAAAGTGAATTTGCGCATTGACTTTGGCCAATAGGTCTCTTCCTAATAAAGGGGCCGGACATTCCGGGATCACCAGAAATGAGTGGGACACCCGTTGGGCTCCCAAGTCCACTTTTCGTTTAGTAGTCCAGTAATATCTCTTTGTCCTGGTGGCTCCCTGGGCCAAGCGAGTCTTTTTGGACATTGGCCCAAATTTTTGATTGAGAACTGAGTACTGGGCTTCCGTATCCACCATGAAGCCGACCAGTTTCCCCTCCACATTAATAGTTACCCAGGACTCGGGGAGCAGTGCCGGGCCCTGACCCCCTAGTCGCTATCTTCTCCTGCATATAAGACGTGGGTCCCCGATGGAGACTCTTCCTTTCTGGTAGTCTTTCTCTTCAGGTCTGTTTTTGGGCACTCATTTTTCCAATGTCCCTGCTCTTTGCAGTAGGTGCACTGGTCTCTCTTTAGGGCCTGTCTAGCTGGTTTCTCCCCTCCTCCTGACCGGGTGTCTCTAGTTCTCTGGGAATCGGGCCCCATTCTCATCCCTGCAAAAAGGATTTGAGCCAGTTCTTTTTGATTCCTCCGGTTCTCCTCAGCTCTATATTCCCTTTCTTCCCATCTGATCTTTTCTTCATATTCCCTTTCCTCCCGTCTAATTCGTTCCTCCCTTTCCTCAGGGGTCTCTCTGTTATTGAACACCTTTTCAGCTGCCTTTACCAGATCCTGTATTGTCTGTTCCCCCAGCCTCTCTGTCTTCTGCACCCTCCTCTTGATATCTGGAGCTGCCTGATTAACAAAGGCTAGCAAAACTGCTGCGCGTGACTCGTCAGCCTGAGGGTCCATGGGCGTATACTGCCTGAAAGCCTCCATTAACCTCTCTAAAAAGGCTGCTGGGCTCTCATTCGGCTCCTGCCTTACTTGATTTACTTTAGCCGAATTAGTTGGTCTCCTGGCGGCTGCCCGGAGGCCAGCCATCAGAGTCCGGTGGTACACTCGGAGACGCTCCCTACCTTCAGCGCGTCCAAAATGCCAGTTCGGTCGCAATAAGGGGAACCCTTTTTCGACCAGGTGGGGCTGCATTGTGGGCCTTCCATCCACTTCTAAGACATGTTTCTGTGCCTCCAACAAAATTCGTTTCCGCTCCTCCGTAGTAAAAAGCACCTGCAACAGCTGCTGCCAATCATCCCAAGTAGGGTTATGAGTAAACAGGATAGAATCTAAAAGATCAATGAGGCCTTGGGGTTTTTCAGAAAAAGAGGGGTTCTGAGCTTTCCAGTTATATAAGTTGCTCGTAGAGAAGGGCCATTATTGGTAGGTCCATTCCCCATCAGGATTTGCCGGCCCAACACGGACAGGAAGCGCCTGAATGGTGGACGAAGGTGCCTCTTGGCTCCCGTAGTCGGACGAGTCTCCACCCCCTTGGGTCCTTCTGCGAGTTCCCTGGGCTGGCCCCCCCTCCTGCTGCGGAGCCGAGGGTTCTGAGTTCCCCCTTTGTTCTCCGGACGACACCTGAGGTACCTGTGGGAGCAAGGGTGGCAGGATATACGGGGGAGGTGAGATTTCAGTGTATAAATCAATCAGACTAGGGTATAGAGAAGACTCCTGGAGTATCGGTTTCTTCTGGCTCTCCCATGCCTCCCAGTCTTCTTCCTTAGATGCCTCCACGACCAGGACCTGTGGAACAGAAGCACTGGGGGGGTTGTGAATAAAGGGTTTCAGCCAAACTGGAGGGTCTTTTACTAAATTTTCCCAGAACAGGATGTAAGGAGCTTGGTCCAGATGGCCCCGAGGGTCAGGAGCCATTACTTTTTTTTTTAACAGCCCGGATGACCGGCAGGCCGAAAGTTCCCTCCGGCGGCCAGCTGAACTGAAGTGTCAGCCACTCGGATGAGCATAGGGTTCTTAGCTTGCTCTTCTTTACTAGCATTGATAGATTCTGAGCCTTGGACTTAAAATCGGAAAAATGGTCAGTCATTACAGATAGCAGTGTAGAATAACTCTGACCCATGATGGCAACACTCACAATAAACACACAAAAAGCAAGCATGGCACCGGCACACAGAGACAAGCAACAGACAGTAGACGAACAAATATCGGCCAAAAACACTGAACTAGGTTTATCCCAGGTTATTGTTGTCCTGTTCCACAAAGTTACCATACCGAAGGGTGTCCACTGCCCACCAGACTCAGGATCAGGAGAAACGTTTTCCCCGTTCCTTTACAGAACGGCTCACAGAACCAGCTGCCTTCCAGCTCAAATGCTGGGCCTCAGACTTATGCTGGCCAGGCGACTCTTTCGCCCCCCTGACCTGATGCCAGCATCCAGACATACTTTCTCCTAGTGAGGCTTCTCTTATGCCTGGAAGGTGTTGTTCTTCTCAGTCAGGGGATCCCAGAGGAGCCCCCAAATGCTATGCCCAAGGTCCAAATCCCCAGAACTGAGAGAACAAGACATCCACGGCAATGCAAACCCAAAAAAAGGGAATTTATTGCTAGCTCGAGCTAGGGCTCCGGCCACATCCAACACAGTGGAATAGAGCCAGAGCCCCGAGCCCTATATTACAGCAGTATTTATAGGTTTAGGACAAAGACAGGGAATTGGCAAGGTTGGATTTGTTACAAGGGTTTCTTTGCATCTACTAATTGGCTAGATTTTCGTGCGCGTGGGCTTTCTTAGGAGATTACTATCCTCATCCCGATTGGCACAGACCAGGCTATGGGGAGCATGCTGACAGGCTGAGTCCTCCCATCACTGGTGGGGGCAATTTTGATCCCACCTGGGCAGTGTCTCAGCTGTTTCCAGGGTGCTTGCTCCGGACTATTTTAGTCATGGCCTCTATCAGGCCTCAACAACTCAGACTCACATCCATCGAGTCCATGATGCCATACAGCCATCTCATCCTCTGTCGTCCCCTTCGCCTCCTGCCCCCAGTACCTCTGAGCATCAGTCTTTTCCAATGAGTCAACTCTTCGCATGAGGTGGCCAAAGTACTGGAATTTCAGCTTTAGCATCATTCCTTCCAAAGAAATCCCAGGGCTGATCTCCTTCAGAATGGACTGGGTGGATCTCCTTGCAGTCCAAGGGACTCTCAAGAGACTTCTCCAACACCACAGCTCAAAAGCATCAATTCTTCAGTGCTCAGTTTTCTTCACAGTCCAGCTCTAACATCCATACATGACCAAAGGAAAAACCATAGCCTTGACTAAACGGACCTTAGTCGGCAAAGTAATGTCTTTGCTTTTGAATATACTATCTAGGTTGGTCATAACTTTTCTTCCAAGGAATAAGCGTCTTTTAATTTCATGGCTGCAGTCACCATCTGCAGTGATTTTGGAGCCCAAAAATAACAAAGTTTGACACTGTTTCCACTGTTTCCCCATCTATTTCCCATGAAGTGATGGGACCAGATGCTATGATCTTTGTTTTCTGAACGTTGAGCTTTAGGCCAACTTTTTCACTCTCCACTTTCACTTTCATCAAGAGGATTTTGAGTTCTTCTTCACTTTCTGCCACAAAGGTGGTGTCATCTGCATATCTGAGGTTATTGATATTTCTCCTGGCAATCTTGATTCCAGCTTGTGTTTCTTCCAGTCCAGCATTTCTCATAATATACTCTGAATAGAAGTTAAATAAGCAGGGTGACAATATACAGCTTTGACATACTCCTTTTCCTATTTGGAACCAGTATGTTGTTCCATGTCCAGTTCTAACTGCTGCTTCCTAACCTGCATACAGATTTCTCAAGAGGCAGGTCAGGTGGTCTGATATTTCCATCTCTTTCAGAATTTCCCACAGTTTATTTTGATCCACACAGTCAAAGGCTTTGGCATAGTCAATAAGCAGAAATACATGTTTTTCTGGAACTCTCTTGCTTTTTCCATGATCCAGTGGATGTTGGCAATTTGATCTCTGGTTCCTCTGCCTTTTCTAAAACCAACTTGAACCTCTGGAAGTTCACAGTTCACATATTGCTGAAGCCTGGCTTGGAGAATTTTGAGCATTACTTTACTAGCATGTGAGATGAGTGCAATTGTGTGGTAGTTTGAGCATTCTTTGGCATTGCCTTTCTTTGGGATTGGAATGAAAACTGACCTTTTCCAGTCCTGTGGCCACTGCTGACTTTTCCAAATTTGCTGGCATACTGAGTGCAGCACTTTCACAGCATCATCTTTCAGGATTTGAAACAGCTCAACTGGAATTCCATCACCTCCACTAGCGCTGTTCGTAGCGATGCTTTCCAAGGCCCACTTGACTTCACATTCCAGGATGTCTGGCTCTAGATTAGTGATCACACCATCATGATTATCTGGGTCATGAAGATCTTTTTTGTACAGTTCTTCTGTGTATTCTTGCCACCTCTTCTTAATATCTTCTGCTTCTGTTAGGTCCATACCATTTCTGTCCTTTATTGAGCCCATCTTTGCATGAAATGTTCCCTTGGTATCTCTAATTTTCTTGAAGACATCTCTAGTCTTTCCATTCTGTTGTTTTCCTCTATTTCTTTGCATTGATCACTGAGGAAGGCTTTCTTATCTCTTCTTGCTATTCTCTGGAACTCTGCATTCAGATGCTTATATCTTTCCTTTTCTCCTTTGCTTTTCACCTCTCTTCTTTCACAACTATTTGCAAGGCCTTCGCAGACAGCCATTTTGCTTTTTTGCATTTCTTTTCCATGGGGATGGTCTTGATCCCTGTCTCCTGTACAATGTCACAAGCCTCACTCCATAGTTCATCAGGCACTCTATCTATCAGATCTAGGCCCTTAAATCTATTTCTCACTTCCACTGTATAATCATAAGGGATTTGATTTAGGTCATACTTGAATGGTCTAGCGGTTTTCCCTACTTTCTTCAATTTGAATCTGAATTTGGTAATAAGGAGTTCATGATCTGAGCCACAGTCAGCTTCTGGTCTTGTTTTTGTTGACTGTATAGAGCTTCTCCATCTTTGGCTGCAAATAATGTAATCAATCTGACTTCAGTGTTGACCATCTGGTGATGTCCATGTGTAGAGTCTTCTCTTGTGTTGTTGGAAGAGGGTGTTTGCTATGACCATTGCATTTTCTTGGCAAAATTCTGTTATTCTTTGCCCGCTTCATTCCACATTCCAAGGCCAAATTTGCCTGTTTTTCCAGGTGTTCTTGACTTCCTACCTTTGCATTCCAGTCCCCTATAATGAAAAGGACATCTTTTTTGGGTGTTAGTTTTAAACGGTCTTGTAGGTCTTCATAGAACCATTCAACTTCAGCTTCTTCAGTGTTACTGGTTGGGGCATAGACTTGGATTATGGTGATATTGAATGTTTTGCCTTGGAGATGAACAGAGATCATTCTGTCGTTTTTGAGATTGCATCCAAGTACTGCATTTCGGATTCCTTTGTTGACCATGGTGGCTACTCCATTTCTTCTGAGGGATTCCAGCCTGCAGTAGTAGATATAATGGTCATCTGAGTTAAATTCACCCATTCCAGTCCATTTTAGTTCACTGATTCCTAGAATGTCGTTGATCACCCTTGGTATCTCTTGTTTGACCACTTCCAATTTGCCTTGATTCATGGAACTGACATTCCCAGTTCCTACGCAATATTGCTCTTTACAGCATTGGCCCTTGCTTCTATCACCAGTCACATCCACAGCTGGGTATTGTGTTTGCTTTGGCTCATCCCTTCATTCTTTCTGGAGTTATTTCTCCACTGATCTCCAGTAGCATATTGGGCACCTACTGACCTGGGGCATTCCTCTTTCAGTATCCTATCATTTTGCCTTTTCATGCTGTTCATGGGGTTCTCAAGGCAAGAATACTGAAGTGGTTTGCCATTAAGTTACTCGACACTAAAAACCGGGTTCACGGTAAGTGTCTGGGGGCCTGGGCTGGCTTCCCTGTTTCATTACTCCATCGTGTCTGACTTTTTGTGACCCCGTGGACTGCAGCACGCCAGTCTTCCCTGTCCTTCACCATCTCTCAGAGCTTACTCAAAGTCATGTCCATTGATTTGGTGATGCCATCCAACTATCTCATCCTCTGTCGTCCCCTTCTCCTCCCGCTTTCAATCCTTCCCAGCATTAGGGTCTTTTCTAATGAGTGGGCTTCCCTGGTGGCTCAGTGGTGAAGAATCTGCCTACCAACGCAGGAGACCTGGGTTTCATCCCTGGGTGGGGTAGATACCTTGGACAGGGGCATCGCAACCCACTCCAGTGTTTTTGCCTGGAGCATTATGGACAGAGGAGCCTGGTGGGCTGCAGTCCGTGGGGTCATAAAGAGTCAGACAGGGCTGAGAGACTAACTTTCCAAGCACAGAACCCACTGCAGAACCCACTCCGATGCGAACAGCAACATCAAGACTACAGGCTACCTCATACACTTGAGGATTCATAAAACCAAAGTCATTTCTAAGCACATTTAATAGAATAAAAAGCTTATCATTTCCTCGTATTTTCCAATTATGACCCAAAGCTGATAAAATGGACAAAAGTAACTCGCCTTACCTAGAGTGTTACTTTGTGTATCCAGTCTCATTAGGATACTACATTCTAAATTTATAGATAAAACTCTCTTCATAAGGCTTTCTTTGAGATCTGAAGAAAAACCACTCAAGATATAATTAAGATTTTAAAGGAAGTCATATCACAAAATGCTATGTTAAACTATTTGAAAGACAACCCAGATTGAAGGAGGAAACAGAACAAGCTCTATCTCGAAAGCAAGACTCCATCTTTGGCCGGACTGTGGACTTTGTGTTATATGGCCAGTATCTATGGAAACGACATGCCAACTGGAAAACCAGGCTCCTGGAAGGAAGAGCCCAGGGCTGTCTGTAGCCTAAAAGAATACCCTAATTATCTGTGTAACCAAATAGAATCATACATTCTGTTTATTGGGGTATGACCACAGGCCTATTGATAATTGTCCACTGTTAACTACCTAGGCTTAAGGCGTATGAATCACGGGTTAACTTTGATTGAATCTTTCTTTTTCCTTTGTTCAGACTAGTTTCAGGGAATTTGGGGAGGTGGGTTTGGACACTTACACTTAGGGTATATAAGGTTTTCACAAAAACTGGTCGGGGTCCTGGGCTAAATGGAGACTCTGCCGTGGGCCTGTGGGTGTAATAAACTGCCCTCCACTATCTGCATTGTTCTCCTGAGTGAGTCTGTTTCCTGGAACACGTGGCTACAATAAGATCATTTAAAATCTTCAGTCCTGCCTGCCAGCATGTCATGCAGTTTTGGAAGTTTTCTGGGCTTAGAGTCTTACTTTTTTTATTAGGAGTTAAGATTTTATTTGTTCTGCCCCATAAACCAAATTGAATAGGAGCAAATGTTATCAGGAAAACTGAAGTGATGCTTTTCCAGAATTAAATATGGATTTTCAGCAGTGATGAGAAAATCAGCAAGCTGGAAGCAAAGTCAGGTATAGATGTTTGCAGATTAAACAAAATCAGTTACAAATCTAAATCGATTCAAAGCATGCACACGAAGTTCTCAGAGTGACCGGCGTGGATCCTTGATGTGGGTGGCAAGATCACAGTAAGTTAGGAGGACTGAGCATGGTGTCCAGTAGCGTGTCGACCTCCTCCAGGGGAGAAAAGCTTCTGAGTGTCACCCTGGTGCCTGAAGATGCCTCCTCTGGCCAGTTTGTTTCCATTATTACTTCCAGTGAACCTGCTCCATGGAAAACCCCAATCAACCGTCCCTTTTTTCCTCTAAACAGCCAAGAGCAGCTGTGAACCCCTCCCATCCTCTCTTCATTTACTTGTTAAATGGCACTGAGCCCCTTGCTCTTGCGGACACATCTCTAAGCAAAGACTAAATTAATGTAGCTTGAAAATACTTACATCCCTCCCATGCTGATGTCAGGTGCAGAATCTTGCCAGCAAATGCACCCACAAAACTAAAGCAAAACTAACACAATAGCAATGTCTAAAGGACACAGAAATTCAGGGAAATGTGAGGATATTCATGTCAATTGCTAAATATTTTTAAATGCCTTGTCTGTGCCAATGGCAATGTTCTGTTGTGGATGGAATATCTGAAGTTATAGAAAAGTCCTTTCTATGAATAATCTTTTAACAAAATAAGTATATGTTTATTTCCAGAAATTTAGGAAAGCAGAAAGAAGAAAAATACTTGACCAAAAATTTCACTTCTGTTAACCATTATTCACTTCTGTTAACCACTATTAGCACTTGCATTTCTTCCAATCCCTATTTTTTTGTGTGTAAATATGTATGTATCTTAATGATATTGTGATTCTGAGATACAAGAGTAAATTGTATGGTTTTATTTCACACATCATGAATATTTTGCACTGTTACTAGAAAGCATTTTTAATGATTCTCCAGTATCTCAGTATAGATTTGTCCATCTTACTTTGTTAGGTAAAATGGTGGTGGAGGGCTCAACTTTGAAAGTTCTTGTTGTTGGAGCCATGCGTTCCTGGAAACAAGCTGTCACACGAATGTATGATCCTCAGTTTTTGTCTCGTCACGACAAAGATTTGGAATGACAGACATTAAACCCCCTCGGCGCGTCACAGCCCTCGGGTCTTGGATAGACCGTGTTATAGCTCTCAGGTCCCGAAAGGACCGTGTTATAGCTCTTAGACAAATCAGTGCTAAGCTCGGTGTTACAGCTCTATTTTATTTAGAAGATAGCAGGAAAATCCATCTTCGAGGCGTGAGGACACATTGAGACAGGAAGAGAAGAGCGCCCCAGCGCGCCGGGGGGAGAGAGAGAGAGAGCTGGCTTTGGCTCCTCTCCCTGGGCCTGCCCTGTGTAAACGGGGCCAGCCAGGAGTGTTGTTTGTTTTCCCTGAGGTCCTCACTCCGGTCCGCGGACCTTCTTTTGCTCTATTTTTGCAGGCTCTTCCCCTCTCTGTCTTTTAACCATTGCCATTTTGGACTCCTTTCCCCTATTCTACTGAAACTCACTCAGAAGGACAATGCAGATAGCGGAGGGCAGTTTATTACACCCGCGGGCCAACGGCAGGGTCTCCTCTTAGCCCAGGACCCCGACCAGTTTCTGTGAAAACCTTATATACCCTAAGTGTATGTGCCCAAACCCACCTCCCCAGATTCCCTGAAACTAGTCTGAACAAAGGAAAAAAAAGATACAATCAAAGTTAACCCGTGATTCATATGCCTTAAGCCTAGGTAGTTAACAGTGGACAATTATCAATAGGCCTGTGGTCATACCCCAATAAGCATAATAAATGTTACACAGATAATTAGGGTATTCTTTTAGGCTATGGAGACTCTAGATATGATCTAGGTATGGGACTCTTCCATGGGGGCGGGGGTGGGGGGTGTGTGGGGTGGGTGCCGGTTTCCCAGTTGGTATGTCATTTCCATAGATACGAGGCATATAGCTCAAAGTCCACAGTCCAGCCCAGGAAGGAGTCCTGCTCTCAAGATGGAGCCTGTTCTGTCTGTTTCCTCCTTCATTATCAGGTAGAGATGCAAATTGGAGACTTATTTAAGGGTGAAAATTGCATGACAGATTTGCTGGAGAAAACACAATACACAAGTGAGGGGCTAGATAAACAAGCTTGCCAAAATGTTTGTTAATTGTTGAAGCTGGAAGACTAACCTGCATTTCTTTGCAGATCTGATTTTACGGTGTTTCTGTAAGAGTGAGAATCAAACTTTGGTCATAGTCAGGTGTGTACTCAGTCTTGTCCAACTCTTTGCAGTCCCATTGACTGTAGCCCACCAGGCTCCTCTGTCCATGGACTTTTCCAGGCAAGAATGCTGGAGTGGGCTGCTGTTTCCTTTTCCAAGGGGTTTTCCCAACCCAGGAATCGAACCCATCTCTTGCTTCTCCTGCATTGGCAGGCGATTCTTTACTATGTGCATCACCAGGGAATCCCAACCTTATTCATAAATATAGTCAATTATATCCCTTCTTGAAAAGCTAATATCTGATCTTTCATGTCTGTGTCTCCTTAATAAGGCACTAAATCCTTCCGTACTCTGAGATTAATTTCTGGTTCTCTAATTGGCTCCATTGAACGAAGTTTGCATCAATACTGCAGTCTTTTAATGATTACAGATTTTAATTAAGCTTAATCTGATGGAAATGAGAGCCACATCTTCAACCGCCATTTGTTGTCTCATTTCATCTCCATGAAGCATCTCTGGTCCTACTCTTGGCTTCCCTCTCAGCCTCCTGCTGCGTCTTATCGGGTTCCGTTTGACAGAGAGTTGGTGAGTGCAGTCAGTCATCTCCTGGGCTTTCTTGGCCTTCAGGTCGTGCTAACTTTACTTCCTGGCAGTAAGACTGGCTGAATGCGCTTTTCTTCAGTCCACTCATAAGTGAACAAGGAGCCTGGTGGATGAGATCTATGCTGGGGGCTTCCATCAACCCTTGGAACCCTCTAGCCCCCTAGAGGTGTGTTTCTACCCATCGCTGGCATCCTGTAGACCTGAGATGGTCTCCAGTGAAACCTGCATGCATCCCCGGAGTGCCTTCAAGGGCAATACTCCTGAACCCAGAAGAGTCTCTGCTTCCCATGCTCTGGTCTCTGTCGCTGTGAGGTTGTGAACCACATCTGTGAAGAATCAAATCCCCCAAACGGAGAACCCTTTTTGCTCTGCTGCAGAGCTTTGTTCAAGGAGATCAGGGTCCCCGACAGTCAGAGAATCTCGGGGCACCATCACACGCCTTCCTCCTGGTGGTTTCCAGCAGTTGCCATGTGCAGTAGGATTGCATTGATTTTCTTTTGTTTTGTAACAAATTATTACCCACTAAGACTTTCCCCAGTGGCTCAGCAGTAAAGAAAGCACCTGCAATGGAGAAGACATGGGTTAGATCTCCAGATCCGGAAGATCCCCTGAAGGAGGAAATGGCAACCCACTCCAGTATTCTTGCCTGGGAAATCTCATGGACAGAGGAGCCTGGTGAGCCAGAGGCCATGGAGTTGCAAAGAGTCAGACATGACTGAACAACAATTCACCCACAAAGCAGTTTGCAACCACATCGCTGAAGAGCTCACAATTCAGTGGGACGTACATCCAGCTGGGTTCTCTGAGCAGTGCACTGCAAGGTTGAGAGAAGAATCCACCGGGGCCACGTCTCACCCACAGCTGCAGCTCTCACCTAACCCTCACAACTGTTGCAAGAATTCACTCTTTACGGCTTTAAGACCAATGTCCCCATTCCCTGACTGACTGTCAGGGAAAAGGGGTTCCCACACCCCTTACCACCCAACTCCTCCCTCCATCTTCAAGCCTGGCACATGGGTCCCTCCCACACTTTGCATCTCTGGCTTCCCCTTCTGCAATCAGCTGGAGAAAACTTATCCTAAGAGGCTCTTACCACAAGGTCAGGCCCACCCAGGTCCTCTCCTTGTTTTACAGTCTCCTGTGCCTTTCAATATAACTTGAACTTGGGGATGACATCTAAGGATGGTACCTACCCCAGCAACTGCCGGCAGGATGTGTACACTGCACATGGGGATGGAAATTTGGGGGAACATTCTAGAACACTGCCTACATTAGGAATAGAGAAGAAAAAGTTATGAGAGGATATTGGCTGCCTCTGCTGCTGCTGCTAAGTCGTTTCAGTCGTGTCTGACTCTGTGCAACCCCATAGACAGCAGCCCACCAGGCTCCGCCGTCCCTGGGATTCTCCAGGCAAAAACACTGGAGTGGGCTGCCATTTCCTTCTCCAATGCATGAAAGTAAAAAGTGAAAGTGAAGTTGCTCAATCTCGACCCCATGGACTGCAGCCCACCAGGCTCCTCCTTCCATGGGATTTTCCAGGCAAGAGTACTGGAGTGGGGTGCCATTGCCTTCTCCAGTTTCTGCCTCAGTAAGCTGTTATTATTAGCTTTTCTATCTTTATTACATCTACATAACGAGTTAGTGGAAAGCCACATCAAGGGTATGAACGCAAAGTGTGCAAGAAATACTTTAAAAACTTTTTATTTCTAGATGACTGCAGATTCACATGCGGTTACAAGGAATACTATGGGGAGACACCACCCCTCCCCCACACTGGTGAAGTCTTGCAAAGCTGTGGTTAACATCACAACGGAAGACTGACGCTGCTGCTGCTGCTGCTGCTAAGTCACTTCAGTCGTGTCCGACTCTGTGCGACCCCATAGAAGGCAGCCCACCAGGCTCCCCTGTCCCTGGGGTTCTCCAGGCAAGAACACTGGAGTGGGCTGCCATTTCCTTCTCCAATGCATGAAAGTGAAAAGTGAAAGGGAAGTCGCTCAGTCTGACCCTCAGCGACCCCATGGACTGCAGCCTTCCAGGCGGCTCCGTCCATGGGATTTTCCAGGCAAGAGTACTAGAGTGGGGTGCCACTAGACTGACGCTAGTTAAGGCAAAATCCAGAACATTATCACGCCTACAAGGGCGCCCTTCTGTAGCCATTCTGACTTTCCTCCCCCCTCTCCATTCTGGAACCTCTGAAACCACATATGTGTTCCCATACCTAAAATGCAGTTGTTTCAAGATACTATGTGAACAGAATCATACAGAGCGTTAACTTCTGTGACTGGATTTTTTCACCTAGTGTAATTCCCTGGAGATTTGTCCACAATTTGTCCATGTTTGTTGCTGAGCGGTATACAAAGAATATTTATTTCTGTAAGTCAAATTTTTTTCACTCAAATGCCACCACGAGCTGTCTGGGAGTAAACATCACATCGTTCATTCAGTCTCAGTGAAACCCTCGTCTCCTTCAAACTCTTGACCAGGGAATTTAATAATGCTTTTTAACCTCCTTCTTCTTGATGGACGTTTTTGGAGAACAAATACCAAAAACCTTGTTCTTTCTGTTTTGCAACCTGCCGCATATTTAACTGCAGCAGGAGCTCAGAGTCAACATAGATGCAGGTGAGGAGGAAAGGCAAATATAAGCCAAGAAATAGACCCTCAAGTAAGACCTTGCGCAGCTGCCCTGGGCGGTGTGTGGAGTATCGGTTTACAGGAGAAGCCCCACAACGTTCACAGGAGCCCGTGCTGGTGTCTGGGTACCGCTCATGCTGGGTGTGAATGAGGGTGAGCGAGTATAACTGCGTGTGTCACAAGGATGCATGTGAGCACACTGTAGCTCCCAAGGCACCACCACAGAGCATCCTGTTGAATCTCACAACCACCTTCTGAGAAAGAGTATGAGACAGTTCTTTCTCATTGTAAAGATGATAGCAATTCGATTCACTGATTTTCCTTGCAAGTTTGTGGGAGAGAAGACACAGAATCATAATAGAAATAATACAGATAAATGTTCTGATACGTGCCTCCGTGTTTATTGCTGCATTGTAACTATTTACCTGCCAAACGTGTACTGTCCCACCGTATTTAGAGAGCTAATAATCGTCTTTTCTGTGGGAAATTAGAGAATAATTACAAGAGGTGGTATTTGGGATGGAAAAGAAACAAGTGGAGTTCTTTGAAATAAAAAAGGAGACAGCTGTAAGAAAAACAACTAATTTAATACAATGACTGAAGTTTACCCATGAGTGCAGGAACGCTCTCTGTTTTTTCACGGCAATATGGTTAGTGCCTATCACAGTGTATTCCGAGGTATATAGGGGTGTGTGTGTGTGTGTGTGTGTGTGTGTGTGTGTGTGTGTGTATAATATATATATTACGAGATATATAGAGGTGTGTGTGTGTGCACAGTGAATTATAAAAGAAATAAAAATTTTTGAGAAAAATTTATTATAGCTACATATAAAAGACCTAATTAAAATGCCAGATGAGTGCATACAATTCTCTCAATAAGATACACAGATGTTTAACATTCACGGATGTTCCACCACTATGGTGTAGAATTTTATTCTGTTCTTTTTTAATTAATAATTTTTAAATGAATAAAACTCAACCTAGGAAGTATATTAAAAATCTTGACATTTGTAAATGTAGTATATTCAGGGAAGGGCTTATTCTTTTACATGTTTGTCAATCCTTTGGACACAAAGTCCAGTGGATATTTAATTATTAATCAGTTTGAGATTCCACCCCTCCGGTTTGGATTGTGTCTCCCTCTGAAAGCTTATCGAGTGATGCTCTCATCTAGCTGGCGCGTCAGGCCACTCACAATGGGTATTGATCACCATTGACACGGCCAGTGCGGAGAACCAGGCTCTCATGGGCCGTTTGCTGGGGGCTTGTAGCAATGACCTTCAAGTAAACTTGGGGGACTGACAGTATACTTACAATTGCTGTTCTCCAGAGGAATTCAAAACACACCTCTGTCAGTTCCCATGGAAACAGTCGTGTGATTTTCTTTCTCTGAATATCCTCCTGTCCACTTCCCTTGCTGCCACACTCTGCAGGTGAAATTTCAAGAAAGCTCTGTTTTCATAACCGTGTAACATACAGCTTTTCAAGAAGGCACGAAGCCTCTCCAGAGAAGTTCGGGAAACCTTGGCCATCTCCCTATTCTGATCTAAAAATCATGCTTTACTTTATCACGCACACTTAGGTGATCCCATGTAGGCACACGGCACATTTACGAGGGGCAGAAGGTGGAGAACGGGCTCCCCAGGTGGCGCTAGTGGTAAAGCACTGCCTGCCAACGCAGGAGATGCGAGCTCAGCCCTGGGTCCGGAAGACCCCCTGGAGAAGGGCATGGGTGGCAGACACTGTGTTCTTGCCTGGAGAACCCCATGGACAGAGAGCTCAGTGGGCTACAGTCCCTGGGGTCACAAAGAGTCGGACACCATTGGAGTGACTTAGCTCATGCACAAGGAAAGTGGAGAAAATACTGCCGCCAAGACAAGTAAAACACATATGACTTGGGACTGATTTTTCTCCTCAAGAATCCTGCCAATGACAGAAAGGATCTCTTCCTCACTGGCTGTAAGCTACAGATCTATTTTGAATGATTGCAGCTCTCGCCCATATGAGGTAAACACAAAGTAAATAAGCGTAACTCATTCTTATTCACTGTATTGATTGGATATAATGTTTCTCAGCCCAATTATAATATATTCCTGAAAATGCCTGAACTCTCTCAAAGAAAGCAACCCCCCAGGCCCACAAGGTTGATTATTCATTTACGTGCTGAGCAAATATGAATGGTGCCAGGTGTTTAATACACTGCAAGACACTGAGAGAGAAGCTTCAGACTGGCGAGGCCCTTCCCTATGGAGAGCTTAGGAACCCGTTTGGGGAATGCAGAATGCCAGTAAACAAATCAACAGTAAATAGGAACGTAAGTTAACATATGAGCGCCCTTAGCTGCTGTGGAGAAGGTGAACAGTGTGGCCGGGCAGTGGTGGGAAGTTATTTTACGCTGTGTGGTTAGCACCCTCCCTCTGACCAAAAAAAAACCACATGGCATAAAAGCCTTGATGTTGAAGCAGGAAGCAGGCACAGAGCCCTGAGGAGACCAGCATCACGGCCTGGACCAGGCAGGAGCTGAGTCTTTTTGGACCAGCAAGAGCAGGCTGAGTCCGTGAGAAGCGGGAGGTGGTCTACAATGACGTCAGCTAGGAGGAGGGGCCACATCGCAGGGACTCTGAAATGTGGAATTGTTTGGAGTTTGTTCTAAGACGGATAAAAAGTGCTGAAGTCTCTGGCAATGTCCCAGTGGACAAAGGAAGAATTTTTCTATAAAAAAAGTTCTGGTTGCTGAGTGGAGGCGAGACCGCACGGAACAAGGTCGAAGTTCACTGGGTCACTGTGGTTTGGACTGGGGAGCAGGGCCTGAACAGGGATGGAAGGAGGAGGCGATGGAGGCACCTGGGTGGCTTTAACGCATCTGGGGGTGAAGGTCCTAGAAACTGTTGGTGGATTGGATGGAGTGGGGTGAACAAAGAGAACACATTGGCTCTTGGCTCCTCCAGGGGGGTGGGGCGGTGGCAACAGTGTATGTCAAGATCTGGATAACTTCCGTTTGGGGACCTGTGTCCCGTCCAACCGCAGTGCCTGGACTCTCGCCTCCATCCAGGAGGGGAGAAACGCCACGGACAACAGACGCTCCAGACCGATTCCTCTTCAAACCTGAGGACCAGACCTTCAGTGGGAGATGGTATTTGTCAGAATAGAGCACATTCTCCCCAAGCTGTTAGGTGGATATTAAACACATCTGAATAACCTAAGATAAATACACACATTAAGTCACAGTAAAAGCCTCTCAACTTGTTAGAGAAGGTAATTGAAAACCAATATTCCTTGTAAAGAAGAACACACCCATGAAGAGCATTACACTGGGTGGTTTTGGAGCCAGAGTTAATGGAAGCATTTATTTTATGTGTGAGTTTCCAGGAACACTTGGACAGTGCTTGAAAGTCTGACTATGATCACTTCTCCAATGACAGGCGCAAAGCATATTATTAATCTGGGTGATGTCTCCGCTTTCTTTTTGTTCATACCCTGCAGGAATATAGTTCAGGATTTTAGACAGTTCAGTATCAATAATTTTTGCAGATTAAAGTATACTCTGATCAGTGAGGAGAGACAAGCCGTCCAGCAGGAACACCCATCAGGTAGGGTGGGCGGGAAGCGCAGGTAGGCAGGCGTGCCTGAGCGTCCTGCCTTCCTCGGCCAAGCTGCGGGACCCAGGGGTCCGTGTGTCTGGCTGGCTTCTCTTTTCGCTGTGATTCTCTGCCTGGCAAAGCTGCCATGGGCCACGGCCACTCCAGTGGGCCCTCAGCAGGATCCTGACAACTGGAAGACGTTCTAGCGGCCCCTTCCTTCTGCTCAAAGGGCTGCTTCCCTGGTCTTTAAACCTGCCTCAGCCTCTGCAGGGGCCGGGCCTTGGAGGGGACATAACAGAACCAGTGTCTGGGGAACCTGTGTCTCCATCTCCAGCTTACCAGGATCCCAGCATCACCCCTGGAACATGCAAGCAGGCAGTTCACAGAGGACTGTCTGATGGGCAGCAAGCACAAAGAAGGATACTGGAAATCAGCCCTAACCAGATCCACAGTACGCCTCAGCGACAGCCCTGGTTTGACAAGGATGGCACATTTGTAAAAGTTCAATAGTATGCAGCCTTGGCGAGAGCGTGTGTCAGGCAATCATTCATTTCAATGCCCGTTGACAGGACGTGAGCATAATAATGAAAATACCTGGAGAACAATTAGATAGCATGTGTATCAGGCCAGACAGGCTCTGTGCTGTTAAAATAATTTCCTGGTTCTCAATGGCTGAACACAACACAATTCCAATCTCTAGTTCATATCCATCCAGCACTGTTGGTGGGAAGAGGAAGAGGGGCCATTCTTCTCCACCCAGCCACTCCAGGGTCTTTCACTTAGTGACCCCACCTCCACTGGGTCACCCCAAGTCCTCCCACGGGCCTTTGCATCCAGCAGGTCAGGAAACAGAGAATGCACAGAGGAGGTGAGGGGGGGTTCCAGCAGCCTCGGGGCCAGACTTCCCTAGTCCAGAGCTGAGTGATGTGGGAAGGGGTCAGCTCTGTGCTCGGTGTCAGGGGCAGGAGGCCCTGACCAAGCAAAGAAGCTCCTTGTCCAGAGCACTAAGTCTATAATCAAAGAAAATGCCTGAGCGGTGATGGAGCCACATCTCTCACCCTCACCTGACCCCAAGGCTTAGTCCTTACACTTTCTTCCCTCCTGTTGTTCTGAGCGCTTTGCTTGCTAACTGCATGTCCACACCGAGGCTTCAGTCCACACAGATGCAGACACTGCCTTGTATATGTCTGTAATAAAATGAATCTATAGATTTGCAGTTAATGGGACATCCTCAAAGTGTCCCCAAGACTTCACAGCCTGTAAGTCAGATGGGCAGATAATGCCCTAGGGCAGAGATGTGATGTTTATAGGAAAAAGATGTGCTCCAAATGACCCATCTTATCCAACAAGCTTTCGTTTATGAACAAGTTCTTTTCCTTCATGTTTATTTTATTTCAGCAAATAAAACATTTGTCACTTTAATCATTCAGTTGACCAACCTCTCCTCTGTTTGTTTTTTTGTCCATTGAGATGCAAATCACACAGGCAAAAGTAATGGGCACTTTTTAATTAATAAAGTATTGAAGAATATCATGATATTTACGATTAAATGTATGATAGCTGACACAGCAAATATGGATCCATTATACAAATCAAATCTTTAAAAGTTAAGGGTTTTCCTAGGCTATTTATGCTTTTACATTATATTATCTTAAGAGATAAGAATATTAGGGAAAAAACAGCAAAGGAAACCCTTCAAATAACATAAAATAAACACTTAAAAAATAAAAATGTTTATAAGAAAGAATTATATGCTTGCTCCTTGTCTCTTCTCTTAAAGATGAACTAATCTAAGTGGCTATAAATACCATTTAAGTCACTTCTCGTGGCACTGATTGGAGGAGGTTATTTATAATGCAGCTATTTAAGGGTGGTAATTGAAAAGCAGATTGGGTTTATCACATTGTCCTCCAGGTAATAGCATTGTCTCAGAGTTTAGGGAATGCTGAAATAGAGTTACTCTTCTCTTTTCTTTGGGTTTTAATGGAGTCTTGACTCTGTTCAAGTATTTCTTCTGAAACTTTGTATGGATGCGGAGTAGGGACAGGAGATAAAGTTTAAAGAATGTGTCTCCAAATGCCCAATTATTGTGTCCGGTGAAATGGATTGATATTCGTGGGGCACATTATTCTTACTTAAACAAGAGGCCATTACGATTTTCTTTAGAACACGATACGGTATGGCCATCTTCCTCTGTCATGAAAACACCCAAATAAACATGAAGGGGATGACTTTTCATTTACTTTCAGGAGAAATGTGCTAAAACCTTTCCTTCACTATTTATTTAATGCACATGCTACACTCTTAGTCACTAAAGAAGCACATTTACTTAATCTTTAAGAACAGCTACTGTGATTTATGTGGGAGACAACTTTTAATTCTGTCTTCTCAGCACCTGCAAGATGCTTTTCAAGGGTGTGAGGTTTTGATTGTTCCAATCTTTATGCCGTAGTTGAAGTAGATTTCTGTCTGTAGCTGATATTTAGCAGTAATTTGTAGGGGGTGGGGGCTGGAATGCTCCCTGCCTGTTAGCAGCCAGCTATGTCCAGGCACTTTCCCTGCTACTTAACTTTGAGTTTTAAAAGATGGCAAGCATGGGGTTTTCCTTGTAATTCAGATGGTAAAGAATCCACCTGCCTATTGGGGAGACTCAGGTTCGATCCCTGGGTCAGGAAGACCCCCTGGAGAAGGGCATGGCAACCCATTCCAGTATTGTTGCCTGGAGAATCCCAGGGACAGAGGAGCCTGGTGGGTTTCAGCCCACGGGGTTGCAAAGAGTCGGACACGGCTGACTTAGAGTGCACACGTGGACTTTTGTGCAGGCCTCCGGTTTGTAAGTTGCAGCTACATGCCTGAGGGAGACATCGGGCCTCACTCTGCGTCTTTTCTCATCTCATAACCAGGGTAGTTACTTGAGTTCTGAATGAGCAGCCTCCTCCTGCTCTCACGTGGAAGGTCTTTGTTGATTTCGCAAGATGAAGCCTCCTTTGTTTTCTTAGCCCAGATGAACGTGCATTGCTGCATGTTTGCTCCTGGTTAATAGTTTGCTCTGTGATGAACAGATGACTCCATAGATACACTGACAGACAGTCTGCCATACCTATCAGTCTGTCTACTTGTGGGTACCACAGAAACCTTGTGGTGAGTTTATAACACGGGCCAAATAAGGTTTCCTTGGGATTTCTCACTGCAGCTAGTTTTGACTTTGCTTTCTTGAAACTCCCCCAGGAAAAAAATCAATTGTTCCTTTGTTTGGTTTCTTGAGGGCTTTCATGGTGGGATAATGTTTGGGGATGAGTTCTGGGCAGGCTGGAGGTGTGGCTTTCTTTTGTAAAGTGAGAGAAGAGTGATGGTAAAAGCAACAGGGACAGAGCTGGGAAAGCAGAGGACACACTCGGGGCATCACATAGAAAGAGTCGCTTCTGTGGAGCGGAGCGCTCACAGTCGGCGCCATATGGCCCCATCCCTGTATGTGTTACATGGCCTTCCCTGCCTCCACCCTGCTGAAGAAGGGGGCTCCAGAAGGACCCCAGGGAGGCAGGGGGAAGCATCACAAGGCTGGTCTAGAGGAGTAAGGAGCAAGCTGGGGGCGGCTTCGTTTGCAGTCGAGGTGATAAAGATCAGTGGGAACCAGGATACATGGTTAAGTCAGAGCTAAAAGGAATTGCCTACAGACTGGATGGGAGGTAAGATAAGCAGAGATCAGAAGTTGTTTACGGTCCCAGCAAGAGCGTGCACAGCGCTGCCCCTCACTGGACCGGAAAGGGGACGTGTGGACAGGGGAGCTGAGGGCATCCATAGCTGTGTTGGCCACGTTGAGACCGAGGACTTTACTTGATGTCCAAGCATTAGGGCCATTGAATATGCTAGCCCAGAACTCTGGGGAATGGTGACCTTTCCGGATAGAGACATTTCAGAGTCAATTAATGCACAAGTGATACTTAAAATCAAGTGACTGAAAGACCTGGTCAAGAAAAGAGAGAGAAGAAGGGTCCCAAGCCCTCGATCCCCTCAGCAGGGACTGTTTGGAAAGATTAGGACACAGTAAGGGCAGAAGGGCAGGAGGCCCTGGGGTGGACGGGCAGGGGAGCTGCTCCCTGGGAGCTGAGAGGGCAGGCGGACAGCAATGCTGATGCAAGCTGAAAGGCCGCTGAAAGGAGTGGACGTGTATGTGACGGCGCCGCGCCGTGCATGCAGCTCCCAAGAAGGGGAAGGACCACGTCTGGTTTCCTACCCTTCCAGGAATCGAAGCCTCGCAGAGAGATGGACACACCTGGAATTAAGCCCCACGTTCCTGACCCCGTGGGAGTGGTCAGTGAGGGGAACCTCAGCTCCCATTCTCCGGGGCAGTTAACGCCAACCTGGTCTGAGCTAGGCTTGGAAAGCCCAGTCAAAATCTTATTGGGCTGATTTTCAGAGCAGCGTGTTTATGGAGAAAGAGCAGAGACATAAGAACACAGACACGGGAGGCGCGGTGCAGAAGACCCGGGGCTGAGCAGTGATGGCGATCAGGGGAAACGGAATGTGGGGTCGGGCTGCTGGTGGAGAAAGGCCGTCTGCGACGCAGAGGAGACGCCGCGGGAAAGAGCACCCCTCCCTGCCGCGTGATCTGCGGCTCGGTCTCAGCACTGACAGCGCTGGAGACACTCACCGAGGATTCTTGTGCACTCACCTCCTCACCCGTCAAGGACCCAGAGACCCTCCCGGGCCACTCTGAGCGGCGCTGGAGGCTGACTGCTGGCGGAGGACAGGCGCGGTGCAAGCACAAGCCCCGCGTTGTCTACACGGCGGCAGGAGCACTCTGTGCGAAGCTTCGGGAGGCTCCAGGCAACTCAGGCCTCACACGCTTTTCCTCTCGTTGTTGTTAAGGCGCTCAGTCGTGCCCGACTCTTCCTGACCCCGTGGACCGCAGCACGCCAGGCCTCCCTGTCCATCACCAGCTCCCAGGGCTTGCTCAGACTCGTGTCCGTGGACTCGGTGATGCCATCCATCCATATGTTCTCTCTCATTCCCTTCTCCTCCCCCCTTCAATCTTTCCCAGCACCAGGGCCTTTTCCAATGAATCAGTTCTTCCCATCAGGTGGCCAAAGTATTGGAGCTTCAGCATCAGTCCTTCCAGTGAATATTCAGGACTGATCTCCTTTAGGATGGACTGGTTGGATCTCCTTGCAGTCCAACGGATTCTCAAGAGTCTTCTCCGATACCACAGTTCAAAAGCATCAATTCTTTGGTGCTCAGCCTTCTCTATGGTCCAGCTCTCACATCCACACATGACTACTGGAAAAACCATAGCTTTAACTAGACAGACCATTTTTGGCTTTTTAATATGCTGTCTAGGTTGGTTATAGCTTTTTTTCCAAGGAGAAAAGTCTTAATTTCATGGCTAAAGTCACCATCTGCCATGATTTTGGAGCCCAAGAAAATAAAGTCTGACAACGTTTCCAATGTTTCCCGTGCGCGTTAGGACAGACCCTTACTGTTGTCGTGAAATCATGATGTACAGGTGAACTCTCTCAGGCTTCTCGGAAAGAACCAGGTAATTTGCTTTGATTATAACAGGTGTCTCAACACGAATCCAGGAATGACTTTGGCTTATAACTATTTCAGAGAAATGCAGGGAGAGACACAAGAGGATGAACAAGAGAGAGGGTAACCGGGTGTCAGCGAATGCCAAGTGGCCCCGGTGAAGCAGGTCCTCATGTAGAGCAGGGTGCTGCCCGCCACCTTGCGGACACCAGCTGTACGCAGAAGGCTTTCTGCTCCCGGGGGACAGGATGCACGTAGGTGAGTAACTGCCGCTGATGAGTTTGCTGCTCCAATTTTCCGCGTCCGCCAGTGTCCCCGCTCCCTAACCTTGCAATTCCTCCCACTGAAGAAAAGCAATGTGCTTCCCCATTTCTTAGCGTTGAGCTTGGCCAGTGATCTGCTCTGGTAAACTTCTGGGAGAGACAAGACCCCGAGCCTGGAGAAGCATGAGCAATAGACTGTGCTCTCTGACCTTCATCTTCATCTGGAGGAGAGGATGCTGTGTTGGCCTCTGGGGCCCCAGGGACCCTCAGCTGACGCCCGGATGCTTGAGCTGGAGCAAACGTCAGAGTCCAGCCCAGTTCTAAGCCCCATGGGGTGATGGCTGATGAAGCCCCTGAGTGTCTGAGGATGCTCATAGCATAAATGTCTATTATGTGATGTTTGCAGCTGTGGGTACCAGATACAGTGTCCAAGCATCAGAATATCCTTTTGGACATGAAGACAAAGCCAGCCAGGAGATGCAGTCAAGAATCACATGTTGTATATTTATGTCAATTAAATTATAAAAATTTGTAATTCTTGTAGTTTACGATGATACATCTAAATGCTCAAAGGCTTCAGGAACAATGAATTTTTGCTTTGATGTAAGCTCTGTGGGTGTCAGAGGACATTCATTTTGACACTCATCAATATTTATGGATGTGTAATAGGATTTACATCAGCAGCGCAGAAAACCGTCTTGATAAACGCAACTGCCTCACAGTAAAATACAAACATAGGTCAGATCTCATGCGGAGATAGTTGTGAATGTGAACTCGGGCACCTAGAATGTGTCTCATCTACCATCAGGGGACGGATTTACGTAACTTCATACGACTGTCATCACAATTGGTGGGAACAGTAGCAAGCCCTGTCTTTCCTACTATGCACAGGATTGTTAACCTGAGCTCCAGATTCGCAGAAGCATCTGTGGGTGAGCTTTGTGGTTGTTCAAGCGCTTAGTCGTGTCCGACTCATTGCGACCCCAAGGATGGCAGCACGCTAGGCTTCCCTGTCCTTCACCATCTCCCAGACTTTGCTCAAATTCATGTCCATTGAGTCAGTGATACCATCCCACCATCTCATCCTCTGTCGTCCCCTTCTCCTCCTGCCCTCAATCTTTCCCAGTGTGAGGGTCTTTTCCAGTGAGTTGGCTCTTTGCATCAGGTGCCCAAAGAACTGGAGCTTCAGCATCAGTCTTTCCAATGAGTATTCAGGGTTGATTTCCTTTAGGATTGAGTGGTCTGCTCTCCTAACAGGTTTCAATTATCCTACATAGTGTTATTGGCTGAAGTTGCCACAGTTTATGTCAACCATTCCTTAATAAAGCTGAATTTAAAATAAAATTTTAAAAAATAGCAGCTGCATGAAAAAGAAAAGAGAGAATGAGAGAGGCATTTGGCCTTGTGACCAGGTTGAGAGTGATGACCAAGCTTCAGGCAGCCCCCCCAGATGCCACGCTAGAGTCAGGGAGCTGGCTCTGACCCACTGTGTGACCTCTCATGGCTTCTGGTCAGCCAGAAGGAGGCGGCTCACTTCTTCTGCCAGCCTAGAGGGGCTTCTCTTACCTGACATTATAGCCACCTTGCTGCTGCTGGTGCTGCTGCTGCTGCTGCTGCTGCTAAGACGCTTCAGTCGTGTCCGACTCTGTGCGACCCCATAGACGGCAGCCCACCAGGTTCCCCTGTCCCAGGGATTCTCCAGGCAAGAACACTGGAGTGGGTTGCCATTTCCTTCTCCAGTGCATGAAAATGAAAAGTCAAAGTGAAGTCACTCAGTCGTGTCCAACTCTTAGCGACCTCATGGACTGCAGCCTACCAGGCTCCTCTGTCGATGGGATTTTCCAGGCAAGAGTACTGGAGTGGGGTGCCATTGCCTTCTCCAATAGCCACCTTACAAGACGGTATATTCAGAAACCAGTCCTATGACTTAGTATCAGTGAGAGGAGAGGGAAGGAAAAATCTTGCAGATGAAGGAGCAAAAATCTGCAGTTATTTCAAAATGAAAATACCTACTCTCCACGCATGTTCCACAGGCAGAAGACTATAAGACACATTATGATATCACCTCCTCCCAGCCTCTGGCCTGGGTTTATTCCACTTTGATCCTCCTAATGAAATATGAAAATTCTCTGTTCCACACAGTCCTCAGTGTGAATGCCCAGAGAGAAATAGGAAAAGGAGACGCCCCACCAAGAAGATTACTCTCTTCTCCACTCCTGAGCCGAGCTCCGTGGCACTGGCTCTTTGAGAGATCTAGAAAGTACATTTTCTGAAATGATGGATTTCAGGAACCTGCAGCAGAGCCTCCAATTAGGAGAATAACCTGACTCACCGCCCTGCTCTGTGCGCCGTCCCCAGCCCTGCAGGAGGCAGAGTAAAACGGGCCTGCGTGGACCGGCGTGGAGGGATGCGCACCCCAGACTCGGGATGTGTCCACCCGTTAGGAGCCCAGCGGCCACTGCTGCTCTGGCTGAGGGGCCAGTGCTTCCTGCAAGTCAGAAAAGTTGCTGGGGATGAAGGGAGGCTCAGCGGTGTGCTTCTGTAGGGCTTTCACGTCTGTGAAGTGCCCCAAGCCGGGGATCGCTCAGAGGCTGATATAAAAGGAACTGGGGACGTGAACTGTCCCCACCCGTGGCTCTGTTTAGATGACCGCTCCCCGTTAGTGACCTTGGCAGCGCTCACAAGATGAATGCTTAAAAACAAAACCGTTTCGAACTTGTGCTTTGATAAATGCCAACTCCTCCAAACCTCGATAAAGTGGACTATGTAACATTAAAATAAACGAGAACAGGCTCTGCAAACTACAGCACCGTCACACCCCCAAAGCAGAGTGAGCCTCAAGAGTGGAAGGAAATGGTAGCCCCCAGACCCTAGTCATTGCAGAGCTGCCGGGAGGTGGCCCGTGACAGCGGGGCCGCCGTCCCCGCTGCCCGTGTTGGCCTCAGTTATGTTTACACACACAGGCCCATCTGAGGACACCCTGGTTGACGGCTGCTGTCATGTCTGGACCACAACGGAGAGAAAGCTCAAGATTTAGTGGAGGAAACTTATCTGATCCTGAGGATTAGGAATGGCTTGCTCATCAAGTAGATTTTTGGTTCTAAAGTTCTGGGTTCCCAATATTCATTTATACTAGAAAACATTGAAAATATACTTTGTAAAAATACTGAAAAGAGATTATTATTAATCTTCTTTATTACCCTTCTTTATGTGATTTTCCATTGGTGAAATCTTATTATATATAGTATCTAAATTTTATTAGATGTAACACATATATTATGTAAATGTAATATGTAAAAAAGTAATCCTTACAAGCATCAGTTTACTGGCTCCATGGTGTCCTCCTGGTGCTCTTTTGGCTGGAAGTAAATATTATTATCACCAATTTACTGATGAAGGATCTCAAAGAGGCCACGGAGTGGTCAGAGGCCACGTGGCCAGACCGTAACTGGCCAGGACCTGTCTCCATAGCTTGGGCACTTTCCCACCCCATTCTCTTCCCTGGTTTTGGGGTCCCGACCTTCCATGGATCATGGCAATCACTTGAAGCCTTTCCTTGAGGTTCTCTTCATCATCCCGTTGTGCTGAGACAGTTTAGGGGTAAATCAGTCTGGACTTAGCATCTTCCGTGGAGAGTCCTGTTATCTTTTCAGAGGAAGAAAATCACGAGCTATTCCTAGCAAATTGGTCACAGTCATGTTCTAATAACACGCGTACCACTCTCTACGTGGACCAGGGGTGATACTCAGGCAGGAGGAAGCTGGACAAGGAGGTGGCTTAATCTTTGTTTTAAGCAACCAATCAGAGCCTCCTTTGGGGAGGAGGTGTCACACCCCTCACAGGGTACCACTTGCTGATGGAGCTCATCCCTTCCGTGTGTGAGGAGCCTGGGGGGCGCTGCTCATGCTGGAGGAATTCCGGGGGGACAGGGCAGGTGGGTGGCATCTGCAGACAGAGCCCAAAGCCTCTGCCAGCTTCGCCTTTGTCATCGCCACGTCATGACTCATCTTTCTGCATTCTCCAGACCACACAGATGGACAGCTTTCTGTGAGCAAGAGTTGTGTCTGTCACTCTGCCCAGGCCACCTGGCTGGAAGGTGCTCACACATCCCCAGCTGTCCCTGGGGCTCAGCTGTGCCCACACCCATGCACACTCACACAGCCACACCCCAGTGGGTCCATGGCCCTGGGGCAGGACTGGTGGGATCCCCCCTGCCAGACCACTTCCCCTGACCACATGGGCACGACTTGAACTGACAACAGACAATCACAAACAGTAGCTCAAATTTATACTTTTCTAAAAAAAAAAATTTTTTTTTAATGTTTATTCTTCATGTCCAGGCTGGTTACATGCATTCAATCATCACAGAAACCCTGCAAGGTTTGTCATTCTTGTCTCCAGTTTACAGGCAGGACAGCAAGGGGCGGAGGGGCCATGTGTCTTCTCTAAGTTCCAGGGGTGGGGCGGCCAGGCAGGAGCACGTGGGAGGCCACGGTTCCAACAGTGGTGTCATTTGCCTCTTGCAGCCAGTTCCTATACCACTTCTCTTATTAAAGAGGGAAAGAATCAAATATAAGCCAAGCCATAGTCAATATTCCTTATTAAAAAGCAAAACAAAAGCCTCAAATCCCCACTCATTCCCCACTTCTCATTAAATTGTGTTGCTATAAATCACCAAGAAAGACCTCTCGGGTCTAGCCCTCAGGGAGGGTGAATGCGGAGACCCCTCCCGCTCCCTCCAGCAGCAGTGTGCCCGCCGATGGTTCCAGGAAGGAGCAGCAGGGGGCAGAGCCGGCCTGGGTATGCACCAGCCTCCTCTGATGCTTTGCAAACAGAATCCCACAGGTTTCTGCTTTTGTTTCAACTTTGTATTTTGTATTGAGATCAGTGGATTAACAATGCTGTGAGTTTCAGGTGAACAGAGAAGGGACTCAGCCATAGATATATATACATCTATCCATTCCCCTCCAAACCCCACTCCCTTCCAGGCTGCCACATAACACTGAGCAGAGTTCCCTGTTCTGTACAGTAGGTCCTGATTGGTCATCCATCTTAAATATAGCAGTGTGTACATGTCTGTCTCAAACTCCCCAACCATCACGCCTTCCCACTGCCACAACCAAAAGCTTGGTTCTAAGCTTCTGAGTCTCTTTCTGTTTTGTAAGAAAGTCCATGTATCATTTCTTTTTAGATTCCAAATATAAGGGATATCAACCATATTTCTCCTTCTCTGTCTCCTGCAGGTTTCTGTTACAGGAAGTCTATGATCTCCACACAAGTGATTGGGAAATTCAGTATACTAATTTGTCAAAAAAAGTTTCTTTTTGTAAATGCAGAGAGATATTGATATTTATACGGATCTATACACATGTAGGAGCAACCCCATGTCCAAGGAGTGGTGGCTGCACGGGTGCGGGAGGGCCTAGAGGAGCTATCCCATGTTCAAGGTCAGGAGGGGTGGCAATGAGGAGATACCCCTCATCCAAGGTAAGGAGCAGCAGCTGTGCTTTGCTGGAGCAGCCGTGAAGAGATACCCCACACCCAAGGTAAAAGAAATCCAAGTAAGATGGTAGGTGTTGCAAGAGGGCATCAGAGGGCAGACACAGTGAAACCATACTCACAGAAAACTAGTCAGTCTAATCATGCTGGGACCACAGCCTTGTCTAACTCAATGAAACTAAGCCATGCCCCTGGGGCCACCAAAGATGGGTGGGTCATGGTGGAGAGGTCTGACAGAATGTGGTCCACCGGAGAAGGGAATGGTAAACCACCTCATTATTCTTGCCTTGAGAACCCCATGAACAGCATGAAAAGGCAAAATGATAGGATACTGAAAGAGGAACTCCCCAGGTCAGTAGGTGCCCAATATGCTACTGGAGATCAGTGGAGAAATAACTCCAGAAAGAATGAAGGGATGGAGCCAAAGCAAAAACAATATCCAGTTGTGGATGTGACTGTTGATAGAAGCAAGGTCTGATGCTATAAAGAGCAATATTGCATAGGAACCTGGAATGTCAGGTCCATGAATCAAGGCAAACTGGAAGTGGTCAAACAAGAGATGGCAAGGGTGAACGTCGACATTCTAGGAATCAGTGAACTAAAATGGACTGGAATGGGTGAATTTAACTCAGATGGCCATTATATCTACTATTGTGGGCAGGAATCCCTCAGAAGAACTGGAGTAGCCATCATGGTCAACAAAAGAGTCTGAAATGCAGTACTTGGATGCAATCTCAAAAACGACAGAATAATCTCTGTTCGTCTCCAAGGCAAAGCATTCAATATCACCGTAATCCAAGTCTATGTCCCAACTAGTAACGCTGAAGAAGCTGAAGTTGAACAGTTTTATGAAGACCTACAAGACCTTGTAGAACTAACACCCAAAAAAGATGTCCTTTTCATTATAGGGGACTGGAATGCAAAAGTAGGAAGTCAAGAAACACCTGGAGTAACAGGCAAATTTGGCCTTGGAATGCGGAATGAAGCAGGGCAAAAACTAATAGAGTTTTGCCAAGAATATGCACTGGTCATAGCAAACACCGTCTTCCAACAACACAAGAGAAGACTCTACACATGGACATCACCAGATGGTCAACACCAAAATCAGATGGATTATCTTCTTTGCAGCCAAAGATGGAGAAGCTCTATACAGTCAACAAAAACAAGACCAGGAGCTGACTGTGGCTCAGATCATGAACTCCTTATTGCCAAATTCAGACTCAAATTGAAGAAACTAGGGACAACCGCTAGACCATTCAGGTATGACCTAAATCAAATCCCTTATGATTATACAGTGGAAGTGAGAAATAGATTTAAGGGCCTAGATCTGATAGATAGAGTGCCTGGTGAACTATGGAATGAGGTTCGTGACATTGTACAGGAGACAGGGATCAAGACCATCCCCATGGAAAAGAAATGCAAAAAAGCAAAATGGCTGTCTGAGGAGGTCTTGCAAATAGCTGTGAAAAGAAGAGAGGCAAAAAGCAAAGGAGAAAAGGAAAGATATAAGCATCTGAATGCAGAGTTCCAAAGAATAGCAAGAAGAGATAAGAAAGCCTACCTCAGCGATCAATGCAAAGAAATGGAGGAAAAGAACAGAATGGGAAAGGCTAGAGATCTCTTCAAGAAAATTAGAGATACCGAGGGAACATTTCATGCAAAGATGGGCTTGATAAAGGACAGAAATGATACGGGCCTAACAGAAGCAGAAGATATTAAGAAAAGGTGGCAAGAATACACACAAGAACTGTACAAAAAAAGATCTTCATGACCCAGATAATCACGATGGTGTGATCACTCTCCTAGAGCCAGACACCCTGGAATGTGAAGTCAAGTTGGCCTTAGAAAGCATCACTATGAACAAAGCTAGTGGAGGTGATGGAATTCCAGTTGAGTTGTTTCAAATCCTGAAAGATGATGCTGTGAAAGTGCTGCACTCAATATGCCAGCAAATTGGGAAAACTCAGCAGTGGCTACAGGACTGGAAAAGGTCAGTTTTCACTACCATCCCAAATCAAGGCAATGCCAAAGAATGCTCAAACTACCACACAATTGCACTCATCTCACAAGCTAGTAAAGTAATGCTCAAAATTTTCCAAGCCAGGCTTCAGCAATACGTGAACCGTGAACTTCCAGATGTTCAAGCTGGTTTTAGAAAAGGCAGAGGAACCAGAGATCAAATTGCCAACGTGCAATGGATCATCGAAGAAGCAAGAGAGTTCCAGAAAAAACATCTATTTCTGCTTTCTTGACTATGCCAAAGCCTTTGACTTTGTGGATCACAATAAACTGTGGAAAATTCTGAAAGAGATGGGAATACCAGACCACCTGACCTGCCTCTTGAGAAACCTATATGCAGGTCAGGAAGCAACAGTTAGAACTTGACATGGAACAACAGACTGGTTCCAAATAGGAAAAGGAGTACGTCAAGGCTGTATATTGTCTCCCTGCTTATTTAACTTCTATGCAGAGTACATCATGAGAAACACTGGACTGGAAGAAACACAAGCTGGAATCAAGATTGCCAGGAGAAATATCAATAACCTCAGATGTGCAGATGACACCACTCTTATGGCAGAAAGTGAAGAGGAGCTAAAAAGCCTCTTGATTAAAGTGAAAGAGGGGAGTGAAAAAGTTGGCTTAAAGCTCAACATTCAGAAAATGAAGATCATGGCATCTGGCCCCATCACTTCATGGGAAATAGAGGGGGAAACAGTGGAAACAGTGTCAGGCTTTATTTTTCTGGGCTCCAAAATCACTGCAGATGGTGACGGCAGCCCTGAAATGAAAACACGCTTACTCCTGGGAAGAAAAATTATGACCAACCTAGATAGCATATTTGGAGAAGGCAATGGCACCCCACTCCAGTACTTTTGCCTGGAAAATCCCATGGACAGAGGAGCCTGGTGGGCTGCAGTCCATGGGGTCGCTAGAGTTGGGCACGATTGAGCGACTTCACTTTCACTTTTCACTTTCGTGCATTGGAGAAGGAAATGGCAACCCACTCCAGTGTTCTTGCCTGGAGAATCCCAGGGACAGGGGAGCCTGGTGGGCTGCTGTCTCTGGTGTCACACAGAGTCGGACACGACTGAAGCGACTTAGCAGCAGCAGCCGCAGATAGCATATTAAAAAGCAGAGACATTACTTTGCCAGCAAGCATCTGTCTAGTCAAGGCTATGGTTTTTCCAGTGGTCATGTATGGATCTGAGAATTGGACTGTGAAGAAAGCTGAGTGCCGAAGAATCGATGCTTTTGAACTGTGGTGTTGGAGAAGACTCTTGAGATTCCCTTGGACTGCAAGGAGATCCAACCAGTCCATCCTAAAGCAGATCAGTCCTGGGTGTTCATTGGAAGGACTGGTGCTGAAGCTGAAACTCCAGTACTTTGGGCACCTCATTCGACGCGTTGACTCATTGGAAAAGACTCTGATGCTGGGAGGGATTGGGGGCAGGAGGAGAAGGGGACGACAGAGGATGAGATGGCTGGATGGCATCACTGACTCGATGGACGTGACTCTGAGTGAACTCGGGGAGTTGGTGATGGACAGGGAGGCCTGGTGTCCTGCGATTCATGGGGTCGCAGAGTCGGACACGGCTGAGCCACTGAACTGAACTGACCCACATTTATATGCGTATATACTGATGTGCAAGTCTTTCTGCACAAATGGTCATGGTGGTTTAGCTGCTAAGTTGTGTGCAAGTCTTGAGATCCCACGGTCTTCAGCCCTCAGGCTCCTCTGTCCACGGGAATTCTCCAGAGAGGAATACTGGATGGGCTTCCATTTCCTTCTCCAGGGGATCATCCTGACCCAGGGATCGAACCTACATCTCTTGCACTGCAGGCAGATTCTTTATCACTAAGCCTCCAGAGAAGACCTCTGTACATAAATATAGATAAATATAGATAACTAGAACCATCATAGATGGAATCATCATTAAATTAGGGGAGTGTTTGACGAGTTCTTTTAGACAGAGTGTTTAAATCAGTATTTTAAATCAGGTTAGGAACTTCTGAGTTGTGTCGCATAATTAATTGCTTAACTCATCTTTTTCTAATGTCCCGGTGGAGTTCTCATGAACATGCAGACAGCATGTAAAGCTGCCATTCTGCTGGAAATCGAGAGGCAGTTTATGGTTGTCCAGACGCAGGGAACAATCCCCCCAAAGCCAAGGTAACGCCCGGGGGCAGCACCGCAAGACTGAGAGTCCCAGGGGACCACCCTTCCCAGACCCGCCGCCTCCAGGGCTGAGGCCCCGCTCCCGGCACCGTCCTGACCTGACCCCGCTCTCTCAGAGATACCCCGTGACGCACCGAGCAGTCAGAGCCCCCACCTTAGAGACAGAGCCCCGGGCGCTGGGAGCGGCACCCCGAGGTCGCGGCTCGCCTTTAACCGTGGGTTCCGACGGGGCGGGCGGGAGGTGTGCGGTCCGCACTGCCGGCTCCTCCTGCTGGGTCGGCCGACGGGAAAGGACGGGAGCGGTCAGAGTCGGGGTAGGAGTTTGACAAAGCCACTGGAGTAGAGACGGGCAGAACACAGCTGAAACTATGTTCTAAGAAAAACAAAGCTCTGTTTAATTGGTAAAATTCACTTCATCCAGTGTTGCTTGAGGAACAACCCCGGGCCCAGTCCTATTCAGGACGCTAAAGAGATCACGGGAATGAAGTCCCAGCTTGTGTGGACCCCGTGCTCCCGCAGGAGCGCAGCTTGTCTCTGACTCCATCTCTCTCTCTCTGGATCTTTCTCTCCCTCTCCACTCTCTCTCTCCAGCTCTCTCACCATCTCTAAATGTATCTCCCTCGCTGACTCTGTCTCTCTCTATCTCTGCCTCTCCCCGCTCTCTGTCTCTCCCTCCTCTCTCTGTCTCTCTCCCCCGCTCTCTCCCCCTCTCCATCTGTCTCTCTCTCTCTCTGTTTCTCTCTCCCCCTCTCTCCCCTTCTCTCCCCCCTCCATCTGTATCTCTCTCTCCCCCTCTGTCTCTCCCCGCTTCTCTCTGTCTCTCTCCCGCACTCTCTCTGTCTCTCCCCCCTCTCTGTCTCTCCCCCCTTTCTGTCTCTCTCCCCCGCTCTCTCCCCCTCTCCATCTGCTTCTCACTGTGTCCCTGTCCCCCCATCTGGTCCTGCCACAGGATGGCGTCATGGTCTGCAGCTTCTTCCGTGGCATTAGAGGCTCTGTAGCGAGTGTCCAGAGCCCTCCAGGGCTGCTGACCTGAGGGAGCCTCCCGGGAAGGCAGGGTTGGTCTGACCTCACCTCTTTCTGTGAGACGCCAGCCCGGGGCCACCCGGGATCAGGGAGCATCTCAGAACCACCACAGTAGAGTCAGGGCTTCAGGGCTGGGCTGGACCAGAGGCGCCTTAGAGAGCGAGGGCGATACCTCAACAACCCCAGATAGCTCTGGTCCCCAGCACACAGGCCCCAGAGTGCCCACGTTTCACCTGATCTTCTACCCACCGAACTCCTCTGAGCCAACCTCAATGCAGCAGAAAGCATAATAATAAATATAGCTGACATAGAAGAGTTGGAGAAGGCAATGGCACCCCACTCCGGTGTTCTTGCTGGAAAATTCCATGGATGGAGGAGCCTGGTGGGCTGCAGTCAGTGGGGTCTTGAAGAGTTGGACACAACTGAGCGACTTCACTTTCACTTTTCACTTTCATGCGTTGGAGAAGGTGATGGCATCCCACTCCAGTACTCTTGCCTGGAAAAATCCCATGGACGGAGGAGCCTGGAAGCCTGCAGTCCATGGGGTCGCTAAGAGTCGGACACAACTGAGTAACTTCACTTTCACTTTTCACTTTCATGCATTGGAGAAGGAAATGGCAACTCACTCCAGTGTTCTTGCCTGGAGAATCCCAGGGATCAGGGAGCCTGGTGGGCTGCCGTCTGTGGGGTCACAGAGAGTCCAACATGACTGAAGCAACTTAGCAGCAGCAGCAGCCACAGAAGAGTTCTAGTGTAACACGAATATTTGAGACTCAAAATGAACTAAACATCAGACAGTGTAAGTAAACATTGCAACTCTGAGCACAACACAAACATATATAAATATGCTGATCAAAAGGAGAAATGCAGAGCAAACATAATAATCTAATGCTACAGCTTGAGTCCCGCCTCCTAATATAGGAAAACTAGGTCAGGTTTTTGTCTGAGACGGACGGTACAGGGAAGTTACAGCGTCACTTTGAAGCTGATCAGAACCATGCGTCTGGAGTTCGTGTCCGGCCGTGGGGACAGCTGCCAGTGGGAGAGAGGGCGGCGGGCGGGGCAGAAGTCCCCGCAGGGCTGTGTCGCAGGAGGGTGAGGGCCCGCGCGGTTGGGGGAAGGGCCCTGAGTGTGTGGCTTTCTTGCCCCTTGCTCCAGTGTTTACATGACTGACGGTAGTACAAGTGTAGAACTTGGTACAATATAGTCTCATGGTGAAAGCAAAGGTCTTGCTGAAATAAAACCCACGAATTCAAGTTTTATTTGACATTGTTGTGGGGCATACAATTCATAGACGTGTCCCAAAGAGTTACAGTTGTCAGAATTCACACTCTTACACACACACACACACACACACACAAGAACTGGTTCAGAGCTGACAGCGACTAATAAGAAGCACTGTGGCTCAGCCCTGGCACTTTCTGTCTCAGCTCATCATCAAACAGGCTGCAGAAATGTTTGAGCTTCAGAAGACTTGACTCTGTAAGTCTGCGCAGGGCGCTGCAGTGATCTTGAACATTCAGGAAGGGGGTCCTACGAATGCTGCTGTAGTTAGGAACCTTTAGTCCAGCATTCAAGAGAGGAGATGCCGAAGGATTTCTCTGTGAAAACTGGATGACACACGAGGCAGGACATCCATGCAATAACCTCAGCAGATTAAATGGTGACAGCTCCAACTGGATGAGATTTAATCCAACATTCTGTAATTATGCTTTAGAATAGGCCAATCTACAAAGCATCTTTTGCTAGAATTCTCATTTTTAATCGGAAAAATTAAATTTTACAGATGGCTATTCTATACTAGGTGGAATAAAATTGAAAAGATCTATGATTTTGAAATGTCTAGATTTAATAAAACACTAAAAATTATAATTAGAGACAAGTTATTGGATGCATTTTGCTTCATACAAATCAGTGCCAAAAAATGGTACTTTTCATGGGGACAAAATATCTGCCAACACAATATTCAAGCTAAAATATTTACAATTTCAATACGAAAAATCACAAAATTGAAAAAAGTTCTACTGTAGCATGTTTGGCTTTAAATAAACTTGGTATTTCTGCACCCTATCACAATTTTTTTCCTTATGGTCAATTAAAAGTGTTGAAAACCTGTAACCACAATACATAACTTTAAAAAAGAAACAGATATTTTATGTAGACATAAATTATAAGATGAAATTTTAAAAAGCATATATTTTTAGAAATTATGAGTGATATAGGATCAGTAAGGATACAGTCAACAATTTTTAAAATTAAGTGACTATGAATAAGAATAATAATTCTGCTTAAGTGTTTTTTAATATTCAGATAATATAAACAAGCCTTTTATATTTTGCTTCAATGTACATGAATATATATTTTCTTTCTTAAACAAGTACTTCAAATTACATGATCTTAATACTTTTAGCACCTTTTAAATCTCAGCTTGTCTGCCTCTGCTTAGGTGACAAATTACACAGTTGCCTTGGTCACAGGGCATTAGCCCAGCAACAAATGAAGTGGCATCTTTGATGTTTATATTTCTACCCTCAGGTTGAAGCCGCAACTGGGCTGAGGCCCAATCTGGATGCTCTTGGTCCTTTTCCATAAGTCTCTTATAACCTCAATTCAATTGAAAGGATAGAAATGTGAAAATGAAATTTAAAAAGAAATGAGGAGGATTTTCCTTCTGGGAAGATGGAGTAGACATACTTTCCCTCTCTTCCTCTCATTAAGCATAACTAATAACCTTGACCATAATACATAAAACAAGCGTGAGCAGGCTCAGAAGGGAGGCTTCCCCAAGGGCCTCTGGACTCAGGAATGATATATGGCGAGGTCCCTGTGCTTCCCAGGCCACAGGTACCACCAGGAGACCCCAGTAGAAGCCCTCTGTCTCGTGAAAGGGCCAGGACAGGAGCAGCCCCAAGACAGAGTCCTTTCAGACAGGAACCTCTGCTCCAGCCACACCACACACAGTCCCTACCCGCCAACCATCCCAGACGAGTGGGCACCCGCCTGTCCCCAGACAGCAGCCCCTCCACCGCCCGGCAAGTGCAGGGACATCAGCTGGGACAAGCCAGCAACACCCAGATTCTTACTCCATGATGCTCACAACACCCAGCCTCCAGTCAGTATCCATGCACCGTAAGAGGCAGGAAGATCTCAAAGTGCATGCAAGGAGACGGAAGGGAGCTGCTTCAGTCGTCTGACAAACGTGCCATCGTGAGCAAGCAACACAGGGGACACGAATTCACAGAGCAGGAGCCCCGGCAAAGAAACTACAACCTCCAAGCGAGAAATAGAAGCTGAAAGGAGCCCACCAGAAATGTCAGAGGCAATGATTTGAGCAACAGAGCAAGTTAGGACAGTAGTAGTCAAGGCCTGAGAAGTCAGTCACCCCTATCCTGTGCTTCTAAGCGCCCCCCCCCCAAAAGGAACTAAATGCATAAGCCCACTCAGCTCTAGATTCTTTTAAAAATTTTCTAAAAATAAATTTTTATTTATTATACTTTTATGGAAGTATAGTTGGTTTACAGTGTTGTGTCGTTTCAGATGTGCAGCAAAGTAATCAATCATATATAATATGCATCTTTCTTTCAGATTCTTTTCACTTATAGATTATTACAGAATATTGAGCGTAGTTCCCTGCGCTATACACTAGGTTCTTGTGGATTATGTTTTAAATATAGTTGGGTGTATATGTTAATCCCAAACTCCTAATTTATTCTTCCCACTTCACCTTTCTCGTTCGGTAACTGCATTTTTAAATCACCTCCCCTGCCCACCCCCGACTAGGGAGAATTATTTCAGGTTCTCCTCCCTGCAGGCAGTGTGTTACTGGGTGGCCTTGGACCAGGCCTGCCAGTCCTGTGTGATGCTACATCTCATTTGTACACACGCCAAGACACATAAACATGTAATCAGAAGCCTTTTAAACTGTTTTCACACTTCCCCAATAGTAATATTTCACCCAATAACTTCATTTCCACATCTTTGACTCTTGCAATGACACATTTAGCACTGTGAATATCCAACGCCAGGCTGGAAAAGATGTTTGCCTCCTGTGATGAGTTATTGAATATCAGAAGGGCTTCCAAATTCCTTTCTGCCTTTCCAAAAGGAATCCAAGTGTATTTACCCAGCACTAAAATCACTGCAGATGGTGACTGCAGCCATGACATTAAAAGACGCTTATTCCTTGGAAGAAAAGTTATGACCAACCTAGATAGTATATTCAAAAGCAGAGACATTACTTTGCCGACTAAGGTCTGTCTAGTCAAGGCTATGGTTTTTCCTGTGGTCATGTATGGATGTGAGAGTTGGACTGTGAAGAAGGCTGAGCGCCGAAGAATTGATGCTTTTGAACTGTGGTGTTGGAGAAGACTCTTGGGAGTCCCTTGGACTGCAAGGAGATCCAACCAGTCCATTCTGAAGGAGATCAGCCCTGGGATTTCTTTGGAAGGAATGATGCTAAAGCTGAAACTCCAGTACTTTGGGCACCTCATGCGAAGAGTTGACTCATTGGAAAAGACTCTGCTGCTGGGAGGGATTGGGGGCAGGAGGAGAAGGGGACGACAGAGGATGAGATGGCTGGATGGCATCACCGACTCGACAGATGCGAGTCTGAGTGAACTCCAGGAGTTGGAGATGGACAGGGAGGCCTGGCGTGCTGCGATTCATGGGGTCGCAAAGAGTCGGACACGACTGAGCGACTGAACTGAACTGAACTGATTTAAACACAAAGTCCTCCTGTTTAAATGTTATTGGTATCTCAGTTTCTAGATGATAAATAATTACATGTGCCAACTTCTGGTTTCTAAAGCATCTTTCACAGGTGTTGTCTCATTTCAGGGTCACAAACCCTGAGGGGGAGACGTGATAGGTAGTTGGGTGTCATCACAGACACACCATCTGGGCGGAGAGATTAGGAATAAGCATTTGCCTCTGCCACTGGCCACCCACAGTGGTTTCCCTGGTGGCTCAGTGATAAAGAATCTGCCTGCAATGTGAGAGATGCAGGTTCGATCCCTGGGTCAGGAAGAACCCCTGGGGAAGGAAACGACAACTCACTCCAGGATTCTTGCCTAGAAAATCCCATGGTCAGAGGAGCATGTTTGTCTATAGTCCATGGGGCCACAAAGAGTCTGACGCAACTGAGAAAGCAAGCAAGCTTCCCCAGTTGCATGTTGGCCCCCTCTGACCTTGGGGTCTCATCTTCTTCTTCCAGGTTACCCACCTCTTTAAGCATCGGATCCCACCCAGAAAGTCACCAATTTGCATTCTTAGGAACTCACTCTAGATTTCCACACTTCCTTCCAGTTCCTTCTGCTACCAAGTGAGTCATTTTTCTGCCCCTTGTCTGATCCTAAGGCTGTTTACTTTCTTCCCTATAAACGCACCTGGATCTTCCTCACCTCTGCCCACACCCACCCGCCAGGTCACCTGCCTGGGGTGCTCTTCTGACTTCTGGCTTCTTGAACTCTGCCTCCCAAAATGCAGTTCAAATCCTACCTCCTGCTAGAGTCCTTCCACAGGAATTGCTAAAGCAATTAATGTCAAAGTAATTCATCTGGAAGTGAGTCTAAAAAGGAGTCTTGTGATATATTGTTATTTTACTCATCATGGATTTAGATCTTGTTCCTTAGACTCTATTATAATCTTTTTATCAGCAGGAAGGTTCTCAAATATTCTTTGTATTTTTATAATGACTGTGTGTGTGTGCTTAGTCACTCGGTCGTGTGTGACTCTCTGCTGCCTCATGGACTGTAGCCTGCCAGGTTCCTCTGTCCATGGGATTTCCAGGCAAGAATACTGGAATATATAACAAATCACAGAAAAGGTGTTCCATAGGTCTCTATTGGTTTCATTTGACCTGGAAATAAAATTTTCTCACTAGAAATACCATTTCCTAATAGAATGTTATCATGCTTTGGTTTTAAAAAATATCTCTTCTAAAACTGTCTACAGATAACTCGACATAATTATCTATTAGAGGAAAAATGCATTTATTTTCAAAAACACAACAGTTTTAAAATGTCAGTAAAAGGAAATCTTTGTACCCAAAATGCCACAATTAGAAATGGAACCATAGAGAATCTTATATGTGGTTGTTGGGGGGTGAAAGCTTTCAGCAGATGGTCAGAGTGAGCGGAGAAGACAAAATGAAGGTATATGGGGGTCGTATGGTACCTTCATATCACATGGAGGCTACTCGAGAGGATGGAGCCTAGCCTGAGAGCTAGCAGGGGTCTGCGGAGAGCCCTTGCACTGTCAGGACCCTCCGGGAGTCCCAGGGTCGCTGGATGGGAGGGGACTGCACCAGGAGGCCCGCCCACACTGGCCTGGAAGCAGGGCAGGGGCTCATGCTCGCGAAGGCTCAGCCCAGAGGGGCGGCAGCCCCGAGCCTGCATGCCCGGATTAGAGTCCACGCCACGTGGATGGGGCTCACTGAGAGACTTAAGGAAAAGGGCAGCTTACTGGGTTTTATACTGCCTTTTAAAATAATCACCTTTGCTGTTGTGGAGAGAACAGGCTGGTCAGGAGTGAGCAGATAATGTAGAGATGAGTTAGGAGACAGTTGTGAGTCTAAACAGGAAATGATGGCAGCTTGGGTTGGATTTAACAGGCCTCTGTGGAGAAAAGATTTGATGCAAGACGTGGGTTCAAGATACGAAATGGATGGAAGAGATATATGGATTGGAGATGTGTTTTATTCCAGATCATTTCTAAGTTTGGCGCTTAACTAATCAGGTGGATGATGTGCTAGCTAACTGAACTATGAGTGATACATAATCTAGGGCAAAATATATCCCAGGAAGTGTCCTCACAGACCAAGTGGGAATCTTCCTTTTTTATAAAAACACAGCTGAAGTACAGGTAATCAAGGGCTTACTCTGAGCATCACAAAGACAGAACGAAAACTTAAAACATCTTTAATGCCACAGTCTGTACTTTTTACCCTCTCATGGGGCTTCCCGGCTGGCTCAGTGGTAAAGAATCCACCTGCAATGCAGGAAACCTGGGTTCCATCCCTGGGTCGGGAAGATCCCCTGGAGGAGGAACCAGCAACCCACTCCAGTATCCTTGCCTGGAGAATCCCATGGACAGAGGAGCCTGGCGGGCTACAATCCAGGACTCAGACAGTGGGACACAAATTGAGCCAAACACACACACACACACACACACACACACGGAACTAACTAATGCTCAGAAATAGGAAGTTTGCTCAAAGTAAAGGAAAATCCCAAACCCTTAGCGCCCCCTCTCGGTGGGGGCTCCTTCCTCCTCCAGACGCAGGTGTGGTGACGTCACTGGGGGCGGGGTCTCTGGGGAGGCGCTCCTGACCCCCACCCGCCCTGCTCCTGCGCCCTAGGCTGAGGGGCGCCTCCAGCAGGAGCGCTGACGTTCCCCTGGCACAGGCTTCCCGCAGACCCCGTGCCCATCCCTGGAGGAGTCCAGTCAGTGGGATTCCCAGACCAACCCCCAACCCTGAAGGAAGCAAGGAAGGAGGGAAGAAAGAAGAAACATTTTCTGTTTAAAAACCTGTTTGATTAGGAGAGGCTTTGCCCCTGGTAAGTGAATTCACGTGGTAAAGCCAAATCTTGTCGGTTGTACATCTGACTCTGCGCTATTTCATTACGCTTTTAGTTTGGGAGGACAGTTTCTTTTGATCATCTCAAATTGTTTCAACTACCCAAAGGAGGAAAAGAAAAGTTTGAGGTGGGATCCAGGAACCCCCGTTTCTAGGGCAGCGGTGAGACTCCACCTGAGACAGCAAGGGCCATAGGTTTGCCAGGAGTTGAATTCCAGGGCGGCCCCTAGCGACACTCACGTCTGCCACCTCGCCTGCCTCCTCTCCCGAGAATGCTGACCCCTTCCTGCTGTCATGAAGCTTAAAGCCTGGTCTACAAAGAAGAGTTTTCTCTACAGGAAATGAATACTGAGTTTCAGTAAAGCATTTGGATTCAGCTTCCAAACAGTGAAACGATGAGGGCAAAAATGAAAAAGGAGGCAGGAGGAAAGAGAGGAGTCTTCTTTGCATTCAGGACATCTGGGAGTTTTGCAACTGACAGACTCAGCCTTCAGGACATGAAGGGTCGGTGACCACCTGCCTGTCTCCTTTCTCCACACTCTCCCCTCCTCAGGCTGGGTGCCCTAACTCTTGACTAATAGGAGGTCCATGGGGGGCTGCAATGGGAGATGCTTTGTGGGCTTGGAGGGTACGCTGTTGACATGGCAACTCCCGGGAGTCAGGACAAGTCTGAACAGGCTCCGGGTCAGAGAGCGGAAGGCAACCTCGCACGGCCTCATCAGCCCTTCGTGGGCTTCTGTGACTTCCCTCCAGGAGACCAGCTGCAGGTCCTGCCCACCAGGCCTGGCCAGGCTCCAACGCTGACTTCTGCTCTGTGAACTGTCACCGGCTGTTTACGGATCCCCTCACATTAAGAAGGCCCCTCAGCAAGCAGTGAGGCTGTGGTCTTTGAAGCAGGATGCCAGAGCCTGAGTCCTGACTCACGGCTGTGAGTCTGAACCTGCGTTAGTGATCTAATGCCCCTGCGTGCATCTCACTTCACTCACAAAGGGGAGGTGACATCAGTCACCTGATGACATCAGGGCCCCCTTCCTAAGGCTGTGAGCACTGAGGCTTGCTTATGAGACACTTGGAACACCACTCGAACCAGTATGTCAGAGTCTGAACAAACTGAGCGTGATCTAAGAATAGAAGCTATTGTCTTATGATCCTAGGGTGGTGTAAAAACAAAAGGCATACGGTTTCTACCGTGTCATCAGGACCAGCTACAGAACAAGTGACTTGGGTCCACTGCTCGCCGGGGCCCAGGCACTGCAGTGAGCACTTTGCCTGTTTGTTTTTAGTTTTCACTTGTTTCCTGTGGTTCTAGTTCATTTGCAAGAGGAGATGTTCCCCCGGCTCCCACACACACGCTTGCTGAACTGGGGAGCCCAGAGCAAACATGGTCCTAATTACAGGGACCGCAGACACCCACCTCCACATGGTTTAGCCAAAGTGAGTTTACGTTTGTAATCAACAAACACTGTGAGCTGATTATAAGAAATACAAGAGGTTGGAAGTTCAGTATAACCAAGTTCTGAGCATATTTAACAAAGAAATCGATAGTGTTGCTGTGAACGCTCTCGAGGCCTATCTAAAGGTTAATTCTTTTTTTTTTTCCCCTGCACTGTGTGGCCTGTGGGATCTTAGTTCCCTAGTCAAGGATTGAACACATGTACCCTGAAGTGGAAGCACGGACTGCTAACCACTGGGCTTCTGGGGAAGCCCTTGATTCACTTTTAATAGACTTTGAAATTTCAGTGGTTCTAGAAGGTCTGAGGAAGAGGATGTGAGGGAAGGACATGGGAAGGTGATGGACTTCATTGCCCCTGAGAATCAATGGCTTTATTATAACACTCTACCCACATCTATAGGCTTCCCTGGTGGCTCAGATGGTAAAGCGTCTGCCTGCAGTGCAGGAGACCCGGGTTCAATCCCTGGGTTGGGAAGATCCCCTGGAGAAGGAAATGGCAACCCACTCCAGTACTCTTGCCTAGAAAATTCCATGGACTGAGGAGCCTGGTGGGCTATAGTCCATGGGGTCGCAAAGAGTCGGATACGACTGAGCGACTTCACTTCACTTCTTTCACATCTACAGTTCTCAACTTTTCATGAGTTTAAGAAACAGAAGACCCAGATTCACTTTCCTGTAGCCTGGGAAACGTAAAGGACATTTTTAAAATAATCATAGACTAGAAACGGACTAGCTGGTTCCGGGGAAAAGCTCAGGTGAGGACTGCTGGTCTCATATTATGCTCACAGTTGGCTGGTCTTAGCCTTCATCCCATTCAGGCAAGTTCCCTCTGCTCCTGTTTCAGTTCAGGCTTTTTGTTAGAAATGGATGCTGAATTACAACCTATGCTTTCGGCCACCTATAGATATAATTACAATCTTCCCCGCTTTAATTTGGCAGTCACTAAGCATTATTATGTTTTCTTATTAAAAAAAAAAAAAGTATTCTTGCCTTCCAGTCAAATCTGCCATCCAGTGGGTCCAGAATTTCCCTGATCGCCTCTCCTTTTGTCTGGGACACGCTTCCTCCATCATAAAATCAGACAAGTCAAGTGTGAATCCCAGCTCCAATGGGACAACAGGAGTGTTACTCATTGATGAGAAGCAATGTCATATATATGGAGTGTGGGCAGTGCCTGGCACACAGCTGGACCGCGGTAAATGGTGGTACTGTCAGCATCTCTGTCAGGGGTGTGCTTCTCCAGGAAACCCTGGTCCCAGCATCAGGACCGCCTCCCTCTTCCGGGTGCTTCCTCTGAGGTCCCCATCCGCCCCCACCCCCACCCCTGACCTCGGCACAGCAGGGGGCTGGGGCTGCCCTCGGGCTCAGCACAAACCCTGCTGGTGTAGACAGGCTCCTGTCCAACCCTGGAGAGCAGGCCCAGCAGGTAGCTGAGAGCTACCAACCCTGGACTGAAGAACGGCATGCCGGTCACCAGGCAGAGGAATTTGCTGGAAATGGAACCAAAGATTGACTATGCCCTGGAGTGGACAAGGCTGGGAAGAGACTGCAGTTCCTCAGACAAACTGAGAAAGGCAGCACTTCTGTGTGGAGAGGGCTCTGTTCGCCGCGTACCCACAGGAAACTGGGGCATGTCATTTCTGAAAACATCAAGTCTTAAGTTCTTACATTTTACCGCAGTTGTTAAGAAGCATATCATTTTCTCCTGACAAGTTCAAAGGACTTTTATAGGCCATTCAGGAGGGAATTATTCAGCATACTTGTTCACTTGGCTCGCTTCACTCAAAGTCATGCCCATTAGATTCTGAAAAAAAAAATAATAATAATAATAACAGCATTACTTCAGTTCAAACACTTTCACTATCACCTGTTTGCTGTATTTGTCATTTGCCATGAATGTTCATTAGCACTGCGGGTCAAACCCACAGGCAGCAAATGCATTTTAGGAAGCGGAGTTAGACGTGCAAGGTTTTAGCTATTTATAATTCCTGTGACTTACAGTCTAATTGAAAGAGATTATATCTGTATCTTTCCATATTAGCCGTAATGAGACTTTCATAGAGTAAATAGATATTGTACTTACTGTTGGCAATCACATCACAGATATATAACCAATGGAGAACTGGCCGTCTGTAAGACCTTGATTTCCAATTTGTTCAAAACACCAGAGATTTTGTTCAAATTTTTTCATGTACTTTCTGCGTTAAACTTCACTAAAGAACACAAGGTATGCATATTCATAAAGGCCAGATGTTACTGGGTGAAACAGATTCTCCAAGCAATTATGTTTTTGGCAGGCGTGAGTCGACTGTCCTCAGAGGCTCAGAGCTTCCCAAGGACCTTTAATGTGTTGGTCAGATCTCATGTCCCAACAATGAAGCAATCACTAATTCTTTGGGCATTTGAGAACTGAAAGCTCAGACACGACTCAGGGGGCTTTGAGACTCTCGCCTATTTTCTTTCCTGCATGCTAAGGTCGTTTCTCAGTGACAAGGGGGAGAGAAATTCTCCGTCAGGTGGGGACCTGGCTGAGGCTCCCTTTCTGACAGGTTCCATCTCCTCCATGTTCTGTGTTCCCCGAAATCCCGGCTCTAGATCAGGAGGGTCAGCTGGGAGACGAGCTGGGGAGGAAGTGGGAAAAATCCTCGAGTTCTGCCTCGAGAATCCGTCCTCGGAATTCACTACACAGTAGTCAGTGGGGGCCATTTCTGTTTTGATTCTTAAACCTGACTTCTTGCTCCACGTGTCTGAGGAGCTTCAGGGCTCTGAGAATGGTCCATCCCAAGATGACAATTTCTTTCTTGTTTTTATGCACGTAAAATGTCAGCTACTTCAGATAAAATGCAATCATACTTACCCCGTGCATTTAGGTGAGCAAACTATGATTTTAACATGAAAATTTACTTACTTTACTATACATAATTAGAATTTTTGAGTATGCTCATTTCCACAGAAAGAATACACGGGTTCTCAAAAAATCGGTGACTATTTTAAATGTTTCAGAAACAGAAGCACTAAGACTAAGATGGGAAAGGAGCAACAGCCTCTTTGAAAGAGGAGGCAGCGGCTGCTCTGTGGTGGGAAGCTCTGAGAGATGCTCCCAGCATGGCCCTCAGAGGGGAGTGACAGACGGGTGTGAGCTTCCACCATGGCCCAGAGTTCCCCGGGCAGGGCGCCTTCCTGCAGGTTCTTGGTTCACTTTCATAACCTTCCAGAAAATGCCCCTCCCTGGTCAAACCTCCCTTGACCCGCTCTCTCATTCCTGGGGAAACTATCCAGAAGCCGGTGTAGCCTCCCCCAGTGGAATGCGATCCAGCGGTGATCTCCAGCAGCACCTGATCAGCGTGAAGACAGTGGAAGGTGATGGAGAGCCTGGGGGGTCCTGGAGCTGACGGCCCCCCAGGAGGAAGGAGCGGACTCCCTGAGTAAACTGCTCAGGCCTCACACACAACCCCCACCCCTCAGCCTGGGGGCCTCCTGCGACTCCAGGCTCCACCCTCCCTCGGGCGCAGCTCTGCCTCCTCATCCCCATTTCTGCAGAGTCCTGCCCCTTCCCATTCTCACAGTGACTTCCTCTAAACGTGTGTTCTGACAGCTCCTGATGCTCTGCATGTCAAGACTGGAGAGAAGTCAGTACAGGCGGGACTAGAACAAGCACCCTCCAAAGTGCAGTCAGCCCCCAGCCCTCGGATGGTTGTACCTCTGCCCTGCGAAAATCCAGACACAGTGATTCTCACCAATTTCTTGCTCTGGGGACCTATTATCACTCACATCGAGCAGAACTCCAGGCCCGGGCGATCCATCCGTTATCTTTTGCCAAGTGCCCTGACTGGGAAAGACGTCCCCGCAAAGCTTGGAGTCCTTGCTAATACCCACTCCCCGCGCTCAGTGCCCCCAAGCTCCCCGGTGGCCACGAGGCCCCCTTGCCACCCTCCCAGCTTGTCCTCACCTGCTCTCTGGGCCTTGTACCAGCTGATGCGCTCAAACCCTTCATTTCATACAGGGGATGAGTCAACAGTGGGTTCTGCACGGAGGCTGGGACGCTCCCCGCCCAGATTCTCCAGCTCGCCCACGAGCTCCGCACGGCCTCATGCACTGCCCGCTGCTGGTCACAGAATCGTAGCGTCACGGAGAGAGATGTTTGGAGGAAGCTATTTCAGAAGCATTTTCATGCTGATCCCTTTTTACTTTTGTAAACCCATCTTGGTATCGCTGGATCAACAACCGTCTTGTGGCACCTGGCTCACCCTACCTGCGGCATTGCTGGAGACCATGTTTGGTGTAAAGGTTATTCCCTTTTACAGGTGACGCATCTGTTCCTGGAGGAAGCAGTGTCGTCATCGTGAACCATTGGGCCAGAATGGACTGGCTGTTCTTGTGGAACTGCCTGATGACATAGAGCTACCTCAGATGAGACAATTTCCCTCCACGCTGGTCTCAGAAGTGTCCCCAGATTTGACTGGGCCATGCGGACTGATGTCTCCGGTCTCAAAAGTGCCCCCTGTCTTTATCTTCATTCTTAGGAAATAGAAATGATAGTCCCTTGGACTGCAAGGAGATCCAACCAGTCCATCCTAAAGGAGAGCAGTCCTGGATGTTCATTGGAAGGACTGATGTTGAAGCTGAAACTCCAATACTTTGGCCACCTGATGCGAAGACCTGACTTGTTTGAAAAGACCCTGATACTGGGAAAGAGGAGAAGAGGACGACAGAGGATGAGATGGTTGGATGGCATCACCGACTCAATGGACATCGGTTTGGGTGGACTCCAGGAGTTGGTGATGGACAGGGAGGCCTGGTGTGCTGCGGTTCATGGGGTCGCAAAGAGTCGGACCCGACTGAGCAACTGAGCTGACTGAACTGAACGGAGCAGAGAGAAGAGAGACAAGAGCCGTTCTGAAGACATGACTGACCATTTCTGTGACATACATGAGCCCCTTCAAACCCTCGTATTCCCGAAAGAGCGGATCTCACAGAAAGTGGCATGGTTCCAAGTAAAGAATTTGCTGAAAAGAACGGACTTCAGAAATAAGAATGTGATTTACACCCAAGTACAACAGGTTTCACTTTTGCAGTAGACTGTCTAAGGGAGGTAAGAACCTGGATGCTCTCCATGACTTCACCGTGGCACACCCTGACAACACGCTGCAGAAAGAGCGGCACCTTCTCCTCGGGGCCATTCCCAAGGAAAAGCACTCCATGTCCCCAGTATCCCGTGGGCGCCTTCCCCACACTGTCCCCTGACACATCATGGACACGCTCCCCTCACTGCCCCCTCACGCCCCGTGGACGCCCTCCCCTTACTGTCCCCTCACGGCCCGTGGACACCCTCCGCACACTCTCCCCAGACGCCCCGTGGACGCCCTCCCCACACTCTCCCCTGACACCCCGTGGACGCCCTCCCCTCGCTGTCCCTGATGCCCCGTGGACGCCCTCCCCTCGCTGTCCCTGATGCCCCGTGGACGCCCTCCCCTCGCTGTCCCTGATGCCCCGTGGACGCCCTCCCCTCGCTGTCCCTGATGCCCCGTGGACGCCCTCCCCTCACTGTCCCTGATGCCCCGTGGACGCCCTCCCCTCTCTGTCCCCTCACGCCCCGTGGACGCCCTCCCCTCTCTGTCCCCTCACGCCCCGTGGACACCCTCCGCACACTCTCCCCAGACGCCCCATGGACACCCTCCCCTCACTGTCCTCTCACGGCCCATGGACGCCCTCCCCACACTCTCCCCTGACACCCTGTGGATGCCCTCCCCTCGCTGTCCCTGATGCCCCATGGACGCCCTCCCCTTGCTGTCCCTGATGCCCCGTGGACGCCCTCCCCACACTCTCCCCAGACGCCCCATGGACACTCTCCCCTCACTGTCCCCTCATGGCCCGTGGATGCCCTCCCCACACTCTCCCCTCATGCCCCGTGGACGCCCTCCCCTCACTGTCCCCTCATGCCCCGTGGACGCCCTCCCCACACTCTCCTCTCATGCCCCGTGGACGCCCTCCCCTCACTGTCCCTGATGCCCCGTGGACGCCCTCCCCACACTCTCCCCTGACGCCCCGTGGACGCCCTCCCCTCACTGTCCCCTCATGGCCCGTGGACGCCCTCCCCACACTCTCCCCTCATGCCCCGTGGACGCCCTCCCCTCACTGTCCCCTCATGCCCCGTGGATGCCCTCCCCACACTCTCCCCTCATGCCCCGTGGACGCTCTCCCCTCACTGTCCCTGATGCCCCGTGGACGCCCTCCCCACACTCTCCCCAGACGCCCCATGGACACCCTCCCCTCACTGTCCCCTCATGGCCCGTGGACGCCCTCCCCACACTCTCCCCTGATGCCCTGTGGACACCTTCCCCTCTGTCCCTGATGCCTCATGGACGCCCTCCCCTCACTGTCCCATCTCACCCCGTGGACGCCCACCCCTCACTGTCCCCCGACACCCTGCAGAACCCTTCCAGATACCCCGTGGACTGCTCTCCGCACCCGAGCACAGCCTGCAGCTCTGCACCAGAGTGGTGGGACATAGGCTGCCCTACTTCCATCAAGGGCAGAGGAACTCTTACTTCCAGGGCAGACTGTCATCCCACTTGCAAGTCTGAGCTCAGGGTCCTGGTGCGCACACTGCTCTCCACACTGTGCTGAGCCTGCTCAGCCCTGCAGTGTGCCTGCTCGTCCATCTATGCCGTCTGGCTCACTGGTGTTTTATACTCATCATTGTCATCCTTGTGCTTGCAGGGAATGATACTTAGTGGACGGGAGATCATCAAACTTGCCTGTTACAGTCACATTTAAATGCAAAGAAAAATGAGTAAGATTCTAAAGTTCACAGGGGAGAAAACTAGCGGACATTTTGAAAATGTTCCAAGGCTTTGTAAACCGAGATGCATGTTTGTATGACTGTGTCAAATACTTCTTACGAACTGTCACCTTTTGTTAATGATATTTTGCACTTAGTTTTGTGGGGAAAAGCTACACATGGGCTTCCCAGGTGGCACAGTGGTAAAGAATCCACTTGCCAATGCAGGAGACCCAAATTTGATCCTTGGGTCAGGAAGACCCCCTGGAGTAGAAAAAGGCAACCCACTCCAGTATTCTTGCCTGGAGAATCCCATGGACACAGGAGCCTAATGGTTCACGGGGTCACAAAGAGTCAGACACGACTGAGCACACACATACATATTTATACATTGTGAAACACACAATTTTCTTTTTAATCTCTGAATGCTAATTTCAACACTGTAGCAGGGAGTGAGCTCCATGAAGTAACTAACTCAGCAGGAAGATTAGCAAACAATCAACAGGCTGTTAGCAGACAAGATACACACAAGATGCTCTTAAAGGCCCAGTCCTGCTTTCTAACAAACTCCCAGATGGGAGGCAGCGCTGGGGGGCTCCTGAGCACCCGCCCAGATCAAGCTCTGGCACTAACCACGGAGCCAACGGTCCTTCCTCCCAGCTCCCTCTTGGCCCTGCCCCAGACTCCTCTGGATGCCAGCCAAACCCTTGAGTCCTTCCTTAAGACAGAGGACAGACACCCCTCATCCTGAACTGAGCAAGCATTTTGATAGGAAGCCCTTCGTTATTCACAAAGTCAGTGCATTTAACCTTGCACTGACCTAGACATGAGAAAACTATCATGCCCCTTTCTCCTGCAGAAATGAGACCTGGACTGGTCTCAGGGAGCAACACAGGCTCTCCACTCAGAAACCTTAATTTAAAATTTTAAAGCTAAGAATTCACACAGTTTCACTCTTCATTTCTGCATAACTTTGCATGTTTAGAGCCTCTTTACAGCTTATTGGCAGGTGTAGTTTTTCTGCATTAAAAGTCATTTTAAAAGGTTAAGTCACTTACCTTTACCTTTTAAAAGGGAAGCATAGAAGAACGTTCTGATTTTGCTGTCAGAAACTCACTTTTGAAGTTGTGTCTGGATTGAAATTTTCTTTTTAGCCTGCACAAAAAGGAAGGTTACTGTAGTTTCTGCACATACATGGGTGTCTAGCTTCAGACAGTAAGCCAACAAATACACTTGCAGACAGGGCCATCTCAGTTTAACCTACATTACTCCATGCTTGTGGCTTAACAAACCTTGTTTTTAAAACCAAATTGGCCACACAAAAAATGAATCCTTTTTTAATGACACTGACGGATCTCTCTTTTTCCTAGTCCCAGGCTCCCTCTCTCATTAGTAAAAGATAAACCCTCTTTTGACCAATCGCTCACCTGAATATTCTTGTCACTGGGGGTCAATGGAAAGTCCAACAGCACCAGTCTCCTTCTGAGGCAAAAAAGCAAAGGGTGGACGTTGTCTCTACTCAGCTGGAGCCTTACAAACACTCTTATTCTAATTTGCCCTAAGGGGAATGCTGGTCAGAGGAGCAGGCCATCTGGGGCAATCAGAAGTCTTTGGCTGTTGAGGAAACTCGCCAGCTCACTCCTGCCTTGAGCCAGCCTTGAACGCTGTTTCTAGCTCTGTGTCCTCTTGACACAAGGGCCTTCTCCTTAATCTCATCTTTGTTTGCTGGATGGCGTTTTCTGCCGGGAGCCAGCACGGGAGATCCCACCCATGGCAAAGGTCATGAGGAAGAGACCTGACGGGCAAAGGCAGATCAGAACTCGAGGGACTCCCCGACCCCACCCATGACAAGGTCCTGAGGAAGAGGCCTGACAGGCAAGGCGGATCAGGACTCAAGCATCTCCTGATGGGGTCCCCTGGATCTCCTCGAGCATCTACTTCCAAAACCAAAATCTGTCTGTTATACTACACTCTTCTGACATTAACAGGGGCTATCCCCGACCACCTTTCTCTGGAAAATTAACTTAGAGCTCCAGTTAATAGTCTCCTGCATATAAAGGAGTGTCTCAGCTCAAACCTCTCTGCTGGCAGTCTAGCTTGTGTGACAGGTTTATCCACACTCTTGCTACTACGCACATGATTGTTCACAACCTCTCAACCATAAACAGCACAGAGAGTTTGGAGTATTTTGAAAGTCTTAGTTAGCATAGGGCTTTTCTAAAGATAAAAATCATGTTGGTGAAGGGTTTCATTGCTGAGTTAATGATTGCTGCCAGGCCTCCATACCCTTTAGGCACCTGGGAGTATGTTAATCAATGTAATTGGAATGTAGAAAAAGAAATATAGTAGTTTTGATGTTAACAATACTAGACTTTTGAGTTAATGAATTTTGTCTTTGTTATAAATCACTATACTTCTCTTTCTTTGTTATAAATCGTTGTATCCTTGCTATGTAAGAATGTAACTTTATCACTATCTTAAGACTAAGCAGATCTTATGGGAAAACAAGTTTTCTGATTGACTAAACTTTATCAATAGAAAGAAAGATGGGGCCATAAAATGTTAAGCGGTCTCCAGACCAGAAGATATTATGAAAAAACGTAAGACCCTTGTAAGAACAAAGGTATGCAAAGAACACTCTGTCTTTAGATAAGGGTCAGAGCAGCTGACCCTGCGTGACTCTGCTTCTTACATTTATCTCTATGTACAACTTAAAGTATAAAAGCTCCCCTGACAAATAAAGAAACGGACCAGTTCCACGAAAGCCTGGTTCCCCTGTATCTTTCTTTCTTTCTTTGTTTCTTTCTCTCTCTTACTCTCTTTTCAGGCTGATCTCTTGGAGCACAGGAGCCCTCTGTGTTCACTTATTTGCCTGGGCTTCTAAGACCTGCACGGGAAGGCGCTCTGCGTCTTCACTTCCTCGGGAGACTGGGAGGGCGCCTACGGCCTACATGAACGGTGCAAGTCCCTTGTCTTGGGGCTTTATTGGCTTTCTCTGTAAATGAAGGAATATCAGCCTCTATTCTATTCCTCTTTCAGGATTTGAAATAGCTCAACTGGAATTCCATCACCTCCGCTAGATTTGTTCATAGTGATGCTTTCTAAGGCCCACTTGACTTCACATTCCAAGATGTCTGGCTCTAGATGAGTGATCACACTATCATGATTATCTGGGTCATGAAGATCTTTTTTGTACAGTTCTTCTGTGTATTCTTTCCACCTCTTCTTAATATCTTCTGCTTCTGTTAGGTCCAGACCATTTCTGTCCTTTATCGAGCCCATCTTTGCATGAAATGTTCCCTTGGTATCTCTAATTTTCTTAAAGAGATCTCTAGTCTTTCCCATTCTGTTGTTTTCCTCTATTTCTTTGCATTGATCACTGAGGAAGGCTTTCTTATCTCTTCTTGCTATTCTCTGGAACTCTGCATTCAGATGCTTATATCTTTCCTTTTCTCCTTTGCTTTTTGCCTCTCTTCTTATCACAGCTATTTGTAAGCCCTCCCCAGACAGCCATTTTGCTTTTTTGCATTTCTTTTCCATGGGGATGGTCTTGATCCCTGTCTCCTGTACAATGTCACCAACCTCATTCCATAGTTCATCAGGCACTCTATCTATCAGATCTAGGCCCTTAAATCTATTTCTCACTTCCACTGTATAATCATCAGGGATTTGATTTAGGTCATACCTGAATGGTCTAGCGGTTTTCCCTACTTTCTTCAATTTGAGTCTGAATTTGGTAATAAGGAGTTCATGATCTGAGCCACAGTCAGCTCCTGGTCTTGTTTTTGTTGACTGTATAGAGCTTCTCCATCTTTGGCTGCAAAGAATATAATCAATCTGATTTTGGTGTTGACCATCTGGTGATGTCCATGTGTAGTCTTCTCTTGTGTTGTTGGAAGAGGATCTTTGCTATGACCAGTGCATTTTCTTGGCAAAACTCTATTAGTCTTTGCCCTGCTTCATTCCACATTCCAAGGCCAAACTTGCCTGTTACTCCAGGTGTTTCTTGACTTCCTACTTTTGCATTCCAGTCACCTATAATGAAAAGGACATCTTTTTTGGGTGTTAGTTCTAAAAGGTCTTGTAGGTCTTCATAAAACTGTTCAACTTCAGCTTCTTCAGCATTACTGGTTGGGGCATAGACTTGGATAACTGTGATATTGAATGGTTTGCCTTGGAGACGAACTGAGATCATTCTGTCGTTTTTGAGACTGCATCCAAGTACTGCATTTCGGACTCTTTTGTTGACCATCATGGCTAGCAAATTTGGAAAATTCAGCAGGGGCCACAGGACTGGAAAAGGTCAGTTTTCATTCCAATTCCAAAGAAAGGCAATGCCAAAGAATGCCCAGACTACTGCACAATTGCACTCATCTCACATGCTAGTAAAGTAATGCTCAAAATTCTCCAAGCCAGGCTTCAGCAATACCTGAACCATGAAATTCCTGATGTTCAAGCTGGTTTTAGAGAAGGCAGAGGAACCAGATATCAAATTGCCAACATCCACCGGATCATGGAAAAAGCAAGAGAGTTCCAGAAAAACATCTATTTCTGCTTTGTTGATTATGCCATAGCCTTTGACTGTGTGAATCACAATAAACTGTGGAAAATTCTGAAAGAGATGGGAATAACAGACCACCTGACCTGCCTCTTGAGAAACCTGTATGCAGGTCAGGAAGCAAGAGTTCGAACTGGACATGGAACAACAGACTGGTTCCAAATAGGAAAAGGAGTACGTCAAGGCTGTATATTGTCACCCTGCTTATTTAACTTCTATGCAGAGTACATCATGAGAAACGCTGGGCTGGAAGAAACACAAGCTGGAATCAAGATTGCCGGGAGAAATGTCAATAACCTCAGATATGCGGTTGACACCACCCTTATGGCAGAAAGTGAAGAGGAACTAAAAAGCCTCTTGATGAAAGTGAAAGGACAGTGAAAACGTTGGCCTAAAGCTCAACATTCAGAAAACGAAGATCATGGCATCCGGTCCCATCACTTCATGGGAAATAGATGGGGAAACAGTGGAAACAGTGTCAGACTTTATTTTGGGGGAGGGGCTCCAAAATCACTGCAGATGGTGACTGCAGCCATGAAATTAAAAGACACTTACTCCTTGGAAGAAAAGTTATGACCACCCTAGATAGTATATTCAAAGCAGAGACATTACTATGCTGACTAAGGTCCATCTAGTCAAGGCTATGGTTTTTCCTGTGGTCATGTATGGATGTGAGAGTTGGACTGTGAAGAAGGCTGAGCGCTGAAGAATTGATGCTTTTGAACTGTGGTGTTGGAGAAGACTCTTGAGAGTCCCTTGGACTGCAAGGAGATCAACCCAGTCCATTCTGAAGGAGATTGACCCTGGGATTTCTTTGGAAAGAATGATGCTAAAGCTGAAACTCCAGTACTTTGGCCACCTCATGCAAAGAGTTGACTCATTGGAAAAGACTCTGATGCTGGGAGGGATTGGGGGCAGGAGGAGAAGGGGACGACCCAGGATGAGATGACTGGATGGCATCACTGACTCAATGGACATGAGTCTGAGTGGACTCCGGGAGTTGGTGATGGACAGGGAGGCCTGCGATTCATGGGGTCACAAAGAGTCGGACACGACTGAGCGACTGAACTGACCTGAACTGATTCTATTCCTCTCTCTCTCTTTGCTTATCACTGACGTCGTTCCTCCTGAGGGAATCCCTGGATCAAAACGTGGCTGGACCCCGGTAGTTTTCCACCCAGTGGCAGTGGACACAGGCTGTGAGCTGGACTCTCTCTCACTGAGCCGGCTCTTCAGAAAGTTCTGGTCTCTGCAGCACTCCATTGGTACATCACTTCCACCGGGAGAGTTCTGACCAGTGCACCTACAGAAAGCCCGTCTGTTTAACTCAGCCTCCAAGGTGGCTTCAGTCCTGCCCTGGGTCACTCATCAGTTAGAGACCCAGCTCTTCCTTCTTTTTAAGGTGGTTATTTTTTTAACCTTTTTTTTCCCCCTTAATAAAAGAGGTTGCTAATTTAAACATCTCTCTTCTGGTTATATTTGGAAACACAAAATAGGCTAACAATCAAGATTGCCTTTGTCCTGGGTAAGAGAGAAGCACTGTACTTTTACCCCACAGGTGTTGGTAATCTAGCCCAGTCCACACTGCTTCCAGCTTCTCTGGGCTCCTTGGCTCAAAGTCTGACTTGACTGGAGTGTTCTCTTTAGCTCTCTGAAACTTGTAAAAGGGGACTCTTCCTTTTTAAAATATGTCTTCTTTTAATTGTTGTTGTTTTTTTTTAAGTGTTTAAGATAAAGTGCAAACTCTTTTCTAGTGCCTAGAATTCATAAACACAGACCCTGAGACAGTTTACTTGTTCTAAGAATTAGAAATGATAACTTCAAAAGGAAAAAAGTTGCCTTTTTAGTTTTTGGTATGTTTTGTTTTGTGTTTTTGTTTGGGGTGGGGGGGTAGTTTTGTTTGTTCTTATTTGGGGAAGTGAAAGTGGAAGAGTTAGTTGCTCGGTCATGTCCAACTCTTCACTGTAGCCCACCAGGCTCCTCTGTCCATGGGATTCTCCAGGCAAGAATACTGGAGTCAGTTGCCATTTCCTTCTCCAGGGGATCTTCTCAACCCAGGGATCCAAGTCAGGTCTCTTCCATTGCAGGTACTTTCTTTACTGACTGAGCACCCAAGGTTACATTCAAGGGGGAGTGGGGTTGCAATAAGACTTCTCTGAAAATTGTAATTATTTGTATTTTCCTACACCACTTTTTCTTCTCTTATTTAAAGAACTATATGGCCCATGATTTGGACCCTAAGACTGATCCCAAACTGTCAAGTAGAGGTTAATGCCGCCTCAGCCCTGCACTTGGCCTCAGGAATGCTCCCCTTCCCCACCCCACTCCCGCTCTGGACTCAGCAGCCCTGGTCTGGCTGCACTGCGACCCTCACCTCCTACTTAAAGCCCTTTCTGTGCATAGAAAGCAAACTCAACAGAGTTTGAAATGTTTCCGGTGCTGTATGACTGCTTGCTGGGCTTCCCTGGTGACTCAGACAGTGGAGGATCTGCCTGGAATGCAGACCTGGGTTTGCTCTCTGGGTCAGGAAGATCCCCTGGAGGAGGAAGTAGCAACCAACTCCAATATTCTTGCCTGGAGAATCCCATGGACAGAGGAACCTGGCAGGCTACAGTGTACAGGGTGGCGAAGAGCCAGACACGACTGAGCAACTAACACAATGCACGCTATGTCCACTTGTTACATCTTCCCATTCAGAAAGGTTTTAGAGAAAGTGAATGTGGCTTACATGGGATGTGAGTTCAGTCGCTCAATCGTGTCCAACTCTTTGCGACCCCATGAACTGCAGCATGCCAGGCTTCCCTGTCCATCACCAACTCCCAGAGTTTATTCAAACTCATGTCCATTGAGTCAGTGATGCCATCCAACCATCTCATCCTCTGTCATCCCCTTCTCCTCCTGCCTTCAATCTTTCCTAGCATCAGGGTCTTTTCTAAGGAGTCAGTTCTTCACATCAGGTGGCCAAAGTACTGGAGTTTCAGCTTCAGCATCAGTCCTTCCAATGAATATTCAGGACTGACTTCCTTTAGGATGGACTGGTTGAATCTCCTTGCAGTCCAAGGGAGTCTCAAGAGTCTTCTCCAACACCACAGTTCAAAAGCATCAATTCTTTGGTGCTCAGCTTTCTTTATAGTCCAATTCTTACATCCATACATGACTACTGGAAAATCCATAGCTTTAACTAGACGGACCTTAGCTGGCAAAGTAATGTCTCTGCTTTTTAATATGCTCTCTAGGTTTGTCATAGATTTTCTTCCAAGGAGCAAGTATCTTTTAATTTCATGGTTGCAGTCACCATCTGCAGTGATTTTGGAGCATGAGAAAATAAACTCTGTCACTGTTTCCACTGTTTCCCCATCTATTTCCCATGAAGTGATGGGACCAGATGTCATGATCTTTGTTTTCTGAATGTTGAGCTTTAAGCCAACTTTTTCACTTTCCTCTTTCACTTTCATCAAGCAGCTCTTTAGCTCTTCTTCACTTTCTGCCATAAGGGTGGTATCATCTGCATATCTGAGGTTAATGATATTTCTCCCAGCAATCTTGATTCCAGTTTGTGCTTCATCCAGCCCAGCATTTCACATCATGTAGTGACAATATACAGTCTTGACTTAGTCCTTTCCCAATTTTGAACCAGTCTGCTGTTCCATGTCCAGTTCTAACTGTTGCTTCCTGATCTGTATACAGAAATCTGTATACAGATTTCTCAGGAGGCAGATCAGGTGGTCTAGTATTCTGAAGAATTTTCCATAGTTTGTTGTGATCCACACAGTCAAAAGCTTTGGCATAGTCAATAAAGCAGAAATAGATGTTTTTCTGGAACTCTCTTGCTTTTTCAATGATCCAGTGGATGTTGGCAATTTGATTTCTGGTTCCTCTGCCTTTTCTAAATCCAGCTTGAACATCTGAAACACCTTGGTTCATGTACTGTTGAAGCTGTGCTTGGAGAATTTTTGGCATTAGTTCGCTAGCATGTGAAATGAGTGCAGTCGTGCAGTAATTTGAACATTCTTTGGCATTGCCCTTCTTGGGTTTAGAATGAAAGCTGGCCTTTTCCAGCCTCTGTTGATGCGATGTGAACCATCACACTGAAACTAAGAGCTCATACAAAGGGCACTGAGCAGGCTGCCAGCTTCCCGCCAGACCTGCTTGAGGACATGAGCCAAAATAACCGTGAAATTCAGCAGAAGAACATGGAGAAAGATTGAAAGAACCGTAATCGTCAGAGCCCATAATTGAAACCCCTTAGCAAAGTCCTTCCTTGTTTGTTATGCTACCATTAGCTGCCTGTGAAACTCTTTGGATCCTCTGGTTCACAGATTCTTGGCCCATCGTTACCCCAGACTATTCCTAGGGGTGGAGAGCAAGCTTGCTCTCCAGGGGCCTGATTATAAAAGTTTCAACAGTAAAGAGAAAAGGATGGGAGTCTTGTGACCGAGGAAGACAGGGCATCAGACTCAGGAAGTGAATCCCCACTGCCCAGCGACCTACCTTTAGGAGGCTGGGAATCCTAGCCACGTGCAGGAAATATGTTTCAGTCTTGAATGTGTATCACCTGAAACCCACAGCACACACCTCATTGTACATGAGAGGACGGGGTGTATTATTCTTGATGGAATCTTGTTGTTATTTCCAATTTACAGAAAATCACAGATTCAAAAAAGTGCCGATTTTAATAGCTTTACCCAAGTAGGCTTCACTGAAATAGTAAAGCCATTGTAAAATCAAATAAGACTTCCAAGGAAAGACCACAGTACAGATTCAATAAGATTCAGTACATCTTATTTCTAAAACAACAAACTCTGAATCAACACAAGACTTTCAGTGCACTACTCCATTAGGGTAAACTCTTCAACTGACAAATATCAGTGCCTTGCATGATTAGAATAGTCAGTCAAGCAGAAAATTTTATACAACAAAATCAATATGTGTCACTAAAATTGTTTTTTAGTTGTAAGAAATGATCTAGGCTATTCAGATCATTCATAATGCATGTCATAAAATAATGTCCAACAACATCACGCCCACGCTTCCTAATCCATCACCAGGACCGAAGGCTTGAGACTCATACTTCACGCTGTCAGATGGGTCTCACCAACAGCCACACTGAGTTTGTTTTGTGGCATGACATGATATGCAGCATCACAATGGATTATGTTCACAAAAGGCTTTGTTTATCAAATCATGAAGCTCATAAAATGCTTTATTATGAAATTATTTTTGAAAATAAGAGTACAGTTTAGCATTGAAACATTGTGATATTGACTAGTTCATCAACTTCTAAATCTATAATCTTATTATACCTATGTGTTATGCCAATGGTTTGTTCGTTGGAAAAGCAGACTAGAGGGCTCTAATGCATCATTGTTTAAATAGCACAGCATGTATGAAAGTATTTTGTTGGTATAATCAGAACACAGGTATCTTTCTCACTGATATAAAGAATAGTCTGTGATATATTTTTGGTCAGAATTGAACCTCTGGTGGCAATGATATGAGTAACTGAAGACAATCGCACAAGTGATGTCCTTTAAGGGTGAGAAGGAGGGCAATGTCTGTGACCAGGACGAAGCCGGGAGGGGACAGAGAACACTTAGACATCTCTGCTTCCTGTTCAAACAAGGGCCACTCAGTTCTCAGCGAAATGCACATTTCCATGCATTCCACTGCAGTTCTTCCAATTAGCACAAGCTAATATCCAGTGGCAATGCCAAAGAGTGCTCAATGCACAATTACACTCATCTCACATGCTAGTAAAGTAATGCTCAGAATTCTCCAAGCCAGGCTTCAGCAATACCTGAACAGTGAACTTCCAGATGTTCAAGCTGGTTTTAGAAAAGGCAGAGGAACCAGAGATCAAATTGCCAACATCCACTGGATCATGGAAAAAGCAAGAGAGTTCCAGAAAAACATCTATTTCTGCTTTATTGACTATGCCAAAGCCCTTGACTGTGTGGATCATAACAAACTGTGGAAAATTCTTCAAGAGATAGAAATACCAGACCACCTGACCTGCCTCTTGAGAAACCTGTATGCAGGTCAGGAAGCAACAGTTAGAACTGGACATGGAACAACAGACTGGTTCCAAATAGGAAAAGGAGTACATCAAGGCTGTATATTGTCACCCTGCTTATTTAACTTCTATGCAGAGTACATCATGAGAAACGCTGGGCTGGAAGAAGCACAAGCTGGAATCAAGATTGCCAGGAGAAATATCAATAACCTCAGATATGCAGATAACACCACCCTATGGCAGAAAGTGAAGAGGAACTAAAAAGCCTCTTGATGAAAGTGAAAGAGGAGAGTGAAAAAGTTGGCTTAAAGCTCAATGTTCAGAAAACGAAGATCATGGCATCTGGTCCCATCACTTCATGGGAAATAGATGGGGAAACAGTGGAAACAGTGTCAGGCTTTATTTTTCTGGGCTCCAAAATCACTGCAGATGGTGACTGCAGCCATGAAATTAAAAGACACTTACTCCTTGGAAGGAAAGTTATGACCAACCTGCTACTGCTGCTGCTGCTAAGTCACTTCAGTCGTGTCTGACTCTGTGCGACCCCATAGACGGCAGCCCACCAGGCTCCCCCGTCCCTGGGCTTCTCCAGGCAAGAACACTGGAGTGGGTTGCCATTTCCTTCTCCAATGCATGAAAGTGAAAAGTCAAAGTGAATTCGCTCAGTCGTGTCTGACCCTTAGCGACCCCATGGACTGCAGCCTACCAGGCTCCTCCATCCATGGGATTTTCCAGGCAAGGGTACTGGAGTGGGGTGCCATTGCTGACTAACCTAGACAGCATATTAAAAAGCAGAGACATTACTTTGCCAACAAAAGTACGTCTAGTCAAGGCTATGGTTTTTCCAGTAGTCATGTGTGGATGTGAGAGTTGGACTGTGAAGAAAGCTGAGCACTGAAGAATCGATGTTTTTGAACTGTGGTGTTGGAGAAGACTGTTGAGAGTCCCTTGGACTGCAAGGAGATCCAACCAGTCCTTCCTAGAGGAAGTCAGTTGTGGGTGTTCATTGGAAGGACTGATGCTGAAGCTGAAACTCCAATATTTTGGCCACATCATTTGAAGAGTTGACTCATTGGAAAAGCCCCTGATGCTGGGAGGGATTGGGGGCAGGGGGAGAAGGGGATGACAAAGGATGAGATGGCTGGATGGCACCACCAACTGGATGGACATGAGTTTGGGTAAACTCCAGGAGTTGGTGATGGACTGGGAGGCCTGGCATGCTGTGATTCATGGGGTCACAAAGAGTCAGACACGACTGAGCGACTGAACTGAATTGAACTGAATATCCAATGTCTCAGCGAGTTACTTGCAAGTGGTTAAGAGAGGAAGTGAAAGTAAAACACAGGTAAAGTGGGAATACAGACTGCAAAATCAGAAAAATGTCACGTACATCTGACCTTATTTTCCATACCTTGCAGGCAACATAAAAGCTAAAAGTCCTCATGAAGATGAACTGATCTTCCCAAAATCATAACTGAAGAATCATGGTCTGCTCTCTCTCCTGGAGTAATTCCATCCTGCTTGCTTACTGACACATTCTTCCTACAGAAAAGTCTTCCAGATTCAGGGAACAAGAGCCTGACCTTCTATCACTTACTGCTGTTTAGTTACTAAGTTGTGTCTGACTCTCTGTGACCCCCATGGACTGCAGCCCGCCAGGCTCCTCTGTCCATGGGATTCTCCAGGCAAGAATTCTGGAGTGGGTTGCCATGCCCTCCTCCAGGGGATCTTCCCGACCCAGGGATTGAACCCCCATCTCTTACATCTCCTGCATTGGCAGATGGGTTCATTACCACTGTGCTCCCTGTCTCTGGGTTGATAATTCTCTCAGATTTGTCCTCATTATATTTTCTGTGGTGATCTGTGGTCAGTGATCCTTGATGCTACTGTTGTAATTATCTGGGGCACCACAAACCCCACCCACACAAGCCATTGAACTTAATCCTGAGCTTTCTGCCTGGCCTCTTAAGTCCAGTGGACTTGCAGGTACATAGACTTGTTAAAGCAGTTGAACATCAAATGAAGTGTTAAAAAGTGCTTTTAGAAAAGAAGAGTACTAAGTGTGAATACAGGTTGGCCTTCTAAGCATCAGTGAGGCAGAAGTCAAGCCAATATTAGAAACCAGAGAGTAAACGTGTGTCACGTTAAACACGGCAAGAGGGTAAGGACAGGAAACATTCAAAGAGCAAAGAGAGGTCAACTCATTTTAAATCCAAATTAATGCAGCAGGAAAGAAAAGACTAAAATTAAATTCTGAAATGCTCTAATCATATACTGAAATAAAGCTTGCATGAGGGTCACTGAAGATAAGGGGCTTTTGAAAAGTATGTTCTGAGCTGGTGGCTTATTGTAGGTCTATCGCCAAAGTTGCAAATCCAGGGGCACATGAGCCAGCGACCACGCTGGGGAGCCAGCCCAGCAAGTGGAGGCCTGGGCGGAGGAGTGGTCGGGAGGACTCCCTGGGACAACCACGTGGAGTCTTAAGAATGGGTCTGGGGGCGCCCCTGGTGGTTCAGTGGTTAAGAATCACCTTGCAATGCAGGAGATGTGGGTTCAACCCCTGGTTCAGGGGAACTAAGATCCCACATGTCTCAGAGCAATGAAGCCTGCCTGCCACAAGGACTGGAGCCCCTGAGCCACATCCAGAGAGTTCATGCACCCCGCCCAAATCCCGTGGGACACTGTGAAGGTGCCCAGGGAAGCAGTGTGCCCAGTGCAGATGGCACACAGTGAAGGTGCCACGACTAAGACCCTACGCAGCCAATAAATAACAAAGTTTAAAAAATGGAACGAGTCTTGTTGGAGGATGAGGAGTGGGGATACTCTGAGAGGAGGGTCAGTAAAACAGACCCACCCATGATGGACACAGGGCACCCGAGGTCCTCGGGCCCAGGGGATGTGGTGGGGGGGGGCAGGGGTCCACTGGAGGGGCATTAGCGACCGTGAAGGGCCTCGCTGGAACGGTGAGTCGGGGCATCTGTTAGGTCACAGATGACCCAGTGAGGCTACAGAGAGTCTGAGGATTCCGGGGTTACTTCCTCTCTATCAAGGACTCATTTATCTCGGGGCCCTGAGAATCCTGTCCATACATTTAAAATCCAGTGGCTCTCCTAAGATGCTCAGCGGGAACTGATCTTGGACTCTTGGCTCCTTAGAGCACCATCTGTCCTTTAAATCTTGTGACCGGATCTTCCATTTTAAAGGACTGTCATGGACCTTTCGCATGTTTTTGTTTGGGCCTTGCTTTGTCCCCTTGTCCAGAAACACAGCAGGCTTCTGTTGTAAGGGCTCCACTCTCCTGCCCACCACCCGCCCCCTAATTACTCTGCACACGCTTTTCTTCTTTATTCTTTTCCCACGACCCCCTTCCTGTCCCGACCGTGTGGTCAGCAACCTGCCCCCTCCGCACGTCCTCCTGACCTTCATGTTGGTGCTTTTTCTCCCCAACTCTTTTTCTGGTTTCTGCAGCTCACTTTTCATCTCATCCTGCTGTCTGAGAAGGACTTGCATGATTGCTGGAGAAACCAGTCTCCAAAGAGGCCCGACATGTGCCCTTCCTACAAGAAGTGCAGCATGGAACCCCCTCTGAGCCCCTGACCAGTGACCCCCAGACACGGGGCCACTTCTGCTTCCTCACTCTTGGAAAACAAACACATCACCACCTCGGTTACTGTCTATGCCCTGATTTTACTTCTGTAAATAACATATTCAAAAAATAGATATCAAAAATGTAGTCTTTTCAATAGTGTCTAAAGGAAAGAAAATACATGCTTTTACCTATTGTGAGTTTTTCTCTTGAGTTCATTTCAAATGAAAAAACATCTAAGTCTGGAAGAGGACCGATATGTATTTACGCCAAGGGCTGCAGGTTCGAGACTCTTCCAGGTGAAGGCCCCATTGCAATCGTTTCAAACATTTCGCCCCAGATACCCAAGGAATGCTCACTTCCCCCAGGAATTTTGACTCTCACGAGGGCGGGAAGGGGCAGCATGGGTCCGGGTGGGGGATGACGTCCTGGGCAGGGGGTGGTAGACATTCCCGGACTGCTGGCCAGGCCCCCATCCTTCACGAACCATGGCTGACTAGACAAAGCTACACTGCTTTTACCCAATTTAGACTCAGAAATCTAGACAAATACCAAAGTCAGTAATTTTCATTGTCTTTCTCTCTACTTTGCCATTTGTGAGATAAATCATTCTAGGGAATTTTGTGGTGTCAGAGGTCGAGGTGTCAGAGGTCGTGGGAGAAACACCGCCCACACTCAGTTCAAGATCAGGCCAATAGTTCGAGGATCCTGACAACATCCATTCAATCCCTTTTTAAGCATGGTGATTTGCAACAGAAAGAGGAAGTATTCTAAATTAATTTAGCAAAAGCTGTGGTTCGCAACCTCTGAAGAAGCACCACTTATGAGAGCTGTTTCCAGGACCTCAGTGGAGATTGCGTCTGAACCCGGACACCGGATTTTAAACAAGCCTTAAGTAGTGACCCACTGCTGACATCATCCAGAAAACTGTGTTTTCATGCAGGACAATTTATAATAAAAACTCCTCGGAATTCTTTTCTCAAATAAAATGAATTTTGCTGATCCATAAGAAGTAAGCCTTCATCCTATTACTGACTTTTCCACCAACATATACACAAAAATCTCCAGTTCTAGAAATGTTCCTCTTCAGACTTTCTGATGGTGCGGAGTTTACCCCATTACATAGGTTTTTATGTATTTCTGAGTGTGATAAGCAATGGTTCCTATGCAGATAGCATCTATGTAAACAGGAGTATCCGGTTTACTTCCTGTACTTGCCTGGGAGCAGAGCACAGCAGTTCTCTTCCTCCTCAAAGGGAAAATCCACTCCTGCAAGATACTACTGAGAAATGATTCTTTTACTAGCAATTTTAGTGGGGAGATCAAACAGGGAACAAATGAAGCTGTAGAACACAGATTCCCTACTAAATGCACCATTCCTCCAGAATTCTCCTCTGAGAGTGCCCTGGGCACCTTCAAACAGCTGCTGCATGTTATCTCCGAGAAAGGGAAGCAGGCTGGACTTAATCTTGTCACTCTGGCACTGGATTTGAGGTTTATGACTTTATTCTGCAATTATCTACTGGGTCTATTTTTTTCTTCTATTTTTTCAGAACATAATTTCCCAGGCCCATGAAAGAAGACAGAGGACAGTTATCTCTGAAAGTCTGGAAAATGTTGAACTAGATGGTATTTCCCGTCATTAATTCTCAAGGGAAAAATGAACAAATGAACAAAATGAACAAATACTCCTCACTGAACTTGCACTGGTTTTTATACAGCACCTAATAGTTTGTTTTTTTTTAAATTTCTCCTTGACCAAAACATTTTCTCAGTTTCCATACATCCCACAAAACAAATTTTTTTTTCTTAAGGCTGTGTCTGCAAAGGATGTTTCAGCAAGCATCAGCCAGGCACAGGGTTGGCCTCTGGTACATTACACCATTTTATGACTTGCCTTTTTCTTCTCTGTGACATTTATAAAAAGGTGCTTCTAGCATAAAGTGCTTCACAGAAGAAATATCAAGAATCGAAAGAGTTTGCACAATCCCCAGGACAAAGGGCTCCCGGTGTGCGCGGCTCCTCCACGGCTGAGGGCTGCCCGCCCTTCAGCCCGCTGTCATGGGGCTCCACCTTGCATCCAGGTGTGGGGATGTGAGGCTGGATGATCAGAGCAGGCAGGAGATGATCCAAGAGGGACGTCACAACAGACGAGACTTTCTGTGAACACTGAAGGGTTGGAATCTAATGCAGGTGCTCTGTGAAGGGCTGCAGAAATTCTAACGAGGTAGCCCTCGTCTTACACAAGCCCCAAGTTCTTGAGACATGAGCCCTGTGTTCCCCTCTCTGCCAGCTGAAGATTAAAGCCAGCTTTCTATTTCTACTTTCCATTTGGCTTTGGTGGGCAGAGAAAGCCAAGATTCTGGCCTGCAACAAGGTTACCTGCTCACAGTCTGCCTTCCTCCTGCCTTCATGTAGCTCACGCCTAGCTTCCTTTGGAATTTATAGGAATCTTGTAAAGCAAGGATGCGTGGGAATCATTCTTAGTGGGGAAACCAGCTCTGGTTTGGTTGACCTCTGAATTCTGTTAGTTAAAAGCAGAGCAACAGGAATCTGAGGTTTCTAGGCAACAATGCTGTCCTGGCCCAAGTTCAAGACCACGAGGGGTGCTGTCCGTCAGGGCAGGCAGACTCTGGCCCACGTGCTGCATCTCCTGTCCTAGCCCCCAGGTCGCTGGGCCGGGGAGTCACTCGGGGCTGGACCACCTCCCAGTCCTCAGCTTAGGTTCCTGCCTGCCTTCCCACTAACAGAAATTGGCTCAAGATTGTTTAAAACGAAAACAAAAAAGTTAGGAAAAATATATTAACGTGACAAGTTTAGGAGGTAAGGGGAACATGTGAAATGATGGAAGGCATCCATCCCACGCAGTTGTCTTTAAACAGCATTCACGATTTGCCAGTATTAAACTGAGAAAGGCTGCGGAAATACCAGCCTGTCAGCGAGCTAGTTCTGCAGTTTCTTCTCTGGCCACCTGATGCGAAGAGCCGACTTGTTGGAAAAGACCCTGATGCTGGGAAAGATTGAGGGCAGGAGGAGAAGGGGGCGACAGAGGATGAGATGGTTGGATGGCATCACCGACTCAATGGACATGAGTTTGAGTGAACTCTGGGAGTTGGTGATGGACAGGGAGGCCTGGCGTGCTGCAATTCATGGGGCCATGAAGAGTCGGACACGACTGAGCGACTGTACAACAAGTTTCTTCTTGGTCATGCTCAGAACAGGCTTGCAGAGGTCAGTTTTCAGTGAACAAACCATTTCCACTGAAAGGGCACAACCTTTGCTGGTGGATGTCGGGGGCCTCCGTCTTGGACATGCAACCCATTTCTCCTTCCCTGATGGCTCCACCCCTGTCTATGGCTCAGTCAAGGGCATTTCCTGGGCATTGACCCTGGTGGGTTTCCCCTGAAGCAGGATTAAGACCAGTTCAAGGGTGCAGGCAAGGTTGGCAAATAAAATTAAAAACTGTTAAGTTGTGTTTAACTCTCTGTGACCCTGTGGACTGTAGCCCACCAGGCTCCTCTGTCCATGGAATGCTCCAGGCAATAATGCTGGAGTGGGTTGCCATTCCCTTCTCCAGGGGATCTTCCCTATCCAAGGATTGAACTCTGGTCTTCTTCACTGGCAGGTGGATTCTTTACCACTGAGCCACCTGGAAAGCCCCAAATTAAAAACAGAATCTCCCACCCCAGAAGCCCTCCCCATGAAGGTAATAGAGAAAGAAAACAGCTTTACCATCAAGACAGAGTTAAAACCAATGCGTGACACGCATTGCGGGTCATCTGTCGAGTAGTGCCAAGGCAGAGCGGGCTCTCCCTCTTGTCCAGCTGGGCAGGCCTGACCACGGCACACGTGGTCTCTGGGTGTAGCTGGTCCTCAGCCTCTAACAGCATATGGTTCATCCTGAATCTATCTGGTAGTCAGGGTAACATCTGTGTGAGTGAATCAGCTTTATGGAAAGGACAGATAAGCTTCTCATGCTTATCTTATGACAGGAGGTCATCCTGGAACTCGGAGCCAGGCCCCACTGATGCTGGGTGGCTCCTTGACCCTCCAGGAAAGTGGGAGATAGGGGCTCATCACTGCGATGTTAATTCCCAAGAGATGAGCCACTTCCTTGAGGAAGATGGTCCTGGTCATGAAGTTCCAGGGGCTTCTTCAGTTTTTACAGAGGTGTAATACATGTCACAAAGGTGAAGACCCAGGACAAAGCTCCTAAGGCCCAAGGGCAGAGGGGGACCTTTTCTTGTCTTTCAAGGGGGAAGATGATTAGATTTCCTTTGGACCCCTTTTCCTCCAGTTCTCAAACTAGCCTGAGACTGGTGAGCAGCCCCGCTCCCACTCAGGGCGAGGCATCTCTCTGGGCAGGTCTCCCAGATGTCGGGGCTGGTTCAAAATCCTGCCTGCACACCTGCGTTCACAGGGACCACCTGCATCTCACATACCAAGAATGCCTATTTGGGTCAGTCCCTGACCGACCCCTTGCACTGATGGAATGAATACTGCATCGGCTGCTGAATTATCCTCATGCTTCCGATACCTTATGATTCCATCAACCCATCAGTCTATCCATCCGCCAACCCATCTATCCATCCATCCATCATCCATCACCCATCCATCCATCCATCCATCCATCCATTCCACTGAATATATGCCACATGCCAGACCCTGGTATGGATGCTAAGATTTCATAAGCAAGCAAAACCAGTCTAGTTCTCATCCTCAGGGAAACCTCTACTCATCTCAAAGCTGAGTGAACTTGTCTTTGCCTCTACTGAAGCAAAACACATAAGTGAACCGTCCAATAATCCAGACCTGTCCATTTGTTACATCATCCAAGAATTCTTCAAGTTAAATGTTACTTTATTGTAACAATTTAAGCAGTACTAATGTTGTTTGAGATGAATTTTGTGTTCTTACAATAAATCACACCTCTATTCTCATCGAATTGAACAGTCCTACCATTGGGACGGCCTTGAAAACAGTGGGTCATATTCAGGCACTTAAATACAAACAGAACTCCATGTTTTAAACAACCCACTTAAAGCACTCCCCTACCGTGGGGGAGACAGCACAACCCTCATCACTTGTGTTTAATCGAGAGCAGAAATGTGACTCTTGTAATTCAATTTCAAAAGCTTGTTCAGTTCCCTCTGAGAATTATTACATTAAAGAGAAGAGAGACTATTAATCATTCCTGGCCTGGAGGTTGCATTTAAGTATTAGTGGGGAATTAGAAATCCCAGGAAAAGATGTTTGTAACCGCTCTGGTGCTTCACTGAGTCATCCAGGGTCCCCTAACTGTGCAGTCATGTTGTGCTAATCTGTGGAGCTCTTCTTTATGGACATTATTTTGCATCTTATTGGAATTTCAGATAAATTATCAGTTCCAGCGAGGTGCTCATCAAAGGAGAGAAACTGAGTGTTGCGCACATAGTATCACCAACAGAGTGCAATAATGGGTTTGCAGATTCCTTTTATGCCAGATCTTATTCTGTGCATAAACATAATATAATTGGTGACCCATTGCATTTAACCACATGAATAGTCACAAGCTTTATTTCTACCATAATATAAAAGTGTTCATTTGTTTCTGTCTGTCTCATTTATATTTTTCAGCCTCCAGATTGTGTATAAATCCAGCTCATCTGAGGTCACAGGCTGCTATTGACCGAATTGTGCCCCAAATTCACCTGTTGAAGCTCTAACTCCTAACTCCTTCCTTCACTTTTGTAAATTCCTCTTTTCAGTAATTCATCTCCCTTGGTGTGCATAAGTTGTGTGTGTACTTTCTTCTGTCACATTATTAATTTATAGATGAAATTAACAGTATCTTATTAATGTCAATATTCAATGATAAGTATTATTGAAATATAAAATGCCCTTCACATTACAGACATTTAATAAAACTTGTTAAAAAAAAAAAAAAGGAAAAAAGCTCTCAGGTGAGTGAAGTATCTCTCATAAAAAGAAAATATCTTGGCAGAACAATTATCAACACTCTTTAAACTGTAAATTGACCCAGTTGAGAAGGAAAAATATCACTTGATGACTCATGTGATTAGTTCCCTTAATGACGCAACTCTAGTGATGGAACAGCTGGCCCAGCATCTAGACGTATCTCGAAAGCAAACATGCTCATCGGTGCCTGGGTTTATTTACCTATGTGTGAGCACTTGTGGGCAGTTAAGTTCTTAGATTTGTATTCTTGAGTCTGGTCCCTGCTTTTGCGGTCACTTAATAGACTTCATTAAGAGACTCTCAGAGTCTGTGAACCTCCAGGTTTAGAGAGATGGAGCTGAAACATGACAAGTGGGATATTTGGTCCTAAGATCTGTATAATCACTGTTCTTTATATTTTGAGCTTCCTTCTTGCCCATTTGATGTATGTGAATGGACCCTGTGTGTGTCTTTCTTTCTCTCTCCCACGTACAGATCTGGCCGAAACTGCGATCCTGCGAATGTGATAGTTCTTCATGTTTGTTACCATCTTGCCAGATTCTAAAACTTTACAGAAATTTCACATTCAGGATGGTAGGTCTTGACTGAATTAAACTAAATGCCTATTTGGCAAGAAAAGAAAGGACCTAAAGCCAATGCCTCATGGGAAGTAGGGAATCTCATCCCAGGTCAGGGGGAGCCACGGGCTGCCTGGCCCTGCCCCCGGCACCGCCCCCAGTCACGGCCGGAGCCTTTAGGACTGGGAGGCTGGCCTGGTGTTGGGGCTCCTGGGACACTTTCATGCTTTGCTTCTCACATAGTCTTCCCAGTCACTCTGTGCAGCAAGCAGTCAAAGCCTGCCCTGAACCGTCTCAGAGCCAGCTCATCTGAAGTCACAGGCTGCTATTGACCGAATTGTGCCCCAAATTCACCTGTTGAAGCTCTAACCCCCACATGGCTAAGTTCGGAGATAAGGCTTTCAGGAGCCAATCAAGGTTAAATGGATCATAAGAGTGGGGCCCTGGCCCAAGAGGATCCATGGCTTCATCACAAGAAGACATGTGTGCGTGTGTGTGTGTGTGTGTGTGTGTGTGTGTGCGCGCGCGCACCGTATGAAGACCCAGAGAGAAAGCACCATCTACAAGTCAGGAGGCTGGTTCCCACCTCAAATGGAATTGCCGAGCAGCTGGATCCCCAATTCCTGGCTTGAGCAGAGAGACAGCACACAGCCCTGGTGAAGCGAGACCCAGCGCTTCTCCAAGACCGAAGCTCTGAAACCGCCTTTAGGTAAGAGGAGACACCAGCCCTTTCTTGAGACATTTCGAGAAGACGTCTGCTTTTCTGCCTGTACTTCTCTTTTATCTCAGCTTTTAAAGAGATTTAAATATGTTACAGTGAATAACACAGGAGCTGTCTGGGCTGTGGCTGCCAGATGTTCATCTTTCCACTGAGCTCCAGGTGACACAGGGAGGTCTAAGCGTGTGGATGTCCCTCCAGCTCGGGGCCTTCTCTTCCTCCAATCTGACAAGGAAAGGCAGCTGCCAGCCACTCCTCAGAGGCTCTTGTGTTACACGTGCTTAGACTGTGAAAGGTGTGTGCTTGCGACCAACACACCTTCAGCTGAGAAATTCTGTCTCAAAACATTGAATAAAAAACCATCTTACACAACGTTTCTGCCAATTTTAGATACGTAATATTCGTGTCAAATTTCAAATTGTCCGATGTGTTTCCTTCCCTGTGTGTGGTAGGGTGGTAAGTAAAACTAGCAGAAATAAAGGGAAATGTCCTTTCTGGCTCAGAGAGTTTGTGTGGATTCCCAGGAGGAAATAAAATATTTGTATCATGAGGTAGCAAAATAGCAAATTAGAACTTCCAAATGCTCATCAGTCCAACCAGTTAATTTCAATGAATAATGATGGAAGCTAGTATTTCCCTTCAGGGGGTTACCTGTGTAAAGACACTTCTGTGAATAGAACATATCTTCTTTGACTTCAATCATGTAGCAACTTATTTTCCTGCGTTCTTCACAGGGATTTTGCCATTTTCATTATAAAGCTAGGGAAAGATGAAATTAAATGTCTGATTTAAATCTAATGAGAAAGGTTTTTTTCTCTTTCTGACAGATTAGTGTCAACGTTTAAAAATAAACAGAGTTCATAACAAGTAATCAAAACTGAGAGGATGGTCCTGTCAGACGAATCACCTCCTCTTTATTCAGAGTCTGAAATGCTCAGTTAAAATGTCCGCATCACCAGTTTTTTAGACCACTTTCACAGATAAATATATCCAAAATACTTGAAAGGTTTTTCTTGTGTTCAGTGGTTATAAAAAGTCATAGGGTTGCTAAGATCTTGGAAACATTTCTTGAGTAATTAGTAGTTTTTGTCCTAGCTCTTACTAAAGATATCACCATCATTAACAACGGTCACATCATCGGCCCTCCTCGCCTATGGCTCTCCCGCTGCTCATAAAATAAAGCCCATAGGTCTTACCCTGGTCTGGGGTCCCTGAGGCACACGGCCCGCCATCCTCTCCAGACCCTGGTCTCCACGTCGTCCTTCTTTCTGTTTCAGCAGACCTGGGTTCATTTCCGTCTCCTTCCAGTATCCGCCCATCCGCTCATCTGACCGTTAGCATCACAAGCACCTGCTTCCTGGACCACTGTCTACCCTTGCTCTGGACTTTCCTCCTAAGCCCATGGCTCTCAGGCCAGACCATCCATCAGAATCATCCTACCTGGACAGCACGACACAGTTCACTGGCCCCATCCCACGGCTCCTCAGCCTCTCGGAGGACAGATGTGTGCAGATGCTCACCACGGCCCTGACGTGTCTGTGGACCCTGACGATCCTGCGGACCAGCAGGAGCGCCTACGTGGGTGCAGAAATGCAGGGAGCCTCGGTCCACGAGCCCGGCCATACCACCAACCCAGTGTGGAGAAAAGGCTCAGCTCCTGTTTCTCCTTCTCCAGGATATAGTTTTGAATTTGCTGTGTATCCTCCCTTTTATATTCTATTTTACTAGATTTACTCCCACAGCAACTCAGACTCAGTTTCCTAAAAAAGGGCCAGTTACCACACCACCTGAGATAGGCACCCCAGCGTTCAAGTTGTGTGGTTCAGTTGCTCAGTCCTGTCCCACTCTTTGCAACCCCGTGGGCTGAAGCACACCAGGCTTCCCTGTCCTTCGCCATCTCTAGGAGCTTGCTCAAACTCATGTCCATCGAGTCAGTGATGCCATCCAACCATCTCATCCTCTGTCGCCCTCTTTTTCTCCTGCCTTCAGTCTTTCCCAGCATCAGGATCTTTTCTAATGAGTTGCCCTTCGCATCAGGTGGCCAAAGTACTGGAGCTTCCGCTTCAGCATCAGTCCTTCCAGTGACTATTCAGGGTTGATTTCCTCTAAGGTTCACTGGTTTGCTCTCCATTCAAGTGCCAGTACTACTAGCATCAGCAGTCACATGGGTGAAAGTGTGAGGTGAGAGCCCACGGCAGCACCCTCATTCCCTTCCCTGTTTCCCAATGTTCAGTTTCACAGTTTGGGGGTCTTTACCAACTCTTGGAGGGTATGGCCACCTGTGAACTGAATTGAAGTCTTGTTTATTCGAAGAGTTCTCTGAGGCCTGAGAAGTGAATGTCTTTTCAACATATTTACCTCCAATTTGCCATGGAAAATTCAAAGAAAGGAAAAAACAAACCCTAGGCTAGACTGTTCAGTTCTTAATGGCAGGACTTAAGTCCTATTAAAATCTATATCCCCATTACTCAGAGCAATGAACCACATGGAGGGAACCCCCCCCCCAGCCCTTCTCAACAAGCTGGCTGAATGGTTCGGTTGCACACATTATTCCCTGGGTGTTTCTAACAAGCCATGGGATCTCCGTGGAGACTTGGCAAATTAATGACTGAATGAGTAACTGTTGCACAGTGTTTGCAGAGGCACAAAAAATTTGCAGGGCATTTAGAAGGGATGAATTTACTCAGCTCTATTAGAAATGTACTGACTTGTTCCCATATGAAAATTTTTATAAAATCATACTTGTGTTTATGTAGAACTCAAGATTTGGATTTAAAAGGGAGGTGAGATATCAATCTATTTATGCAAATGTTCATAATGCATTATCATTATTTGTTTTTTCTTCTTCCTAGAGAATAAAAGCAGAGATATAGTCATTTTATCTTGAAATAACTTGGAGCCAAAAGCTCCAAGTATATCATAAATCAAGACAAACAGTAGTTATTAACATTACTTGGTCCACACAAAGTTCCATTCTATTCAGTTTTTCTCCTTAAATAAGTTAGTGTAGTTCATTTAGGGGTAATTAGATCCTCATATACTTTATCGGATCTTTGGAGGATATAGAAGCATAAGAGATAAGCACGCTTCTGCTGGCGTAAGCTTCTTTTGGGGAGAGGAAAGCAAGATGCAGAGATGGGTGCGTGATGTGCAGAGGGTCCTGGTCTCCCACTGGAGTAGCTGTGAGCTCCTCTCACTTAACCGGTAAGCACAAGACAGACTCAGAGACAGGGAGCACAGATCTGGGCTGCTTCCGGTCCAGGAGAGGCTGTGCATGTCACCTTTGTTTTTCTGCATTCCCCTCCTACCTTGCAGTGGGGACAGGCTGTGTGTCAAGGAGATGGGTGACTTGCTTCCACCCTAGACCACTCTTTCCCTGCGGTTAGAAGGTCATAACGTCCTTTTCTTCTTAATCCCACCCGCTGTCTCCACTTCCTCTGCTGTGTCTCTGCCCTGAGGTGTGCAGAGCTCTGTAGTTTTCACATGACTGTCCCTTCCTCAGGGCTGTTTTCAAGCTTTGAGCACTCGGATCTTTACTTTTTAATGAAAACCTGCCGACATCATTTCTCTGCTTCCTACATTTCGCGGGCTCCATGATACAGATGGAGGACGCAGATCCTTGGATCCTCCAGCTTCTGCAGTCAGTTTCTCCCTAACTCTCCAGCTGCTCCCCAACCTGCCCCTCCCCCTGGAATACCCGTCTTCACCTGCTCAGACAGGCCACTTCATTTCTTCTTCAGAGATGTGGGCATGCCTAGCCCAACACCTCAATTCTTCCCCTTCCCCAGTCTTCCCATCTCACATTTCCATGCAAGGTCACCCCTCCAGAAGATGCCCCCTCGCCACTCACTAATGAGAAGGCTCAGCTCTCCTTGACACCTTGTCACGCCCCCCACATCCAGCCTCAAGGCTTATTTCCACAGTCATTTGTCGATTGTCCGGCTCCCGCGTCACTACAGGAGGACCTGGGTCGCCACCCACCTCTGCCCCTTCTGTCCCTTCTCACCAAACAGCCCAGTGCTGGGCACCTTGATGGTGAACATTTGTTGAGTGCTTGGAAGAAAGAAAGATCTTTCCCAGGTTTAAGTGTCTGGGTCAAATTGTTCTTTTCTATCAGATTTGTGGACATGAAAATGCAGATAAGAACGGGCTGTCATGATTTTGCAAACTAATGGAAAGGTCACCCAGTGCCAGCGCCTTAGAGCAAGCAGAAAGCATCAGAGCAGGACAGGAGATGTGCACGTGGGCCACATGCGCTCTCCCGATGCAGAACCGCAGTGTCTTCCTTCAACTTCTAAGGTCAAATAATGCATCGTTCTAAGAACTTTAAATTGTATCTTTAGTAAAGTCTCCATACCAGTTAATACTAAAAATTAGGGTTCAAAATATTTGCTATTTATATTTGAAGCGATTACTTCACTAGCATCTACCAAAACATCTTGTTAATTACTTTTCTAAGAAATCTAGCTGTTCTGCAGCCCTTGTAAATATTGTCAGCCTAACCTCCCACAGGGTGTCTGCACAGTCAGAGTTGGTGTCCCCATGGTTTTTCCAAAGAATGCTTTATATAAATCAGTTTATTATCATTGGTGTCTTAGATGGTGTTGGGGAGAGGAAATGTTTCCTTCTAGCCCATTTGGTTCTTTTGGCTGCTCTCATAATTAAATTGAAAAAAGATTAACAGGAGAAAAAAAATTAATTTGTGTGCACAAGGATCTCCAATAAATAAGAACAAAGATGGGGCCAAAGTAGCCAGCTTTTCTACATTTTAGAAAAGGGAAGATGAAATGTGTGAGGATTGACAGAACAAAGAAATTTTGGCTTGGGTGTTTACTTGATATTAAAAAAAAAAAAAAGTTTGGGCTTGGGGTCATAAATGAGCAAAGAAGTAACAGGTTTGTCTACGCAACCTACTTGGCCCTAAATTCCCATCTCTGGTAATAAAGGTGCTTCTCCGCCCACTTTTAGAGAGAGAGAGAGACTTTCACACGGGAGACCCATTTCCTGTTCTCAAAGAGACAGAGGGGATGAGAGACAGCTGTTTCTCTAGTAATTTACATCCAAAATAATCAATATTCCTCCTGGCATCATGGGGGTGGCCTGCCCTGAGCCCACACAGCAGTCGAGGCATTTTTAGTTGCTGTTGTTTTTAAAATGAAAATCACTGTTTCTTTTATCTCTTCAATTGAGCTTGTTGAGTGGCGACTCATTAACTGATCAGGAGCAAGGCTGTATGTTTATATCAACAGTACTTTTCATTCATAACTAAACGATCATTTTGACTCATAAAATAGCTACATGGAGTTATATGGGCCATGCAAAACCATCCATTCTCTGACTGCTAAAAACTGATGCATCCATAATCCAACCTCCCTTTCTTTCTACTTGTCAAATGAGGATTCACTACTGTCACTAATGCATTTTTCCATTTAGAGTGAAGCAGCTGGGGTCGGCAATCCACAGCCTCTCCTTCCTGACCTTGATGTTAATTTTCTAAGGAAAGAAACAACGGCAGCCCCTGCTTACCCACCAGAGGTCTGGCTTTCAGGATTATATAATGCATGGCTCCACATCTTTCTTAAATCAGCATAATGAATAAAATAATTAAGCACAGATAATGTTGGCAGAATTCAATCAGCATGTTAGTGTTTACATTGTAAGGACTATCATGAGGTTCAGCTCTTTGCAAAGAGACAGTAAGAAAGTCAAGGAAATGAAGGGCTTCCCTGGCGGCCCAGGGGTAAAGAATCTGCCTGTAAGAGCCGGAGACATAGGCTCCGTCCCTGGTCCAGGAAGACCCCACATGCTGTGGAGCAGCTCGGCCTGTGAGCCGCCGCAACTGAGCCTGTGCCCTAGAGCCCGGGAACCACAATTCCTGGAGCCAGCGCTCCCTAGAGCCCACGCTCCACAATAAGAGAAGTCACCCCAGCGAGAAGCCGGCGCCCCCCAATGAAGAGTAGCCTCCACTCGCCGCAACTAGAGCAAGCCTGGGCAGCGACAAAGACCCAGCACGGCCAAAAACAAAAAAGCAAAATGCAAACACCACTGAAAGGCTGAATCATAAGCAGAGGAAGGTTTGTCACCCCTGGGTCTGTTGGTGCGGTACTGGCAGTGGGTCATTTCCTATTTTGGAGCTGGGGACACTGCAGCATTTCGGGAAGGGAGGCTGTGGGTCCACTCGTCTGCATTTGGACGGGAATTATTAAACGCATCTGAAGTCAACCAGAGCCCACCGCCTAGAACGACACGCAGAGCAGCATCAACCACGACAGTGGAAAACCGCAGCTGCTGCTGGAAACTTCCAAAAGCCCTTGTTCAGCGACCCTTGGCTTTTTATGGTAAAAGAAGAGAGGAGTCAAAATTCAAGCATTAGCATCCACTGGGGGGTCAAAGGTCAAATGCAGATTATGAGCCTAAAAACAATTATCCCATAATGTCAGGAACAGTTTTGAACTACCCCAGAGAAAAACACAAATCAACGACTTTTTTTTTTTTTGAGCGGAATTTAGTCACCTGTTCAAGTAAACCACAAGCAGAAATTGTTAGACTAATCAGATCCTGGAATCTTACTATATAAATGGCATGAATAAAGATCATGTTGATTGAAAGAGGTTTATATTGATGTGTCTCTCATCTTTCTTTCATTTCAAAGTGATTCCTTGTATAAAAATATTGAGATTAAGAAATAGCATTAATGTGTACAAGTGTTCTCTAAGAGACACAAGTACATCTATTTAAAACCAATTTGTTCTTTTATAATGAAAGAGTGATTATCAAAACTGAAATTGGGAATGCAGAAACCTGTGAAAAGAAGAGAGGCGAAAAGGCTAGGAGAAAAGGAAAGATATAAGCATCTGAATGCAGAGTTCCAAAGAATAGCAAGGAGAGATAAGAAAGCCTTCTTCATCGATCAATGCAAAGAAATAGAGGAAAACAACAGAATGGGAAACACTAGAGATCTCTTCAAGAAAATTAGAGATACCAAGGGAACATTTCATGCAAAGATGGGCTCGATAAAGGACAGAAATGCTATGGACCTAACAAAAGCAGAAGATATCAAGAAGAGGTGGCAAGAATACACAGAAGAACTGTACAAAAAAGATCTTCATGACCCAGATAATCATGATGGTGTGATCACTCACCTAGAGCCAGACATCCTGGAATGTGAAGTCAAGTGGGCCTTAGAAAGCATCACTAAGAACAAAGCTAGTGGAGGTGATGGAATTCCAGTTGAGCTATTTCAAATCCTGAAAGATGATGCTGTGAAAGTGCTGCACTCAATATGCCAGCAAATTGGGAAAACTCAGCAGTGGCCACAGGAGTGGAAAAGGGCAGTTTTCATTCCAATCCCAAAGAAAGGCAATGCCAAAGAATGCTCAAACTACTTCACAATTGCACTCATCTCACATGCTAGTAAAGTAATGCTCAAAATTTTCCAAGCCAGGCCTTAGCAATACATGAACCATGAACTCCCTGATGTTCAAGCTGGTTTAGAAGAGGCAGAGGAACCAGAGATCAAATTGCCAACATCCACTGGATCATGGAAAAAGCAAGAGAATTTCAGAGAAACGTCTATTTCTGCTTTATTGACTATGTCAAAGCCTTTGACTGTGTGGATCACAATAAACTGTGGAAAATTCTGAAAGAGATGGGAATACCAGACCACCTGACCTGCCTCTTGAGAGATCTGTATGCAGGTCAGGAAGCAACAGTTAGAACCGGACATGGAGTAACAAACTGGTTCCAAATAGGGAAAGGAGTACATCAAGGCTGTATATTGTCACCTTGCTTATTTAACTTATATGCAGAGTCCATCATGAGAAACCCTGGACTGGAAGAAACACAAGCTGGAATCAAGATTGCCAAGAGAAATATCAATAACCTCAGATATGCAGATGACACCACCCTTATGGCAGAAAGTGAAGAGGAGCTAAAAAGCCTCTTGATGAAAGTGAAAGAGGAGAGTGAAAAAGTTGGCTTAAAGCTCCACATTCAGAAAAAGAAAAACATGGCATCCGGTCCCATCACTTCATGGCAAGTAGATGGGGAAACTGTAGAAACAGTGTCAGACTTTATTTTTTGGGGCTCCAAAATCACTGCAGATGGTGACTGCAGCCATGAAATTAAAAGACGCTTACTCCTTGGAAGAAAAGTTATGACAAACCTAGATAGTATATTCAAAAGCAGAGACATTACTTTGCCAACAAAGGTCCAACTAGTCAAGGCTATGGTTTTTCCAGTGGTCATATATGGATGTGAGAGTTGGACTGTGAAGAAGGCTGAGCGCCGAAGAATTGATGCTTTTGAACTGTGGTGTTGGAGAAGACTCTTGAGAGTCCCTTGGACTGCAAGGAGATCCAACCAGTCCATTCTGAAGGAGATCAACCCTGGGATTTCTTTGGAAGGAATGATGCTGAAGCTGAAACTCCAGTACTTTGGCCACCTCATGCGAAGAGTTGACTCATTGGAAAAGACTTTGATGCTGGGAGGGATTGGGGGCAGGAGGAGAAGGGGACGACCGAGGATGAGATGGCTGGATGGCATCTCTGACTCAATGAACGTGAGTCTGAGTGAACTCGGGGAGTTGGTGATGGACAGGGAGGCCTGGCGTGCTGCGATTCATGAGGTCGCAAAGAGTCGGACACGACTGAGTGACTGAACTGAACTGAACTGAAGAGTAATATGAAGAGAATGAAATACATAGGGCACTTTTAACTGTGATTAGGAGTTGAGCCTCAGCTTATTGTATTTTTTAGATTCCACATATAAGTGAGGTCATACAGCATTTGTCTTTTTCTGTCTGATTTATTTCACTTGGCATAATGCCCTCCAAGTCTATCCATGTTACTGCAAATGGCAAGTTTTTGCTCTTTTTTATGGCTTAGTAGTATTCCACTGGGCTTCCCAGGTGGCATCAGTGATTCCTGGGTTGGGGAGATCCTCTGGAAGAGGGCATGGCAACCCACTCCAGTATTCTTGCCAGTAATGCCATGGACAGAGGAGCCTGGGTGGGCTACTTACAGTGCATGGGGTCGCTCAGAGTTGGACGTGACTGAAGTGACTTAGCATGCACACACCTCTCCTGGGGCTTACTTGAGAAGAGCCAACAGAGAATATTCCTTAGGCTTTGAGGTGCATGAAAATGCATGGGGCTTGTTAGCCTGTCTCTGGGGATTCTGGGTCAGCTGGTCTGCTTTCGACATTTGTAACCAGCACATCAGATGGCTCTGGACCAAGGTATCAGGTTAAGAAAAAACTACAATAGATGTTACTTCTAGCAATCCGCATGTTCTTTACACATCATGGAAAGAGATCTTATTTAGCTTTAGCTTGTACATTCATCTTAGTTACAGATTGGTGCAACATGCACAAAGTATATGTATTTAGAAGTGGCTGTAGAAACCCCTCATCAGCACACACCTGTGGACACTCTGCTCGCTGCACCCTCACCCTCGGTCCCTGAGTAATTGAGCCACTCTGCTCGTTGTTTGCTCTGCTCAGTTGCTTCAGTCGTGTCCGACTCTGTGCGACCCCAGAGACGGCAGCCCACCAGGCTCCCCCGTCTCTGGGATTCTCCAGGCAAGAACACTGGAGTGGGTTGCCATTTCCTTCTCCAACGCATGAAAGTGAAAAGTCAAAGTGAAGTCGTTCAGTCATGTCCGACTCTTAGCGACCCCATGGACCACAGCTCACCAGGCTCCTCCGTCCATGGGATTTTCCAGGCAAGAATACTGGAGTGGGGTGCCATTGCCTTATTCTCATTGTTTAGTCTCTAATAAATAATATTTAAAATATTCTACAGCCTGCATTACTAAAACAGTGTTTTTTTCTTTCTTCCAATCCCCATGACAAACTGATTAAACTCTCTTTCGAGTAATATGAAACATTCTCTCAAGGGTCTGTAATTTCTGCCTTTGACTCTTTATAATCTTTAAATTTGCAAAAAGTGAAGCATACATTAATGAACATTATTAGCTGTGTTCAGCTGCATTCTCAGTGAGAAGGTCAGGTGCTCAGACCATATCACCAAAAGAAATAAAAGATGATTACAGAGAAGTGTTCTCTATAGATGACATCATAGTAATGTTATTATTATTATTTTGAGAATGTGAGTGCTCTGAGGGATGGCAAGAGAAAAAGACAGAAAGAAATTTAAATTTAATTTTTAAATATATGAGGCTTATGATTTCTCTTATTTAATCTTCAAAACAATCTTAAGATGCTGATATTATCACTAGCATTTCTAAAATAAAAAATAATGACACTGAAGGTTTAAGATCAGCCAGTTCACACAGCTGTAAGTGATGAAACTGGGCTTCATGTCCCCCAAGCCTTTCTGACTCTAACCTCTGGGCCTCCTTTGGGCAACATGTGTGCTAAGTTGCTTTAGTCATGTCCCACTCTTTGCAACCCCATGGACCATACCCCCCAGGCTCCTCTGTCCATGGGATTCTCCAGGCAAGAATACTGGAGCGGGTAGCCATGCCCTTCTCCAGCAGATCTTCCCGACCCAGGGATCAAACTTGGGTCTCCTGCATTTCAGGCAGATTCTTTACTAACTGAGCCACCAGGGAAGCCCAACATAATGCAAGACACTACGTAACACAGTTTTCTGCAATCTTCAGCAATTTTTTTTCAAAATAACTTGTTCATAGAACCACAACAATTTAGTACTTGGTGAAATTACCAAAGCTTTATATAGTCAATGATCTTTTGCCATTGCCTTTGCTAAGTCGCTTCAATTGTGTCCAGTTCTTTGCGACCCCGTGGACTGTAGCCCACTAGGCTCCCATGTCCATGGGATTATCCAGGCAAGAATACTGGAGTGGGTTGCCATGCCCTTCTCCAGGGGATCTTCCTGACCCAGGGATCAAACCTGTGTCTCTTGTAGCTCCTGCATTGCAGGCAGATTCTTTACCATTGAGCCACCGGGGAAGAGCTTTATATAGTCTTTGTATAGTTAGCTTTATAAAGTCAGCAATCTTACAATCCAATAATTATTCCAAAGAAGAAATCCCCAGAATGTACAAGTCCACTGGAAAAAATTCAAAGACTACTTACAGAATAACGAGTTGGTTAAGTGAGTTTGTCTTTTTGAGAATGTTCATAAAAAACTGCATGAACTGTGGATATACATTGTGTGTGAATGTAACAATTAGTGCATCAAGAGTACATATATGCTCACATGTGCAACGAAGGAAATCTCAATCTACACAAGTGATTACTAGCAACCTTGCTTTGAAGGTGGGCCAGGTAGTCACCACGTAACAGCTGTTTCTCGCAGCCCCTTGGGTGTGCAGCTGTCCTGCAGGAGGCTGTGGGGAGCTCCACTTTCAAGAGGTCTCTCTGTCTGGAATGTCTCTCTCTGCCAACAGTGGCCTTTCATTCTGGAGGATCAGATTCAGCCAATCTCCTTGCCCAAGATCACCACTGTGATCAGGAACAGAAATGCTTCAAGCTCTGAGTGGGTTTTGAAATATATATATTTTAAAATGTTGACATGATATGGGTGACAGGAAAATTGAAGTGTAAAATATTTCTCTCTGAAATGCATTATCCTTATCAAAAATTGCTAATGGGAATTTGTGATATTTCAGAGTTCTGGGTGGTAGCTACAATTTGCTATTTCGTAACAGAAAACCAGAGTCCTTACCCCTGAAAGAAGTTCCAAATAAACCACAACACATCAGTCTTTTAAAAATGAAGATTCTGAAAATGTGTTGTGCTAAATGAACATAACCAATAAGTCAATCTGAGCAACTCGCTGGATTGGAGAGGAAGAGAAACCAAGGAGCCCCTCGGGCAGACGTTCGTCTCATTAGATAGAAGGGAATTGCTGTGCTATGTCACAAAGTGCTCATTATATATGGATCATTGAACGTGCACAGTCTCAGAAACTTTCCAAAAGCTACAAGAAAATCAGACTTACTGACTACCAAAGAAAATTCTCAAGAACTATTGTTTTATGGTATCACAAAGATGGTTGAAAATTATCATAAAAAAAAATAAAGTAGCATTTCTATTTTATCACAACACATTTTCTTAAGATCCCACAAAAAAGAAATTTCCCCTGCATACAGCAGCGTTGTCCTCATAGGGTAAATGGGCAAATTTTGAACTAACACCTTCTTAAAATAACATTATTGAGAGATAATTAACATACTATAATGCTTGTTCATTTAAGGTGTTTGATTCTATGGGTTGTAGCATATTTAAAAGGAATTATACTTACAGAATATCATCACAATCTAATTTCAGGAATGCCATCATCCCAAATTGGACAAAGATGATGTCAAATAAAGGAAGCATCTATTCATGGAAAGATCTCCATTCTGGCTTCATTTAGGGTCTGTTTGGTAATGAGGGGCCCCTGCCTTATTTCCATGCACTATAGGCCTACTTGGCAGTTATGAGATCAGAATCACCAGGTTATGAGGCTCAGGGAGGGACCGGCACAGGAAGGTTACCGAGGGGGTTGGTTGAGTTCAGTTTGCTGTGTTCCTAGGGAATAGAAGAGGCACCGATGAGCTGACTCGTCTTTGGAGCCTCTCGTTCCACTGGTCTGTCTCTGGGTTCTTCATCTCTCTTGTGCCCTGGAAACCATCTACCGACCACTCTGAGCCCCGGGTCGGGAAGACCCCCTGGAGGAGGACATGGCAACCACTCCAGTATTCTTGCCTGGGAAATCCCATGGACAGAGGAACCTGGCAGGCTACAGCCCATGGGGTCACAGAGTTGGACATGACTGAGCAACGAGCACTTTTACTTTCATTCTTTCTTAACTCAAACTTTATAAAAATCAAAAGATAAAGGGCATCTTCAACCTAAAAAAAAAAAAATGTTTTCTACAGCAGCTTTAGTCAGCAATGAGAAAAGTTAACTTAGAGGTAGTTTTAAGTTTTCTATAAGCACTCAAATGATTAAATGCTAAATTACTTTCAAAGTATATGAACTCCAAGGCTCATATAATTTTACTAAGTGCTCTGTTTACATCTTATTTCAGATGAGTCAATTAGGGAACCTTTCCAACAGAGGCTGCAAAGCTAGTGACATTCCCACTCCGAAATTACCAAGACTCTAAGAAGACTCTGTAGCACCTCTGTTTCATAAGCAGAGAGTAGGTGAGACAGTGCAAAATCATTCAGGGTGAATTCTTCAGGGTGATTACAGACTGTCTGATGATTCACTTCAGGTCTGTCCTAAAGGACCTTAGTGACGGTGAGCCTCAGTTTTGGTTTGGAGCTTTATTCCTGCCATAGGCAACATTCCAGGGTGGTTTTTTCCTCCGGGGCATGCATTTGTTTGCAGACACAGTGAAGAAATGTAGGGTGTTTACTGAGGTCTTTTGAAGTGAATGTGGTCCTCTGGAGAAGGGAATGGCAAACCACTTCAGCATTCTTCCGTTTAGAACTCCATGAGCAGTTTGCCTCATGAAAAGGCAGAAAGATAAGACACTGAAAGATGAACTCCCCGGGCCGGTAGGTGCCCAATAAGCTACTGGAGATCAGTGGACAGATAACTCCAGAGAGAATGAAGAGATGGAGCCAAAGCAAAAACAACACCCACCTGTGGATGTGACTGGTGATAGAAGCAAGGTCTGATGCTGTAAACAGCAATATTGCATAGGAACGTGGAATGTTAGGTCCATGAATCAAGGCAAATTGGCAGTGGTCAAACAGATGATGGCAAGAGTGAACAGCGTTTTAGGAATCAGTGAACTAAAATGGACTGATGGGTGAATTTAACTTAGATAACCACTATATCTACTACTGTGGGCAAGAATCCCCTAGAAGAAATGCAGTAGCCATCATGGTCAACAAAAGAGTCTGAAGTGCAATACTTGGGTACAGTCTCAAAAATGATGAAATGATCTCTGTTCATTTCCAAGCAAACCATTCAATATCACAGTAATCCAAATCTATGCCCCAAACAGTAATGCTGAAGAAGCTAAAGTTGAATGGTTCTATGAGGACCTACAAGAACTTCTAGAACTAACACCCCCAAAAGATGTTCTTTTCATTATAGGGGACTGGAATGCAAAAGTAGGAAGTCAAGAGATACCTGAAGTAACAGGCAAACTTGGCCTTGGAGTACAGAATGAAGCAGGGCAAAGGCTAACAAAATTTTGCCAAGAGACCATACAGGCCATAACAAACACCCTCTTCCAACAACACAGGAGAAGACTCTACACATGGACATCACCAGATGGTCAACACCGAAATCCGATTGATTATATTCTTTGCAGCCAAAGATGGAGAAGCTCTATACAGTCAGCAAAAACAATACTGGGAGCTGACTGTGGCTCAGATCATGAACTCCTTATTGCCAAATTCAGACTGAAACTGAAAAACGTAGGCAAAACCACTAGATCATTCAGGTATGACCTAAATCATATCCCTTATGATTATACAGTGGAAGTGAGAAATAGATTTAAGGGCCTAGATTTGATAGAGTGCCTGATGAATGATGGACAGAGGTTAGTGAAATTGTATAGGAGACAGGAAGTAAGAACATCCCCGTGGAAAAGAAATGCAAAAAAGCAAAATGGCTGTTGGAGGAGGCCTTACAAATAGCTGTGAAAAGAAGAAAAGCCAAAACCAAAGAAGAAAAGGAAAGATATATCCATTTGAATGCAGATACCCAAAGAATAACAAGGAGAGATAAGAAAGCCTTCCTCAGTGATCAATGCAAAGAAATAGAGGAAAATACTAGAATGGAAAAGACTAGAGATCTCTTCAAGAAAATTAGAGATACCAAGGGAACATTTCATGCAAAGATGGGCTCGATAAAGGACAGAAATTGTATGGACCTAACAAAAGCAGAAGATATTAAGAAGAGGTGGCAAGAATACACAGAAGAACTGTACAAAAAAAGATCTTCATGACCCAGATAATCAAGATGGTGTGATTGCTTACCTAGAGCCAGAGATCCTGGAATGTGAAGCCAAGTGGGCCTTAGGAAGCATCACTATGAACAAAGCTAGTGGAGGTGATGAAATTTCAGTCGAGCTATTTCAAACCCTAAAATATGATGCTGTGAAAGTGCTGCACTCAGTATGCCAACAAATTTAGAAAACTCAGCAGTGGCCACAGGACTGGAAAAGGTCAGTTTTCATTTCAATCCCAAAGAAAGACAATGCCAAAAAATGCTCATACTACTGCACAATTGCACTCATCTCACACACTAGTAAAGTAATGTTCAAAATTCTCCAAGCCAGGCTTCAGTAGTATGTGAACCATGAACTTCCAGATGTTCAAGCTGGTTTAGAAAAGGCAGAGGAACCAGAGATCAAATTGCCTACATCTGCTGGATCATCATAAAAGCAAGAGAGTTCCAGAAAAAAACATCTATTTCTGCTTTATTGACTATGCCAAAGCCTTTGACTGTGTGGATCACAATAAACTGTGGAAAATTCTGAAAGAGATGGGAATACCAGACCACCTGACCTGCCTCTTGAGAAATCTGTATGCAGGTCAAGAAGCAACAGTTAGAACTGGACATGGAACAACAGACTGGTTCCAAATAGGGAAAGGAGTACATCAAAGCTGTATATTGTCACCCTGCTTATTTAACTTCTATGCAGAGTACATCATGGGAAATGCTGGGCTGGATGAAGCACAAGCTGGAATCAAGATTGCCAGGAGAAATATCAATAACCTCAGATATGCAGATGACACCACCTTTATGGCAGAAAGTGAAGAGGAACTAAAAAGCCTCTTGATGAAAGTGAAAGAGGAGAGTGAAAAAGTTGGCTTAAAGCTCAACATTCAGAAAATGAAGATCATGGCATCTGGTCCCATCACTTCATGGCAGATAGAGGGGGAAATAGTGGAAACAGTGTCAGACTTTATTTTTTTGGGCTCCAAAATCACTGCAGATGGTGACTGCAGCCATGAAATTAAAAGACACTAGCTCCTTGGAAGAAAAGCTATGACCAACCTAGACAGCATATTAAAAAACAGAGACATTACTTTGCCAACAGTGGTCCATCTAGTGAAGGATATGGTTTTTCCAGTGGTCATGTATGGATGTCAGAGTTGGACTGTAAAGAAAGCTGAGCATCAAAGAATTGATGCTTTTGAACTGTGATGTTGGTGAAGACTCTTGGGAGTCCCTTGGACTGCAAGGAGATCCAACCAGTCCATCCTAAAGGAGATCAGTTGTGGATATTCATCAGAAGGACTGATGTTGAAGTTGAAACTCCAATACTTTGGCCACCTGATGTGAAGAACTGATTTATTGAAAAAGACCCTGATGCTGGGAAAGTTTGAAGGGGGGAGGAGAAGGGGACGACAGAAGATAAGATGGTTGGCCGGCATCATCAACTGAATGGACATGAGTTTTAGTAAACTCCAGGAGCTGGTGATGGACAGGGAGGCCTGGTGTGCTGCAGTCCATGGCGTTGCAAAGAGTCAGACACGACTGGGTGACTGGACCGAACTGAACTGAACTTTGAAGCGAAGATAACCTCTAAAGATTTAAGTCACTCATCCTTCCTCCACATGGAAGTCTTTCCATATGGAGCAAATCATCGTCTAAGAACATGATAAGCGCTCTTCACTCTTGTGTGGAACTGGGATCAGGATGTGAGGTGTACCTGGAAGGCTCAGCTCCCTTTCCCTGAAGGAAGACACTGCCGCTGCTTCTCATCATGTTGCCGTTGTTGTTCGGTCACTCAGTCATGTCTGACTCTTGGCGACCCCACGGACTGCAGCACGCCAGCCTTCCCTGTCCTTCACCATTTCCCAGAGTTTCCTCACACTCATGTCTATTGAGTCAGTGATGCCATCCAACCATCTCACCCCTCGTACCCATTTCCTTTTGTCCTCAAACTTTCCCAGCATCAGGGTCTTTTCCAAAGAATCGGCTCTTTGAATCGGCTCTTTGATCTTCAACTTCAGCTTCATCATTAGTCCTTCCAGTGCATATTCAGGGTTGATTTCCTTTAGGATGGACTGGTTGGATCTCCTTGCAGTCCAAGGGACTCTCAAGAGTCTTCTCCAGTATCACAGTTCGAAAGTATCAATTCTTTGACACTCAGCCTTCTTTGTGGCTCACCATGAACTCATCTCATCATAAGGGCAGGAACCTCATTTGTGAGTGCCTCATGACCTATCACCTTCCAACAGCCCCCTTCCCTCATTCTGTCACCTTGGGGGTTGGAATTTTAACAGACAATTTTGCTGAGAATCATTCAGTCCAGAGCAACAGCAAGGTAGAGTGTGTGATTCTGAAATGAGTCAGCTTATTCTGAATGAATGCGTTTATCCAGGACATTAGTCATCTGTGATACGTCTGTATCTTCACCAGAGCTGATATGAAGGAAGTGACAGGAGGGTTTCAGAAATAGCTGAGCTGAGTGTCCCTGTCCCCGTGACCGATGCGAGCCTGCGGCTGAGGGTCTGTGGAAGCAGTGCCCTGGCCCCTTCACCCACCGCCCTCCACTGCCAGCAGTGAGCTTGCCTCTCCCCACAGAAACCCTGAGCCTTTGGCTCCGCCGCTTGGGAACAGCCATGCCTCTTCACGCCCAACTCTCTGTCGACGCAATTCTCTGGGCAAGAACATCCGAGTAGGCAGCCATGCCCTCCTCCAGGAGATCTTGTTGACCCAGGGATAGAACCCATGTCTCCCACAGCTCCTGCACTGCAGGCAGATTCTTTACTGCTGAGCAAACGGGGAAGCCTGGCTCTGCCCCGTACACCACTCCATGGACATTTTATCTGGGTGTCTCCTGGCTGACGTTACTTCCTCCTTATTTCTTCTCCCACAGGAAAGTTATGACCAACCTAGACAGTATATTAAAAAACAGAGACATTACTTTGCCAACAATGGTCCATCTAGTCAAGGCTATGGTTTTTCCAGTGGTCATGTATGGATGTCAGAGTTGGACTATAAAGAAAGCTGAGCACCAAGAATTGAGGCTTTTGAACTGTGGTGTTGGAGAAGACTCTTGGGAGTCCCTTGGACTGCAAGGAGATCCAACCAGTCCATCCTACAGGAGATCAGTCGTGGGTGTTTTTTGGAAGGACTGATGCTGAAGCTGAAACTCCAATACTTTGGCCACCAGATGTGAAGAGCTGACTCATTTGAAAAGACCCTGATGCTGGGAAAGACTGAGGGTAGGAGGAGAAGGGGACAACAGAGGATGAGATGGTTGGATGGCATCACCAACTTGATGGACATGGGTTTGGGTGGACTGTGGGAGTTGGTAATGGACAGGGAGGCCTGGCGTGCTGCGGTTCATGGGGTCACAAAGAGTTGGACACGACTGAGCAACTGAACTGAACTGAAACTTTCTCCCACTCAGCTTTCCAGCCAGTCACGCTGTAGAGTCTTTGAACCCTGCTGCCAGCATCACTGGGCCACTGGATTCCATTCCACTTTCCAAGGTCCAGAGCTATACACATTTCCCACTAACAGCCCCACTCACACATTCAGGAGCACGGCTCACTGGCTTGCTCAAACGCCTACTCTTTGTTATCCCCATTTGCCCTCTCCCACAAGATGTAAGACGCAGATTAAATCTGTTTTGTAACTAATAAACTTCAGATGGGGTTCCCCTTTAATCACTGTCAGGAAGAAACCAAACATTTTGCCCCAGAGCACCATTCATTTCATAATTTATTCAAAGATTAGGGGCAACCTAGCACTAACATTTTGATAACTTAGTAGGGAAATTAACAGCTGCCATCTATTCATCATTTCTTATTCCATCTGAAAAGTGGAGAATTTCCTGCCGTATTAACAAACAAAGATGGCACAGCCACGAGCGCTTCATCCAGCCCTCCAATGTGAATTCTGAGCCAGGAGGGCATAACAGTGCCTGCTCTCTGTCAGCTTCCACTCCCCAGGGGGAGCACTGAGGAGCTGGTGAGGGGAGGGGTGTGAAAAACACAGGATGGGCCCCAGGTAGCTGAAGTGCTTATGAAAGGAATGGTTTCAGTGAGCGCTGACGCTTGCACCTTCACATACACAGATAAGCTCCAAATTCCTTAACTTGGGATATCTACTTTTCTTTAATTAACAATAATCTTTCAATTACCTGTCCTTTGTTGTAAAACTTCTGTATAACCTGACTCCTCCCCTCAAATCCTTGGAACAGTTCTCGCCGGTTACTTGAGATGCTGCCTCCCAGGTTGGAAGCCCGAAAAGAAGTTAGTCAAAGTGTTAGTCACTCAGTCATAGCCGACTCATTGTGACCCATGGACTGTGGCCCACCAGGCTCCTTTGTTCATGGAATTCTCTAGGCAAGAATCCTGGAGTGGGGAGCCATTCCCTTCTCCAGGGAAACTTCCCAACCCAGGGATCAAACCCCGGGTCTCCTCGATTGGCAGGCAGATTCTTTACCATCTAAGCCACTATTCTTTACCATCTGAGCCAATTTTTAGGGAAGCCCTAAAAATTCCCACCAAGTAAAACATAACTCTCAACTTCTAGGTTGTGACTATTATTTTTTCGGTTGATACATCATTACAGAAAGAGTCACATATGGTCCATTTCTCCACTCCATTTCTCTCTGTAATGTGTAAGTTCTTAAGGCTAAATTGTGGATTCCACTTTCTCTGAAGTGTGTACTTGTATCTCTCTTAAAACGCGGTGGTTTAGAACAATGAGTGCACTGCAATATTAGTTGACCCAAAGTGCAAGTTCAAATCATCATTCCATTTCTCTTTATTGCTGCTCACATTATGAGTGCTTCACATCCATGGGTACAACTTTTGTTCCTGGTTATTTCTTGCCTGTGTTTTCCTCTTTAGTCTTCCTTCAAAAATTACAGAGAACAGTAAAAACAGAGCTCGTCAGTTTGCACTGTTCACAGTCAGATTAACACTGGAGTGCTATATTCATCTACTAGCCGAACAGTGTCTGAGACAAAAGTTACGTCTTTATTCCCGTGCTTTTCCTACAATTTTCCACAGTGGTAATTCTGAGTGACTCGCTGCATCATTTTATAAGACCATCTTCTTCAGAGTTCTGCTGTTTCACTTGCTCCCTTTCTCTGTCTCCCAATTCAACGTAACCTAAAAACCAAACTAATACAATAACTAAGTGAAATATTTTTGTCACTCTCTTAAAAGGTTTTTTTCCTCAAGTCTGCTATTGGTAGTAATTACAGACTCTCTTTCCTAGATGAATGCATGTAATATAGCTTTAAGAAGTTAATTAAAAATGTGCATTTGGTCTGATAAACTCTCCTTCCTTTTTTTACAAAGTTGTTTGTTGAAATCACAGCAGTCTGAACTGCGCAACTGAACACTGTGTGCCTGTTCCAGGGCACTCCCTGTGGACGATGTAACCTGGCACGAAGGGCACACTACCCCGTGTGCTAGGAGACCCTGTTAGAACAGGTGAGGGCGCTCCTGAGAAGGCCTGAGTCACATAACTGTTAAACACAAGCCACTTAAAACTTCCCAGGAGGAGAATAACCCAAGGATGCTGAAGAATTATGATCGAGGTTGAGCGTCTTCACGTGTCACTAGGGGACACACATCACAGCAACAGAGACCCATTTCTCATATATTAGACTGCTAAGGATTAAAACCAAATACAACCCTGAATTCTCTTAGCAAATATGAACACACGCCACTGGCCAGAATGCAAATCAGCACAACCCGCTTTTCAGATTTGTCTCCTAATGGAAATAAAAACACAGAGGGAACCTCATTAAACGCAAAGGTTATTGCACAGCAAAAGAAGCCATAAAAAAAATGAAAAGACAACCTCCAGAATGGAAGAAGACATTTGCAAATGATATGATCGACAAGGGATTAGTCTCCAAAATACGTAAATAGCTCATACAGCTCAATGTCAAAAAACAAAACCAACAAACAGAAGCAACCTGATCATAGGCTGGGTCAGTCTGAGGGATATTTAATGACCTGTCATCAATACACAGAACACTCTTGACATTGAGCCTTCTGCTCTTTGTGATTTCGTGCCATAGCAATGGGAAAAAATGGTCACTAATCATGACTAAATGCACACAGTGAGACAGTAATAGAGAGATGTCCCCATGTTTAACGGTAGATTGTAACCTTCTGAACTGATCTTTGCTGCTATCTGACAATAGGGAACTATTAATTTAGAACATTGTTCTATAATTAGCTTGAAATAATTAGAACACCTCTGAATCACTTTGCTTTAGTTAATAATTTATGTAGAGAAGTCCTAAAACATTGATTAAGCATTTTAAAGGTATTCATTTGGTCTGCTTTCTTTTTCAGGCAAACATCACTCACTTGCGTGTAAGAAACCCTTTAGGACAGATGACGTTCTATTGTCAAAACATGAAGGATTTCATTCCATTCAAACAGCAGCTGGCACTTTGTTTATCTTGCCAAAGGACTCAGTTCACCAAGATAATTCTAAAATATGCTCAGTGCCAGAAACAAGCATCAGAGTCCTCATCTGACCAGTGAATGAGTCGAGATACCTGTTTCTCCACCTGAGTGGTTCATCCCCTTGGAAAATAGGAAAGTAAAGAGGTCTTGGAATTGAGTGAAAGGTTAGTCAAAATTAGAATGTATTTAAAGGGAAATACTAAACTTTTCACGAATAGACCTTAGAACACTAGAAAGAAGAATAATTATTTGCTGCTATTACTAGTTACTGAGCTAGGTATCCTAGTTGAAAGCACTTGAACTTTTTAAACCTCCTAGTTGCAATCTTTAAGTAGCAAAGACTTTAAACAGCATTCCATGTATGCTGCAGTCCGTCATGACACACCGCCCTTGAAGATTTGGTGCCGGGAGTGTTAGCTCAGCTCGTTGAGTTCTACTCCTCTTATATTTAGGCTCTGAATGTCCTTTAGAAGCCATGCAAAGAAATCACAGGGGTTTCTTCTTGAATTTGTGTGCTTGTCCGTAATCCCCAAAGACAGCCCCAAAGTGATTTCCAAATGAGTTCTGGGGTTGTTAGCTGTGCATGCTGTGGCCATGGATGGATATAGGTTTCTAAGTGACGGTGTTAGCCACTCAGTTGTGTCCGACTCTTTGTGACCCCAGGGACTGTAGCCCGCCAAGCTCCTCTGTCCATGGGATCCTCCATGCAGGAATACTGGAGTGGGATACCATTTCCTTCTCCAGGGGATCTTCCCTACCCAGGGATCGAACCCGGGTCTCCAGCATTGACAGGCAGATTCTTTACCACCTGAGCCACCGGGGAAAATCCAGAGTCTAGGTGGCTTAACCAAAGAAGAATTGTCAGCGTTCTTAAAAGTAAGAAAAGACAAGGATCACGGCAGACCAGCTTGTTGAATAGGATGGTGTACCGGGCTGAATGTTCACGTCCACCCAGAACGTCAGAATACGACCATACTTAGAAGTAGGGCCTTTGCAGATGTAATCAGTTAAGGGCCTCAGGAGGAAACCATCCCCCAGTCAGGGTGGCCCTAAATTCACTGACAAGAGTAGGAGAGGACACAGAAGGACAAGCAGAGGAGGAGAAGCCATGTGAGCATGGAGGCAGAGAGGGGGCTCCACAATCACAAGCCAAGAGACGGAGACAACAGACGCTGGAGAGGCAGCAGGCGCCCTCTGGGACCCTCAGAAGGCACACAGCCCTGCCACCTCCTGGAGTTCGCACTCCTGACCTCCAAAAGAGTGAAGGAATAAATTTTCTGTTTTCTAGCCATCAGATTTATGGTAATTCGTTTTTGCAGCCCTGGGAAACTAACGCAGCTGAAAAACATCTCAGTGAAATTTCAAACCCAAGGTTAAGGAACTGTGGTGTTGGAGAAGACTCTTGAGAGCCCCTTAGACTGCAGGGAGATCAAACCAGTCAATCCTAAAGGAAATGAATCCTGAATATTCATTGGAAGGACTGATGCTGAAGCTGAAGCTCCAATACTTTGGGAGCTGGGAAAGATTGAGGACACAATACTGTTAAACAATTATTCTTTGATTAAAAATAAATAAATTTTAAAAAAGAAAAAAAAGATTAAAAGCCTGTCTAAGAACAACTCTGAGATACTTTGATGAGTGTAAAATGAATCAAGGTGAACCTGGATCATGCCTAGAAAACGTAACATAATTGGGGAGCAGAAAGGGCTCTAAAAAGCCCAAAAGAGAGAGGGCCACTCAGTCTTTTTAAAGAATCAAACCAGGAAGACAATATCCTGTTTTGCTGAATTTTCTTACCTTTTTCCACTTCAGTTACCTCTGTGTGACATTTACTGCGTCCTTTATAAAAGCCAGCCCAAAGAACGGTGGCATGTTTACAGCAGAAAATAATCTTCTCAAGTGAATTCAGTATTTGAGTCAGAGCAACAACATATCTTTGCATTTCAGTACCTGAAATGTTTGTTTTGCTGCTCTATAAATATTGTAATCTTGAGACACTTTCAGTTTACCTGAGGGCTGTTGCAGTGGGTTCTCAACACCGTCTGACAATGTGTGATAAATCTTTAGAGCTTTTTCTGCGCAGATCAGTGGCTTTCTCTCACCTTCTGCAAGATATGGAACTTGAGAAAAGCTTTTATTGAGTAGTCAGAATTATAATTTACTTGGCAGTACAATGATCCCATTACAGGGAGTCTCCATACTCCATTGGTATGAACAATTGGTAATGAACATGGGTATCACTGAGTGAGAGCAGCCCCAGCCTCCTGGTTTATAACCAGGAAAGGGAGAGATTTGCATTCTGGAGTCTTACAACTGCTGGTGGAATTAGAGCTGTTGTCGTTTGGTTGCTAAGTCTTGTTCGACTCTTTGTGACCCCATGGATTTGCAGGCTCCCATGTCCATGGGATTTCTCAGGCAAGAATACTGGAGCGGGTCTCCATTTCCTTCTCCAGGGGATCTTCCTGACCCAGGGATTGAACCTGAGTCTTCTGCATTGTCACTGAGCCACCTGGGAAGACCCAATTAGAGCTGTTATCTTCCCCATCCCCACCCCCCACCAAAAAAATACTGAAGTCAGACAGAAAACTCCACTGCAGGGAATGTTCCTGTTGCAGAAATGGAGGAGGCGAGCTTATTCATTGGTGGTATTTCATCTGCCCCCTACGTGTCTCCTACATCATCTTTCTCTCTGGTTTTTCCTTCAGGGCAAATAAAATAGATTTACCACCAGTGAATCCTAGCTCCGTTCTCAAGTTGTTCTAAGCATTTTCTGAAACATGGTAACCAAAAACGACCTTCCCAACACTGAGCTCTAAGGTGTGGCATCCCTGCTCAGTCCTTCTCTTGGCAGGACAGAGCTCCCAGGCTCAGCATGCTCTCCAGGCCCTTTTCCATAGAAATGTCTCTTTCCAATGAACAGAAAAGACCAGCCAGCCATAGCCCGCTCCAAACACTTAATCATTTGGAAAACAACCTTTGAATGTTCAGGACTATGTGGACAGGAACTGCAGACACTGGACACTTTCACGGGTGTGTGTTTCAACGTCTCACCATTCTCATTTCAGTTCAAAATCGGAAGACCCTCATGGAAGCAAAGTCAAAGAATTTCTCGAGAAGAGATAAAATTTTAGAAGCTCTAGTGTTTAGGAGAAATAATATAAAAAGCATGCTTTTTGGACAAGGAAATAGCTTTAAAGTTCAGTTAACAACTATTGTTTTTAACCAGCAAGGAGCCCCAAATTGAGAAGAAGGAGGGAAAAGTGAATACGTCACACGAACATGATCCTGGTCAGAAGCAAAGTGTCCTTTCAGCTGATGTCAGACGTGGCTGCGAGTGTTAATTGCGGATGGAAATATAACTTAATAACTAAGGTAGCCTCTAAACATGGCTCCCATGGCAACACGGTCATGCCTGGCAACCAGCTTCACTTCCTTAGTGATAAATGAATCAACTGCTGTATTTTGCATGGTGCAGCCAGTTCAGTGGAGGAAGTCGCACTGTCTTCAGGAGCACACGATTAGATGGGTGTGGGGTCATCAGGCAGCAGGTGTGTGTGTGCATCCTAAGGCCCTTCAGTTGTGTCCGACTCTTTGCAATCCCATGGACTACAGCTCTCTGGTCTCATCAGTCCATGGGGTTCTAGAGGCAAGAACGCTGGAGTGGGTTGGCATGCCCTCCTCCAGGGGATCTCCCCAACCCAAGAATCGAACCCAGGGCTCTTGTGTCTCCAGAAACGGCAGGCGGGTTCTTTATCACTAGTTCCCCTGGGAAGCCCAGGCAGGAGGTGGTCCTTCCTAAGACAGTCACTTCACTGTCTAGACAGCAAGCCATCTAGTACATTTCTACCACTGACATTGACAGGAAGTCCAATTCAGTGAATGCACATACATTTTTAATTCTCATTCTCTAAGGCATATGTTAAATGTCTATTTAATATTTACCATGTCTCAACGCTTAAGTAAAGAAATGAAAAGAAAAATAGGTTCAATGCAGACTTCTTTGAGGAAAGACACTTCTTTTTTTCTAAGACCATCTCAGAGTCAGTTCAAAATTTCCCTTTACCTAATGTAAACTTGAGTATTTTTGTTCTGTTTGGAGCAAAGAAACATCTTATTTAATCTCTTCTCTGTGGATGATATTTACCTAGAGGAGCTTTGTCCCTTTCGATATTACTTATGTGCACAAAATTACCTTGAGATCCTTAAGGATTTTTAAGAGTGAAAAGGAGTCCCCGAGCCATCCAGTTGGCTGGCTAGATTATCACCGAATTTCACAGTGTGTGGTTTCTTGCTGTGGGACCCAGGCATGGTGACAGTGCATCTGGGCAGATCCCACCCTGAAATGTTTCCTGGCATCGATGCTCTAAGCTGTTCCCCTTATGTACTGGAATATGAAATTGCTACGGATACGCCAGTCTTTGCCCTGCAATCCTCCCACCTCCGTGTCAATTTCAGGACTAATTCAGGGGACCATTCTATCTCAGATCTTACTTTTCTCCAGTGTCAGATTCCTATTACCAGTGAACCAGAGCTCTGCCTTTTAAGCTAAACTAGTTTGTCAGAATAGTTCTTTCATCGCTAATTTCTTCTTGTTTCTAGGTTCCCTCTATTCTAAGTCAGAAAATGAAAAGAACCGCATGTACCTAACACTGTAAAAGAGACTTTCAGCACTTTGATTCATCATCAGTAATCACCCACCATCAACTCTAGGGTTATGCGACCACAGCACTTCACTGAGTTCTCAGCTCCACACCATTGACCTAAGGTAACAGCTTATGGACACCTATTGGTTGCCTCACTGGACACTGGGGATGCTAATATGAATAGTTAACATTTGTTAACATTACTCAGTAGCAAGTCATTTATAGACAGACTTACATAAGCCTCCTGGAAGCTTAGAGGATATGTTTTATTATTAACCCCATTATTCAGATCGGAAAACTCAAGAAACAGGCTTAGAGTGGCTTAATAATTCTCCAAATGACACAAACCTTGCTTTGAATTTAGCCTCTCAAATATCTAAGCTCTTAACCATAAGATTATATTTCTGCTAAAATCAGAATCAGAATCCATATGTTAAGATTTTTCTTCCCTGGAGAGATTCATACCATCTAGAAGAAAGAAAAATAAATAACAAAAGCTGAAAAAGGTTATTATAAAGTTTCTTGTACTCATTTATTATAAAGTGTCTTGAAAATGTGTGAACAAATGAAGACCTTAAAACAGCAAATTAAAATGTCACTGAGGGATGGCAAACAGTATAAATGGTTCGGTCTGGAGACAGGGGATGCCTCTGACCAGCTGATATTGGAACCAGGTCCTGACTGTGGGAAGGGGTTTCCTTCAGGAAAGAAACGAGGGGTTTTCAGGGGAGGGGAAGAGGAGCACAGAGTGGGGGGTCTGTCCTGAGCACCAGGCTATGGTAGTGAAAGGTCTCAAATAGTTGCTCTTCAGTCGCTGAGTCGTGATCCGCTCTTTGCAACCCCATGGACTGCAGCATGCAGTCCGCGCGTGCAGGGACACGCAGGCCTCCCTGTCCATCACCAGCTCCCAGAGCCCACTCAGACTCACGTCCATCGAGTTGATGATGCCATCCAACCATCTCATCCTCTGTCGTCCCCTTCTCCTCCTGCCTTCAATCTTTCCCAGCATCAGGGTCTTTTCCAATGAGTCGGCTCTTTGCATCAGGGGGCCAAAGTATTGGAGTTTCAGCATCAGTCCTTCCAATGAATATTCAGGACTGATTTCCTTTACGATGGACTGGTTGGATCTCCTTTCAGTCCAAGGGACTCTCAAGAGTCTTCTCCAGCACATTTCGAAAGCATCAAGTCTTCAGTGCTCAGCCTTCTTTATGGTCCAACTCTCACGTCCATACAATATTACTGGAAAAACCGTAGCTTTGACTATACAAAACTTTGTCAGCAAGGTAATGTCTCTGCTTTCTAATATGCTGTCCAAGTTTGTCATAGCTTTTCTTCGAAGGAACTACTGTCTTTTAATTTCAGAATAATAGCAGAATGCACATTTAAATTTTTTTAAATGCTTTTAATTATGATGGTGAATTGCCCACCACTTACAAGGATCGGTGTTTGATAGGTTGCCGCTAATATAATTATTATTCTTCCTATTTTTAACTTACATGATGGAAAACAACTCGTGTCCAAAAGTTTAAGGCAACTAACATTAAGTTCAGTTCAGTTCAGTTGCTCAGTCATGTCCGACTCTTTGCAACCCCATGAATCGCAGCATGCCAGGCCTCCCTGTCTGTCAGCAACTCCCGGAATCCACCCAAACCCATGTCCATTGAGTTGGTGATGCCATCCAACCATCTCATCCTCTGTCGTCCCCTTCTCCTCCTGCCTTCAATCTTTCCCAGAATCAGGGTCTTTTCCAATGAGTCAGCTCTTCACATGGTGGCCAAAGTATTGAAGTTTCAGCTTCAGCATCAGTCCTTCCAATGAATGCCCAGGACTGATCTTTAGGATAGGCTGGGTGGATCTCCTTGCAGTCCAAGGGACTCTCAAGAGTCTTCTCCAACACCACAGTTCAAAAGCATCACTTCTTCGGTGCTCAGCTTTCTTCATAGTCTAACTCTCACATGTTAACATTAAACATCTCATGACTAACATTAAACATCTGGACATTTCAAAAGAAGCACTGGCTGCATGGGTTGTTATGACTCAGTCTGGTTAACAACATGTGGAGAAAAAAATGTTCCATGCCAAGAAGGGGGTTATGTCCCTACAGCGCCGCTGGAGTCCCGGCTACTTAACCTCATCACAGAGAGGAGGAAAGCCGCCCTTTTCAGTTTACTTGGGTTTTTCTCTTACCCACTTCATCAGTCAGCTATTCTTTCAAATAAAAGATCCTGGTGATAATATTCTCAATTCATCGTCAGGGCAGCCACTGAGGGGACTTCTTTTTTTAGCTAGAGTTTCTGAGCAGAAATTTGATTTGTTTTTTCTTCATGGCAAAGTGGGACACAAACTCTCCATGGCCAGTGGGAGAAGCAGAATTAATGACTTCATGGTCCTGGTCCAGCATCATCTGTTCCTCACTATGAACCTTCTTCCTTTAAATGAAACTGATGGGAAATGGATGGCGCCAGTGTGGGGGGATAGATGTGCTTCAGAATTGAGATCTGCTTCAGACTGCATGGCATTCCAGAGGGTCTGAGGTGGTGCTTGCTTCAACTCTGCAATCCTAGGGACTGTAGCATGCCAGGCTCCCTTGTCCTTCACTAGCTACCAGAGTTTGCTCAAACTAATGTCCATTGAGTCAGTGATGCCATCCAACCATCTCATCCTCTCTCCTCCCCTTCTCCTCCTGCCTTCAATCTTTCCCAGCATCAGGATCTTTTTTTAATGAGTCAGCACTTTGCATCAGATGGTAAACTACTGGCACTTCAGCTTCAGCATCAGTCCTTCCAATGAATATTCAGGGTTGATTTCGTTTAAGATTGACTGCTAGGATTGACTTGACTATAAAGACTTATAAAAACTTCATTTGTCAGTGTTTTGTGGATTTTCTCATTGCAGATAAGGAAATATGGACCTGTACTTAGCCAAGAGAATTAAATACATAAACATAATTTCTAAGACAGAATCAAAATAAACTCACATCGTCTACCTTCCTTTTAGCCAACTTACATTTTCCTTTCGGGTTGAAATTGTACTGTGGCGAGGTAAATGACAAGACACACTGACCAAAAGCATTTTCCCTTTTGAAATAACGAAATACACATATTCATGTAGCCATAACCACAGTGATGAAATGCTAGAGCAATTTCAGAGAGAACATTCGATCACAAGCAGAATAAAGCCTCTGTTTGGGTTTTGATGATAGTGTTTCCATCTGTCTGGCTGAGGACACAGGAGAGCAGGACCATTCCAACCTGCAGCAGAAGCAGCGAGACACCCACCTCCTTTGCAATTCTCAAGATAAGGAAAGAGATTTAACAGTGTGTCTCTATACACTTAAAAATATTATGCGTGCCAAAACTATGAGTTATTGTATTTATAGGGTATCTGAGATATGCTAGACTTTTTATGGTTGATGCCTCATTATTTATTTAAAGAGTGTAGTTTGTGGGTTTTTACACATAGTACTATAGGCAGATTGTAAACTTTTGATAGGTCAGTGAACTTTTAATCTGCCATCCTAACAGGGACACATTTGAGAGTGACAAGGAGTCAGCTTTCCAATTTCCTATACAACAGAGGTCAGAAGGGTTCCATCCCCAAACCACGCTGTGAAGGCAGCCCTCTTCAGAGACTTTCTTTCTTAAACTCCAAGTCAACCCACAACCAGCTGGAGGCACAGGTGACTTTTCTTACAATTCTCAAATTCTTCTTAGAAAACACTGAGGCTGAGGCCTCAATAACTACATCTTGTAACAATCAATTTGAGAGACAAAAATAATTCACTTAAAAATAACTTAAAAGTCAAACTGATAAAAATGTGAATGATTTACACAAAATAGGCCGAACCCCAGAGTTACACTAGAGAACTCATGGGCTCTGGAGGTGCAGGTACGTGGGTGCTGCCCTCTTAATCATGAGCTCTAGATCCTCAGTTAAAAAAAAGACAAGGTATTTTCTTCTTCAATTAGAAGTCGACATGACTGAAGCGACTTAGCAGCAGCAGCAGCAGCAGCAGCAGCAGGGGATCTTACTGAGTAACAGGTTCCATCACTAAATAGTCAGATCACTGTTTAATTTTTTATTGTAAAGTGACATAAAATGAACTCAGCTGACTTAAAATGAAAAATAAATGTACTGGATCAAGACACTACATGCTTGCTTTGCTCCAGAGTTACAATGATGACTTCCTGGCTGGGTTTCCTCTCTGCCCATCTGCTCCTTAATTTTATCCCACTTATCAAGGCAAATATAAATAAAATAAATATTACATAAAGTACACAGACTCAAGGTGGTGGCTAACTTGTGTTGGTCAGAGAATTTCTTTTTTATGCTGAAGTGCATGTATCTTTAAAATCTTGATGAGCGCTATAATTTAATATTAATGACTTTTTAAAATTTTCATTTGCATAAGTGCTTGAATCTGATAAACATTTTATTTACAGAGACCTCTCTAAGCACTGTTAAAGGCTTTCAAACAAAGAACTCAAGGCAGATGAAGTAAAACAAAGCAGATTTCAGATTCACTGAAATGCAACTACGAATTCCAAAGACTTGATAAAAACCTGGCAAGTCACTCTTGTGTGATGCCAAACAACATCACATCTGGAGACATTTTGAAAGTAAATGTTTCATTTTCTACATGCAAAGTGTTATACTTTGGCTTCAGATTTCTTTCTCATTTAGAAAATCTTTGGAACTTCCTTGGCAGTCCAGTGGTTAAGACTCTGAGTTCCAAAGAAGAGGTCACGGGTTCAGTCCCTGGTAAGAGAACTAAGATCCCACATGCGTGAGACTTAGCCAAAAGAAAGGAAAAAAAAAAAATGAATAAAAGAGAATGTATTTTTAAAAACAGCAAGAAAGAAACGTCTTTCATCATGTATTAATTACAATCTAATATGAAAAGAACAGGAAAAGGTGTCGAGCACAGGTCTCCAGGATGCGAGCACGAAGCCAGGACACAGGTGGTGGCAGTCATCTTCACGGGCCTTTCGTTTTTACAGAGATCTATAGAAAAGTGAGTATGTTTTCATTTGCTGCCTTGTTTGCAAGGTGTTTGCATGCTAAATCGCTTCAATCGTGTCCGACTCTTTGTGACCCCATGGACTGTAACCCATCAGGCTCCTCTGTCCATGGGCTTCCCAGGCAAGAATACTGGAATGGGTTGCCATTTCCTTCTCCAGGGATCTTCTCAACCCAGGGATCAAACCCGGGTCTCTTATGTCTCCTGCACTGGTGCTCGGTTCTTCACTACTAGCATCACCAACATGTCTATACAAAATGTTTTGGTGTCACGTGACCATATTCATCCATGACATTGTGCAAAATTCTATTTTAGCTCATTGCAGACTTACATATCAGAGTATTTAGTACTCATCTGTGGTATTTCACTTGAGATGCCCCCTGTATTTATTTTTAATATTTTCATAGATACAAAACTCTCAATGAACATATGAGCAGAGCAATGGAAGTTCTAATGGCACTGTAACTGTCTTGGTCTGTCTTGGAGTCCTGGGTATTATCAAACATAAAAACCAAAAACACCTTCTAGGACAAAATTTTGCACTTATAGTAGAAGCTCAGTTGAGCAGATTAGAGATAGTAAAGAAAGGTCTAGATAAAAGAAAGGCAAAGAGAGGAGGAAAAAAGGTCTCAGAAATTATGAGTCCATAGCTGATACCATATCCTGAAACCAACATAAAAGAGGAAAAGAAGAAAAAAAAAAAGTCTAGAGTTAGGAGGGTTCAATCTCTCAAAAAAAGAAAGAAAGAAAGAAATCAATTTTACTTAAAAAAAATCTGAAGAAAAAGTCTCAACCAAATTTCATATAAAATTATCATAAGAAAAACAAATATAAAATAATTCTCTAAGGACCATAAAAGCATGCCAGAAAGACTTCTATTTTTCATGAAACAGTTTTACCACAAAGAAAAACACATAGCAGTCTCACAAGATCTCAATGCAAAAAATTTGAAATAGAATTTGTACACTCGGAACAAGCAGGTTCATTGAAGTAATACAAGAGTGGTTCAATATTAGAAGTTCACTAATAACATTCATCATATTAATAGAGGTAAGGAAAAGTCAAACCAGCAAGGAGAGCAAACCAGTCAATACTAAACGAAGTTAACCCTGAATACTCATTGGAAGGACTGATGCTGAAGCTCCAATGCTTTGGCCAGCTGATGCGAAGAGCCAAGTCATTGGAAAAGACCCTGATGCTGGGAAAGATTGAGGGCAGGAGGAGAAAGGGACCACAGAGGATGAAATGGTTGGATGGCATCACCGACTTGATGGACATGAGTTTGAGCAAAGGCCAGGAGTTAGTGGAAGACAGGGAAGCCTGGTGTGCTGCAGTCCATGGGGTCACAGAATGGGGCATGACTTAGTGACTGAGCAACAGCAAGGGAAAGTCATATAATTTTCATAAATATATAAAAGATATTTGACAAAATCCATTGCTGTTCAGTTTTCATTTTCCCCTATGTTCAGACACTACTCCCTAAGCACACCCCCCACCACGTTTTGAGATAGATGCAAGCTACAAAGCTCACAGCAATTTTCCCTTGTATATGATCGGTTTATCTATTATTTCTCATACCGGCGAATAATGCAGTGAGTGTTCCATGCAGTATTCTGTGAGATATAAACCCATGTTTCAAATGAGTATTTTCCCTCATGTGTATTTCTTTACTTCATTCCTTTTGGTTTTCAAAAAATAACTGTTCCTATGGAAACAGTAATGGTGCCATTTTGCCCTAAGAGCAGTACATAAGAGAAATATATATATATATATATATATATATATATATATATATATAAAGTCATTTAGTTTCATGCTTTTATTCCCAAAACATTTATAATTACATATCCAATATTATCATAATATCAAAAATTTGGAAAAAAATTAAAATTGAAATTAAGAATTTTCTTTAAATTAGGTCCCAATATTTTTCAAATTTCTATCTCTTGGTGAAATATAAAATTTGATCCTTATTTCATTTATTTGTTAGCTGACCCATTCAACAAAAAATTTATTAAATGCCTATGCTTTGGCAAAGATATAGAATTTATCACAGCACATTTATCTTATGTTAGAAAACACAATGAGATTTTGACAAGAACTATTAAATTTGGAAAACTCAGCAGTGGCCACAGGACTGGAAAAGATCAATTTTCATTCCAGTCCCAAAGAAAGACAATGTCAAAGAATGCTCAAACTACTGCACAAATGGACTCTTCTCACACACTAGTAAAATAATGCTCTAAATTCTCCAAGCCAGGCTTCAACAGTACATGAACTGTGAAATTCCAGGTGTTCAAGCTGGATTTAGAAAAAGCAGAGGAACAAGAGATCAAATTGCCAACATCCATTGGATCATCAAAAAAGCAAGAGAGTTCCAGAAAAACATCTATTTCTGTTTTATTGACAATGACAAAGCCTTTGACTGTGTGGATAACAACAAACTGTGGAAAATTCTTCAAGAGATGGGAATACCAGACCACCTGACCTGCCTCTTGAGAAAACTATATGCAAGTCAGGAAGCAATAGTTAGAACTCGACATGGAACAATAGACTTGTTCCAAATAAGAAAAGGAGAATGAAGGCTGTATATTGTCACCCTGCGTATTTAACTTATATGCAGAGCACATCATGAAAAACAGTGGGCTGGATGAAGCACAAGCTGGAATCAAGATTGCCAGGAGAAATATCAATAACCTCAGATATGCAGATGACACCACCTTAATGGCAGAAAGTGAAGAAGAACTAAAGAGCTTCTTGATGAAAGTGAAAGAGGAGAGTGAAAAAGTTGGCTTAAAGCTCAACATTCAGAAAATTAAGATCATGGCATCCGGTCCCATCACTTCATGGCAAATAGATGGGGAAACAATGGAAACAGTTTTCTTGGGCTCAAAAATCGGTGCAGATGGTGACTGCAGCCATGAAATTAAAAGCCGCTTACTCCTTGGAAGAAAAGTTATGACCAACATAGACAGTATATTAAAAAACAGAGACATTAGTTTGCCAGCAAAGGTCCATCTAGTCAAAGCTGTGATTTTTCCAGTAGTCATGTATGCATGTGAGAGTTGGACCATAAAGAAAGCTGAGTGCCAAAGAATTGATGCTTTTGAACTGTGGTATTGGAGAAGACTCTTGAGAGTCTCTTGGACTACAAAGAGATCCAACCAGTCCATCCTAAAGGAGATCAGTCCTGAATATTCATTGGAAGGACAAATGCTGAAGCTGAAACTCCAATATTTTGGCCACCTGACCCTGATGCTGAGAAAGATTGAAGGTGGGAGGAGAAGGGGATGACAGAGGGTGAGATGGCTAGATGGCATTACCAACCCAATGAACGTGAGTTTGAGTAAACTCCAGGAGTTGGTGATGGACAGGGAAGTCTGGCATGATGCAGTCCATGGGGTTGCAAAGAGTCAGACACGACTGATTGAACTGAACTGAACTGCTTAAATGTGTGCCTTAAAAATTCTTTTGTCCTCAAGGAAGAAGAATGATAAAAGTATCTCTAACATTTTTACATTTTCAGAAGGGTTATTTAAAAATGTTAATTACCAAAAAGTGAAAGAAATTATTGCAATAAAACTCATTGCAACCGCTTCATTTTTTCAGTCCTGGAGCATCTCAACATTACTCTTAGTTAATTATTTGTCATCTTTAGAGCTGAAACTCGAGTGGTCCTAAAAAATAGCTCATAAACAAAGACTTTAATTTTGAGAAACTCAGATACTTGAAGCAGGCCCACTGCTGACCATTTATTAGAAAAGATACTCATAATTTATGAGAAAAGAAGCAATAGACATACTTTTTTTCAAGACAGTATAAGTTAAATCAGTTTGATTTGACTGTAATTCACAGATATTTATGTCAGGTAAGAAATGACCCACTTGATTCCTTAAATTTACAGTATTAAGGTCTTTTTTTTCCCTCTCTCATTTAAATAATTTACATTTTTCTGATAAAAAGTTGTAATTCAGAGCAAAGGAAAGCACTCATCTTAATAATGCATTTTTTTTTTGGTATGAACACATCAACTTTAATTGGATGCCAACTTTAAAAGGATGTCAATGACATATACTTCGGCTTCATAAAACTGTTCATTAACCTGAGGCCCATGATTTAATTTGCAGAGGAAGTAGGGAAGGAACCAGGGGGAGCATCTTGAACAGAAGTTTAGACCTGAATCTTGATTGAATAAAGTGTACACAAAACACTGTCATTGGTTATGATGCAATAAAATCTAACCATGCTGGACAAAGCACCTTCTCTCTCTGTATATAATTAAGTGGTTTCAGAAGCAGATCCTGGCAGGGAATGGCATTTTTGTGAGGCAAATTTCCCTGAAGCTAGACAGCGCTCTTTTCATATTACTTAGGCGTCCCCATTTTATGAGGTAAATGTTCTATAAAAACTTACTGATTAAAAGGTGGACTTCTATCAGTAACCATCCAATATGAATCAGTGACTGGGAGTTGAAAATGGAGGGCTTTGGGCTAGTGATCTAGGTAGAGAGAAACAAGAGCCCCGATCAAGAATACAGGGTAGCAACAGCCAGTCTACACTAAGTTTGCTCTTAATCTGGGGAGGGTGAAGGAAAAAGATTTGGTTCAGATGATCTTATTTGCAAAGCAGAAATGGAGACACAGATGTAGAGAACAAACTTATGGATACTAAGAGGGGAAGGAAGAGTGGAATGAACTGGGAGGTTGAGATTGACATATACACATCACTAAGTATAAAATTTTCCAGGCAGGAGTGCTGGAGGGGGCCATTGCCTTCTCCGATGTATAAAATAGGTGACTCCTGAGAACATGCGGGCTAGCTCAGTGCTCTGTAGTCACCAGAGTGGGAAGTACATCAAAAAGGGGGGATATATGTACATAAAGCTGATATACTTCGATATCCAGTAGAAACTAGCACTACATTGTGAAGCAACTGTACCTCAATAAAAATTAATTTTGAAAAAAGAGAAAAGGATATTGGACTGAGCAGGAACATGGAAGATCATCAGGAGGTTTGCAGAGGGTAGGGTGTCCTGGGAAGACAAAGGGCTTTTGAAGACTGAACTGCCTTCACAGCCCAGCTCCATCTTTTATACCTGAGACATTTTTATTATTAATCAATGGGGCCATTTTAAACAGTGAATTCACCAATTATAAACAAAAGAATAAATTAGAAAAATAAGGATGTAAAACTAGCTCTTAATTAGTCCTCATCCCATCCCCACATCAAATCTATCACTCAGTTCTTACTTTTTCTCATAAACAATAGAAGATGTTACCTCCATCACATGCTGTGATGTCTTTTTTTCACTTCTTTCGGCAACTGAAGAGGGAGCGCAGACTTTCCGAATTAGATAACTTGCTCTTGGAGCTGGTTAAATGCTGGGAAGCCGTTCAGTCCTTCTGGGTCTAAGGACTCATCTGCAATGACTTGAACAGAGCCAACCTGGTCCTTAGCAGAGGCTGAATAATGATGGGTCTTCCTCCCCACACGTAGATGCACGTAACTCAACGTGTTCCACTTATCGGTACATCTAGAAGGGCATCTGTTACAAACACAAACCTGCTCAGTCACATGGCTCACGTCAGCACAGTGGGCTCTTGCTTGTGAAGGGCATGAACAATGTTCGCTGCCCTTCCTCCACAAGGACCCCCGCCCCCGGGGGGTCCTGAAGCTCTCTGGACTCCAGCACTTGGCTCTTCTCAGCCTACACCACTATTTTGCTCTAGGTTTTTTACATTTTACTTTTTAGATTCCACATGTAAGTGATCTAATTTCTCTGTCTGATTTCTTTCTTTCTAAGAGAAAGAGCCCAGGAGAATTTCTTTTTAAGAGAAAAACTTCTCTTTTCATGTTTCTTTGAGATCTCCTGCTAAGCCTGTGAATTTTCTCTTTCTAAGGAGTGAAACAATTTTTTTTTTTCAGAAAGTGTACATAAATCAGTTGAAGCCATGACAATGTGAACAGCTCATATCAAGTCCATGCCAGTACCCACATCTCAGCTGTCTTCAGCCAAGAGTGACTGTAAATTGTGATCGGTTGAAAGATAATTCCAAGTTGTAAGAATCTTAAAATGTGAAAAAAAGTGAACATATTAAAAGAGATGAAAGGTGGTTATAACTAATATTTTGAGCAATTATTATGTACTGTGCACTTTTCCAAGTTGGTTAGATTTATTGACTTATTTAATCGGAATAATAAACAAACCTGTACAGTAAGTGTTAGAGAAGACTCTTGAGAGTCCCTTGGACTGCAAGGAGATTCAATCAGTCAATCCTAAAGGAAATCAGTCCTGGGTGTTCATTGGAAGGACTGATGCTGAAGCTGAAGCTCCAACACTTTGGCCACCTCATGGGGAGAGTTGACTCATTAGAAAAGACCCTGATGCTGGGAAAGATTGAGGGCAGGAGGAGAAGGGGGCAACAGAGGATGAGGTGGTTGGATGGCATCACCGACTCAATGGACATGTGCTTGAGCAAGCTCTGGGAGGTGGCGAAGGGCAGGGAAGCCTGGCGTGTGGCAGTCCATGGGGTCGCAAAGAGCTGGACACGACTGAGCGACTGAGCTGAACTGACAGTAACTCCTACTTCATGAATGAGAAAAAAGAATATTCAAGCAACCAGAAATATCTTATGCCTAAGCAGTAGTCCAGCTCATTGTTCACAACTTGCCAAACACAGCGTGGTACTATTGAGCGAAGAATAAGAACTCAGAATAGTCCAAAAAAAGAAAAAAAGAATAGTGTTCAATAGGATCTTCCACTAGAGTTGTCAGATAAGATATGGAACACCCAGTTAAATTTGAATCTCAAAAGCAATGAATAATTTTCCGTGTAAGTGTATCCCAAATACAGCATGAAAAGTATCTACACTAAAAAAAAATAGCGCTCATTGTTTTCTGAAATTTAAATTTCAGTGGGCATCCTATGTTTTCGCTTCTAACTCTATCATGCCTGTATCCCATACCAGAGTGAAGTGCTTCCTTACCCATCTTCAGTTCAGCTCAGCTCAGTTCAGTTCAATCTCTCAGTCATGTCTGACTCTTTGCAACCCCATAGACTGCAGCAAGCCAGGCCTCCCTGTCCATCACCACCTCCTGGAGTTTACCCAAACTCATATCCATTGAGTCAGTGATGCCATCCAACCATCTCATCCTCTGTCATCCCTTTCTCCTCTCGCCTTCAATCTTTCCCAGCATCAGGGTCTTTTCCAATAAATCAGCTCTTCGCATCAGGTGGCCAAAATATTGGAGTTTCAGCTTCAGCACCCATCCTTCCAATGAATATTCAGGACTGATTTCCTTTAGGATGGACTGGTTGGATCTCCTTGCAGTCCAAGGGACTCTCAAGAGTTGTCTCCAACACCACAGTTTAAAAGCATCAGTTCTTCGGTGCTCAGCTTTCTTTATAGTCCAACTCTCACATCCATACATGACCACTGGAAAAACCATACCCTTGACTAGATGGACCTTTGTTGGCAAAGTACTGTCTCTACTTCTTAATATGCTGTCTAGGTTAGTCATAACTTTTCTTCCAAGGAGTAAGCGTCTTTTAATTTCATGGCTGCAGTCACCATCTGGAGTGATTTTTTTACCCATCTTATAAGAGCTCATGCCCCTTTCAGGATAGAGGGAGATGGTCACACATTTAGAACATATTTAGCACTTTGTATGTTTTGTGACTGTACAGCACACTTTCCGTTAACCAGATGCCCTGTGCATGTTATTAATGATCCTCAAAATGGCCTGAAAAGGACAGTTTGCTAGCCACATTTGATAGGTCAGGGTGTTCAAGAGAACAGAAGTTGAATGTCTTCAAGGTTACGCAGAAAATGAGCAGTGAAATGAACTTGCAAACCCATTTCCCCCTGCCTGCAGAGGCCATGCTCTTTGCAGTGAAAACCATGGTTTTGTGCTACACTCTCCATCTTGGCTGCTCTGAACTAATTTTTCCAAGAGGGCATGATTGCTCCAGTCCCAGCTCATGTAAAACAGTGGGGATTAGCGCCAGGATGGGGGAGCAGCCGTGTGTCCTTCCCGGCTCCCTCTAGTCAGCAATTGAGGTGGCCAGGGCTAAAGGGCCAGCAGCACTGACTCATCCAGCCCCCATGGGGCAGCAACTGAGAGGAAACAGGAAATCCATACTAATTTCACGTTCTGAGGGAAAGCCAGGGGTACAGATGAATAAGGGTGCACTTTTCACTGTGAATACGGATAAATCCATCAAGCAAAAGGACTTGCTTTCAAATGACAGAAAATGAATTACAAAGATGCTAGCTCCCAAGTTGCTGACTTACAATCAGGATAGAAAATATCTCTAGTATGGTTCAGGCTATATGCGTGTTATTGTCAAGACAATTCACACTTCAGAATTACTGTGTTTGCTTAAATATTGATTATTTTGAGGTTTAAGATTAGAATCAGTGAGTTTTATTACACCTTATTTCAGCTGAGGGTTTTCATGAAGCAACTCAACCATGATTTTGTGATGATGTTTGAAAATTAACATTAAAGGTAAAAATGCATTTTTTAAAGAAAAAAGTTATATTTTAAATTCTCATATTTGTCACTGAGCTTTATTCTTATTATGCACATCCACAGTTCCCTTCTTTCTCCATTTTCTGACAAAGCTCTCTCTGTTTCAGAGATGTGATTATAACACAGTGATGGAAAACCAGTTTTGACTCCCACGGTATCAGCTCTCATTGAAAACACATGATGCTTGGAAGCGGGGAGGGGAATCAAATCAGAGGCAAGACAGAAGAAAAATAATTTAAAATATGATCTTAAAGATGCAGCACAAACATAGTAAATGCTTGAATATAGATATTTATACAACCAAATAAAGGTTATTTTTTACATTATGTCAAACAACTACATCTTTAATAGAATTTTGAAGATTTTGCAGGAGTTTTGTATCGTATAATGAGGTCAAATTAGCCCATCTGGGCTCCCATATGCCAATCTGTCTTCTTGGTATCATCTTTAATTCTGATTAGTCTTCTTTAGAATGAAAGGTGTTCAGTTTAGGGTTACAAGGTACTTTTTGGTGGATCAACAGTGATCTCTGTGTTTTGAAAAATCAATGAAAACTACACGTCCAACTTAAAGTTTTAGGGACAATGCTTTGTTTATACCAAGAAAACTGAACTCAATATAATATGATTAAACAATAGCTACTGAAATGCAGAAACCTGTGCTGATTAAAATTACAAACGCAGGTGATGACATTAACATATATTTAAAGAAGGCCTAATGATATGAACTATTCAGACGAAGGACATGGAGCCTTCAGAGGAGGACAGATGATACATGGTGCTGTCTGGACTGATGGACGGGTGTGTCTTCATCCCAGTCTTGGTGGGTGTGCCACTCAGCCTATTTTCAGATGCAAATCCAGAGTCCAGGAGGTCCATTTATGGCACAGATACAATTAACATAGAGACTGTATGGACTGCTCTCACTCACAGAGAGGATGTAGAAGGAAAAACAGCACAGAAGACGACCCTGGGCAATATTATTATTTAAGGGGCATCCACACAGAGGAACAAGCAAATGAAAGTGCATAAAATAATTAGAACTATAAGAGGAGATGCAGAAACTCCTGGCATCATGAGATATTGCACAATGTTGTATACATTTCTGCTGTACAGCAAAGGGATTCCGCTCTACATACATATACATTCTTTTTCAATATTCTTTTCCATTATGGTTCACAGGATCATAATAAGGCCTCTTCAGTTCAGTTCAGTTCAGTTCAGTCGCTCAGTCATGTCCAACTCTTTGCAACCCTATGAATCGTAGCACGCCAAGCCTCCCTGTCCATCACCAATACCTGGAGTTCACTCAGACTCACGTCCATCAAGTCGGTGATGCCATCCAGCCATCTCATCCTCTCTCATCCCTTTTTCCTCCTGCCCTCAGTCCCTCCCAGCATCAGAGTCTTTTCCAATTAGTCGACTCTTCGAATGAGGTGGCCAAAGTATTGAGTTTCAGCTTCAGCATCATTCCTTCCAATGAACACCCAGGACTGATCTTCTTTAAGATGGACTGGTTGGATCTCGATGCAGTCCAAGGGACTCTCAAGAGTCTTCTCCAGCACCACAGTTCAAAAGCATCAATTCTTCGGCACTCAGCTTTCTTTATAGTCAAACTCACACATCCATACATGACCACAGGAAAAACCATAGCCTTGACTAGATGGACCTTAGTCGGCAAAGTAATGTCTCTGCTTTGAATATACTATCTAGGGTGGTCATAACTTTTCTTCCAAGGAGTAAGTGTCTTTTAATTTCATGGCTGCAGTCACCATCTGCAGTGATTTTGGAGCCCCTCCCCCAAAATAAAGTCTGACACTGTTTCCACTGTTTCCCCATCTATTTCCCATGAAGTGATGGGACCGGATGCCATGATCTTCGTTTTCTGAATATTGAACTTTAGGCCAACGTTTTCACTGTCCTTTCACTTTCATCAAGAGGCTTTTTAGTTCCTCTTCACTTTCTGCCATAAGGGTGGTGTCATCCGCATATCTGAGGTTATTGATATTTCTCCCGGCAATGCGGATTTCAGCTTGTACTTCTTCCAGCCCAGCGTTTCTCATGATGGACTATGCATATAAGTTAAATAAGCAGGGTGATAATATGCAGCCTTGATGTACTCTTTTCCTATTTGGAACCAGTCTGTTGTTCCATGTCCAGTTCTAACTGTTGCTTCCTGACCTGAATATGGGTTTCTCAAGAGGCAGGTCAGGTGGTCTGGTATTCCCATCTCTTGAAGAATTTTCCACAGTTTATTGTGATCCACACAGTCAAAGGCTTTGGCATAGTCAATAAAGCAGAAATAGATGTTTTTCTGGAGCTCTCTTGCTTTTTCCATGATCCGGTGGATGTTGGCAATTTGATCTCTGGTTCCTCTGCCTTTTCGAAAACCAGCTTGAACATCAGGAAGTTCATGGTTCATGTATTGCTGAAGCCTGGCTTAGAGAATTTTGAGCATTACTTTACTAGCATGTGAGATGAGTATAACTGTGAGGTAGTTTGAGCATTCTTTGACATTGCCTTTCTTTGGGATTGAAATGAAAACTGACATTTTCCAGTCCTGTGGCCACTGCTGAGTTTTCCAAATTTGCTGGCAAATTGAGTGCAGCACTTTCAAAGCATCATCTTCCAAGATTTGAAATAGCTCAACTGGAATTTCATCACCTCCACTAGCTTTGTTCATAGTGATGCTTTCTAAGGCCCACTTGACTTCACATTCCAGGGTGCTTGGCTCTAGGGGAGTGATCACACCATCATGATTATCTGGGTCGTGAAGATCTTTTTTGTACAGTTTTTCTGTGTCTTCTTGCCACCTTTTCTTAATATCTTCTGTTTCTATTAGGTCCATACCATTTCTGTCCTTTATTGAGCCCATCTTTGCATGAAATGTCCCCTTGGTATCTCTAATTTTCTTGAAGACATCTCTAGTCTTTCCCATTCTGTTCTTTTCCTCTATTTCTTTGCACTGATCACTGAGGAAGGCTTTCTTATCTCTCCTTGCTATTCTTTGGAACTCTGCATTCAGATGCTTATATCTTTCCTTTTCTCCTTTGCTTTTAGCTTCTCTTCTTTTCACAACTATTTGTAAGGCCTCCCCAGACAGCCATTTGCTTTTTCGCATTTCTTTTCCATGGGGATGGTCTTGATACCTGTCACGAGGCTCTGTCCATAGTTCATCAGGCACTCTGTCTATCAGATTTAGGCCCTTAAATCCATTTCTCACTTCCACTGTATAATCATAAGGGATTTCACTTAGGTCAGACCTAAATGGTCTGGTGGTTCGCTACTTTCTTCAACTTAAGTCTGAATTTGGCAATAAGGAGTTCATGATCTGAGCCACAGTCAGCTCCTCGTCTTGTTTTTGCTGACTGTATAGAGCGTCTCCATCTTTGGCTGCAAAGAATACAATCAATCTGATTTCAGTGTTGACCATCTGCTGGGAGCCAGCATGGGAGATCCCACCCATGACAAGGTCATGCGGAGAGGCCAGATGGACAAGGCGAGTCAGGTCTCAAGGGGTCCTCTGTCTGAGCATCTACCCCAAAACCAAAATCTGTCTGTTTACTGTCTGCTATACTATACTCACTTACTCCTTGGAAGAAAAGTTATGACCAACCTAGATAGCATATTCAAAAGCAGAGACATTACTTTGCCGACTAAGGTCTGTCTAATCAAGGCTATGGTTTTTCCAGTAGTCATGTATGGATGTGAGAGTTGGACTGTGAAGAAGGCTGAGTGCTGAAGAATTAATGCTTTTGAACTGTGGTGTTGGAGAAGACTCTTGAGAGTCCCTTGGACTGCAAGGAGATCCAACCAATCCATTCTGAAGAGATCCCTGGGATTTCTTTGGAAGGAATGATGCTAAAGCTGAAGCTCCAGTACTTGGCCACCTCATGCGAAGAGTTGACTTATTGGAAAAGACTTTGATGCTGGGAGGGATAGGGGGCAGGAGAAGAAGGGGACGACCGAGGATGAGATGGCTGGATGGCAACACTGACTCGATGGACGCAAGTCTGAGCGAACTCCGGTTGTTGGTGATGGACAGGGAGGCCTGGCTTGCTGCAGTTCATGGGTCGCAGAGTTGGACACGACTGAGCAACTGAATTGAACTGAACTGATACTATACTGTTCTGACATAACAGGGGGCTATCCCCGAAAGAGTTAATTCAGAGCTCCAGTTAACAGTCTCCTGCATATAAAAAGAATGTCTCAGTTTAAACCCCTTTGATGGCTTTCTAACTTATCTGACCAGTCTGCCCGGACTTTTACAACTTGTGAATTGTTTACAGCCCCTCAACCGCGAGAGGCATGAAGCTTAAAACATCTTAAAGATATAGAGCCTTTTAGAGTTAAGAATTAGTTTGGTGAAGAGTTTGTTGAGTTAATGTCTGCCGCCAGGCCTCCATATCCTTTATCTTTTAGGCACCTGGGAGGATATTAATCAATGTAAATGGGATGCAGAAATAGGAATATAGTAGTTTTGATGTTAGCAACACTAAACTTTTGAATTAATTAATTTTCTCTTTGTTATAAATCACTGTACTCCACTTTCTTGTTATAAATTGTTGTGTCCTTGCTATGTAAGAATGTAACTTTATTTAGTGCTTTCTGAGAGTGGCACCAGACTTTGGGAAGAACAACACTATTACCCTATCAGAAAAGGGCCATAAAATGTTAATTGGCCTTCTGGCCAGAAGATGATGTAAATCACCTAAGACTTATGTATACAACTAGGTATGCAGATAGAAAGCCTGGTCTCGATAGAGTCAGGGCTGCTGACACTGTATAATTTTGTATTATCCATTGATCTCTATATAAAATCAAAAGTATATAAGGCCTCTCCGGACAATAGAGAATGGGCCAGTCACTGGAAAGACTGGTTTCCCCCGTGTCTTTTCTTACTCTATTTTCTGGCTGAATTCCCATCTGGGGCATGGAGGCTCACCATGTATACTTACTTGTCCTGGCTTCTAAGACCCATGAGAGAGGGAGCCCAAGGCAGGGCACCCTCCACTATTTAAACGGGCGCTGGTGGCCTAACGTAGATGGTGCAAACCTCTTGTCCTGAGGTTTTATTAATTCTTCATGTAAACCAAGTTATTCAGCCTCTTTTCTCCACTAAATTTCGCTACTACACTATTCTTTTCTAACCTCTCAATTACATTTCTAAATAAGTAAGTTTTTCCTCGCCCACACCATCCCTGCTTCGAATTACCCTGGATCCACCAGGGCAGGACCCCAGGAACCATCTGGTGATGTCCATGTGTAGAGTCTTCTCTGTAAGGGCCTCTTATATAGCATAAAAAATTTAAGTTTTGCCATTTTTGTGTAAAAGAGTCCAGATGTCTTCATTCCTGGGTCTTTTTATCCCCTACCATCTAGAACAATTTTTCCATCTTTTTTTGTTTGTTTGTTTGTTTTGAGTTTTAGGACCCAGATGCTTCAAAGAATGCAGCCCAGTTATTGGGGAAAGCCCTTCCACTTGGGTTCATTGTGTGCTATCTCTTGGTTGGATTTGGGTTTTGCATTTTTGGAACAAATATTTGCGGTCTTATCAGTGCATTGCCTCTAAAGGCACATGGGCTCAACCCAGCTGATTACTAGTGAAGTCAATTTGATCACATGGACACTTGACCTAGATAATATCTGTACAATATTGCTCTTTATCCTTGGTGATTACTGTGTTCTCAGCAGAAAATACTTTGTGACTCTAGAGATCAATTGTGTTTTTTTTATCCCTGTTCTTGCATAGTAGCTTTGACAGTACTTGATGGGTCTTGCCTAAGACAATGACAAATGTTTACTGCAGGCCAGAGTGAAGGCATAGATTTCCCTGTGCATGCGTGCTCAGTTGTGTCCAACTCTTTGAAACCGAATGAACTGTAGCCCACCAGGCTCCTCTGTCCACGGGACTTCCCAGGCAAGAATGTTGGAGTGGGTTGCCATGTCCTCCTCCAGAGGATCTTTGCTACCCAGGGATCAAACCTGCGCCTCCTTTGTCTTCTGCATTGCAGGTGGATTCTTTACCACAGCACCACCTGGGAAGCCCTCAATTTTACTATGGTAGTTGCCAATAATGATATGGTAATTTCATCTACTTTCTACTTTTTATAGTTGGATTCCTCCTATAAGAATACACCTCTCCTTCTCTGCCATTTATTTATTCACTTATTTTATCAATATGCCTTCGTGGTTGCTTATTTTAGTCAACAGGTCATAGAACCTATTACTGTCATTTATTTTTTTCTCGCTCAAATTGTCCTCAATAGGACCAGTGGGAGCCTGGCCGCAGGCTCCTGCCTCATTCACTTCCTTACTTCCGTTACTTCCTTACAGGTGATACAGCTCTCCTCACACTTCCCTTGCCCCCGGAGTGGTACCAGCCACATCTCCAAGGAGCCCTGCTTATTTTCATCGAAGAATTGCATTTACAAATCAGAACTGGGTGTTGGATGTGACTCATGTGATAGACACAGGAGCTATGTATAAATAGATGCAGACAGATGCATACATCTACATCAATTTTCATATCTGTCCATCCCTTTCTCTCTCTCTCCCTGCATCTCTACCTCTCTTCCCAACACCACAGGGCTTCTTCCAGCTTTGCCCTTTTCTTTATTAGTAACTCTTTTCTTCAGCAGGGAAAAACTTCACATTATCCACAAGATCTCTGTCTATTTACTAATTTTCTCACACCTAAAACACACACAAAGTAGTTTCATAATTGCCAAGTCACTTCCCCGTGTTTAAAGAGTCAAAATACTGTCCAAAGAAACAGGTTGTTCTGGAGTTGCTAATTAATTCTTCTCCCTCACCCTTCAGTATGTTTAAGTTGTTAATTTGAAAAGCATAAGCCTTATTCATTTCATTTTGTTGTATTTTGGATTTTCTTCTTTTTCTTCCACGCTTGTTGATTTTACTTATTTTGTGGAAACATGAAGTTGTTCCAAAAGTCAGAGCCCACATGGGAATAATCAGAGATCTATTTCATCCCTCACGCCTCTCTTTGCTGCCTCTTGTAGGAAGCCAATCTCATTTCCTCTCGCTGTGTCCTTTCTGTGCTTCCCTTTATAAAAATGAGGAAATGTATGTGTGACTTTTCTTACTTGCTTTCTTATTTACACACAGAAAAAATTATTGATCATCTTCCCTTATTAGCTTTTCTAAGTAACAATATCAGTTCAGTTTAGTTCAGTTCAGTCACCCAGTCATGTCTGACTCATTGCAACCCCATGGACTGCAGCACACCAGGCCTCCCTGTCCATCACCAACTCCTGGAGTATACCCAAACTCATGTCCATTGAGTCGGTGATGCCATCCAGCCATCTCATCCTCTGTTGTCCCCTTCTCCTCCCGCCCTCAATCTTTCCACATCACTTGTAAGCTTCTTAAGAAACCTGTATACAGGTCAGGAAGCAACAGTTAAAACTGGACATAAAAGAACAGACTGGTTCCAAATAGAAAAAGGAATATGTCTAGGCTGTATATTGTCACCCTGCTTATTTAACTTCTATGCAGAGTACATCATGAGAAACACTGGGCTGGAGGAAGCACAAGCTGGAATCAAAATTGTCAGGAGAAATATCAATAACCTCACATATGCAGATGACACCACCTTTATGGCAGAAAGTGAAGAACTAAACAGCCTCTTGATGAACGTGAAAGAGGAGAGTGAAAAAGTTGACTTAAAACTCAACATTCAGAAAACTAAGATCATGGCATCTGGTCCTATCACTTCATGGGAAATAGATGGGGAAACAATGGAAACAGTGTCAGACTTTAAAACAGTGGAAACAGTGTCAGAGCCAAAAATGGAGGCTCCAAAATCACTGCAGATGGTGATTGCAGCCATGAAATTAAAAGACGTTTACTCCTTGGAAGGAAAGTTATTACCAACCTAGACAGCAATTAAAGAGACATTACTTTGTCAACAAAGGTCCATCTAGCCAAGGCTATGGTTTTTCCAGTGGCCATGTATGGATGTGAGAGTTGGACTATAAAGAAAGCTGAATGCTGAAGAATTGATGCTTTTGAACTGTAGTGTTGGAGAAGACTCTTGAGAGTCCCTTGGATTGCAAGGAGATTCAACCAGTCCATCCTAAAGGAAATCAGTCCTGGGTGTTCATTGGAAGGACTGATGCAGAAGCTGAAACTCCAATATTTTGGCCAACTGATGTGAAAAGCTGACTCATTTGAAAAGACCCTGGTGTTGGGAAAGATCAAAGGCAGGAGGAGAAGGGGATGACAGAGGATGAGATGGTTGGATGGCATCACCAACTCAATGGACATGAGTTTGGGAAACTCTGGCAGTTGGTGATGGACAGGGAGGCCAGGTGTGCTCTGGTTCATTGGGTTGCAAAGAGTCAGACACTGAGCGACTGAACAAAATTGAACTGTGAGCCGTTTCAGGTGAGTTGACAGTGGCCTTCAGCTGAATCTTGGCAGGTTGCCTGAGACCACCATGCACTGAGGCAACCCCAGGTAATCCAGGAAAGAGCCAGGATAAGGGTGGGGAACCAAGGCAAGCGCTGCAACCACCTGGGTCCACTGACCTGCCCGTTGGATGGTGCCCTTACAGTTTCAGTGGAAACTGAAAAAGAAACCAGCAGAGAGACTGCTCAGGGCAGGAGGAGTGAGTCCACGTCCTCCTTTGTCTCTATGACATCACGACAGGTCTCCACCTGACACACTTCCTAGTTTCCAACCAAGTGACTCTCTTCCACATGCATCTTCTGATGACGTTCCTCTTCCTTCCGTTTCTTTAGCATGTGTTGCACACTGCTTGCTCAGTAGCTGTCTTGTCTGACTCTTTGTGACCCCATGGACTGTAGCCCCTCAGGCTCCTTTGTCCATGGGGATTCTCCAGGCAAGGACACTGGTGTGGGTTGCCATGCCCTCCTCCAGGGGATCTTCCCAACTGAGGTATTGAACCCAGGTCTCCCACCTTGCAGCTGGATTCTTAACCACTGAGCTAGTGTTTTCAGTTTCAGTTCAGTCACTCAGTCATGTCTGACTCCTTTCAGCCCCATGGACTGCAGCACACCAGGCCTCCCTGAACATCATCAACTCCCAGAATTTACCCAAACTCATGACCATTGAGTCAGTGATGCCATCTAATCATCTCATCCTCTGTGGTCTCCTTCTCCTCCCGTCTGAGCTACTGCTTAGTGGTCCAGTTATTTGTCAACTCATTAGAGCTGTTCACGAAGACTGTAAATCTCCTGCTTACATATGTTTGCTTCATCACACAGTCATGCCTTCAGCATCCCCCAAATGCACTCCCCCCAAATGAACTATCCACCATTGCCACCACTGTAGGCAGAATCTCTCTAATATTCAAGTCTGATTAGGTTATTCTGATTGAAAGCACATCAGTGATTTCCTGTTGTGTAGGAGACAGAACTCAGATTATTTGTAGGGACACAGAAGTCCTTTCACAGTATGATCCCTGTTTTACTCATCCAGTCTCTTCCCCCACAGTGGTGCCATGAGCCCCAGCTTCAGTCTCATCGTGATACCCACACACCTGCATTTATCATGCTGTTTCATGCTGGCCTGCAGAGATTGTGTTTTCTGTTTGTGATTTCCTTACCCTTCTTAGACAAAAATCCCTTTATGAGTCACACCCAGAAAAATTGCTGTGAGGATATTGTCCCTGACTGCTCAATATTGAGTTGCCATCTAAAATCTGTCTTGACTTCTCTTCAGATAAGTTTGTGCTTGAGTTACAACATCTACCAGGTTGCTTTAAATTTAATTCACATTCTGTCTCTCTCTTATTATTTACCCTTCATTTAGATCAAGGAAACAATATTAATTATGTATGTTATCTCCAGGGCTTGGTACATAGTAGATACATGCAAAAAAGACTCAATTAATAATTCAAGGATAGAGATTAGGATTTTTTTAATTGAATTGAATGGAAATGAAATGAACAGAAAAATGCTCTTCCAGGAAGTTAAGCTTCATTCCTCTGCATCAATTATCAAAATGACCTTGGATTTTTTTCCTACGGTCTGTTTGGTAATCCAATTTAAAATTTAGGCCCAAATATTTTAAAATTTAAGTTTATCAGAAAAATATACTTAGAACACAAAATAAGATCCATAGTAGATTGAAAAAAACAGTCAATTAAATCTACTGTAAGATTATTTTAGAGCTCATATCATCAAATCAGAACATTATTATAACAAATAGCCAAAGCTTGTGTTATTATTTCTAAGGTCATAACCTCGAGACTTCAAGTTTAACAATCAACTTCAAAGGCAAAATTGGATTTATCTCTTGAAAAAACTGTGAATATTTTTCATTCCTTTTCTGCGGCCAGCTAGGTAGCTAGCTAAGTAGCTTCAGTTGTGTTCAACTCTGTGCGACCCCATAGATGGCAGCCCACCAGGCTCCACCATCCCTGGGATTCTCCAGGCAAGAACACTGGAATGGGTTGCCATTTCCTTCTCCAATGCATGAAAGTGAAAAGTGAAAGTGAAGTCACTCAGTCATGTCCGACTCTTAGCGACCCCATGGACTGCAGCCTACCCAGCTCCTCCATCCATGGGATTTTCCAGGCAAGAGTACTGGAGTGGGATGCCATTGTCTTCTCCATTTATGCAGCTAGTATAACCCTAAAAGCAAAACCTAAACAAAACTTGAAAAAGAATTCTGAAGCTCTGACAAGTGCAAAGCTTGTCAGTCTCCACTCCCTCCCTAGCACTAAGAGCTGGGCAAACTGAAACCCTTTGGCTGGAAACTGGGAGAACCGGGATTGGGACAATTCATGCCCAGACCTCTGGAGGGCTGGGTTTATCCAGAGTCATGGCTGAGCTGAGTTGGCCTGGATCTAAAGCCCCTGAAGCGTCAATGTAAAATGATCATCTTGAGGACCATTTATTCATAAGTTTATGCCTTATGTCTTTTAATTTCATGGCTGCAGTCATCATCTGCAGTGGTTTTGGCGCCCCCCAAAATAAAATCTGACACTGTTTCCACTGTTTCCCCATCTATTTCCCATGAAGTGATGGGACCAGATGCCATGATCTTCGTTTTCTGAATGTTGAGCTTTAAGCCAACTTGTTCACTCTCTTCTTTCACTTTCATCAAGAGGCTTTTTAGTTCCTCTTCACTTTCCGCCATAAGGGTGGTGTCATCTGCATATCTGAGGTTATTGATATTTCTCCTGACAATCTTGATTTCAGCTTGTGCTTCTTCCAGCCCAGCGTTTCTCATGATGGACTCTGCATAGAAGTTAAATAAGCAGGGTGACAATATACAGCCTTGATGTACTCTTTTCCTGTTTGGAACCAGTCTGTTCTTCCATGTCCAGTTCTAACTGTTGCTTCCTGACCTGCATACAGATTTCTCAAGAGGCAGGTCAGGTGGTCTGGTATTCCCATCTCTTTCAGAATTTTCCACAGTTTATTGTGATCCACACAGTCAAGGGTTTTGGCACAGTCAATAAAGCAGAAATAGATGTTTTTCTGGAGCTCTCTTGCTTTTTCCATGATCCAGCGGATGTTGGCAATTTGATCTCTGGTTCCTCTGCCTTTTCTAAAACCAGCTTGAACATCAGGAAGTTCACGGTTCACGTATTGCTGAAGCCTGGCTTGGAGAATTTTGAGCATTACTTTACTAGCATGTGAGATGAGTGCAATTGTGCGGAAGGAAAGTTATGACCAACCTAGATAGCATATTCAAAAGCAGAGACATTACTTTGCCAACAAGGCCCGTCTAGTCAAGGCTATGGTTTTTCCAGTGGTCATGTATGGATGTGAGAGTTGGACTGTGAAGAAAGCTGAGCGCCTAAGAATTGATGCTTTGGAACTGTGGTGTTGGAGAAGAGTTGAGAGTCCCTTGGACTGCAAGGAGATCCAACCAGTCCATTCTAAAGGAGATCAGTCTTGAGTGTTCTTTGGAAGGAATGATGCTAAAGCTGAAACTCCAGTACTTTGGCCACCTCATGCAAAGAGTTGACTGATTGGAAAAGACCCTGATGCTGGGAGGGACTGGGGGCAGGAGGAGGAGGGGATGACAGAGGATGAGATGGCTAGATGGCATCACTGACTCAATGGACATGAGTCTGAGTGAACTCCGGGTGTTGGTGATGGACAGGGAGGCCTGGCATGCTGCAACTCATAGGGACGCAAAGTGTCAGACACGACTGAGCGAATGAACTGAACTGAACTGAACTGATGCCTTATGTGCCTACGTGTGCATATTCAGTCATGTCTGTCTCTTGCAACCCTATGGACTATAGCCCGCCAGGCTCCTATATCCATGTGATTCTCCAGGCAAGAATACTGTAGTGGACTGCCATTCCCTTCTCCAGGGGATCTTCCCAACCCAGGGATCACATCTGTGTTTTTACCACTGTGCCACCTGGGAAGCCCCTGTAAATCTATGCTTTATTTCACTAAATAAATCTTAGGATTCTTGGGTAAAAGACTCCCTTTTCTGTTCTTGTATAAGTTTGCAATGTAGGGCTCCAATACATATATTAAATGGAATGGATATTCAAGAATTTAACTTCAGTCTCTTCATTTCATAAGTCAGCCAGCTGAACAGATCTAAGAATTCACAGGACCAGGGAACGATGACACCAGAATGTTAGCAAAATCACTTTAAGATCTGATCCACTGGGTCTGTGTAATCAGAACTTGGTGTTCAGAGGTGCTGAGAACCTCTGTGAGAATTGAAGATGATTTTCTGACAAAGGTCAGGAGATGGGGTCAGCCGTGGCTGACAAACACACAATTTAGTGCTCTTTATACACTGATTAGAGATGGTACAAAGGATCAGCTACTCAACTCCATTCAGAGGAGGAGTTTCCTGGGGCGCCAGAAGCCTGAGGAGAAGGGACCCTTTCAGGTTGATGAAGGAGTCCTCCCGGGGTGAACCTTCACCCGCTGTTCCCACTTATGCCTCCATTTACGCATGAGGTCTGCAAAGACACATCAGAATCCAATGAGTGAGCCTGTCTATGAAACAGACTCAGAGAACTGACCTGAGGTTGCCCAGTGGGGAGGAGGTGGATTGGGAGGTTGAGGGTGGCAGATGCAGGACAGTGTATTCAGGAGGGATAAGCAATGAGGTCCTACTGTATAGCGCAGGGACTATATTCAATATTCTGTGATAAAATGTAATGAAAGAATATTAAAAAGGACATGTGTCTATATACTTTTATAACTGATTTTCTTGGTGGCTCAGTGGGTAAAGAATCCCCCTGCCATGCAGGAGATTGCCTCCAATACAGGAGACCTGGGTTCAACCCCTGGGTTGGGAAGATCCCCTGGAGGAGGTAATGGCAACTATCCACTCCATTATTCCTGCCTGGGAAATCCCATGGACAGTGGAGCCTGGCGGGCTTCAGTCCATGGGGTTGCAAAGAGTCAGACACAACTTAGCAACTAAACCACCACCACCGTATGTATATAACTGAATCACTTTGTTGTACAGCAGAAATGAATACAACACTGTAAATCAAATGCCCTTCAATAAAAAAGTAATTAATTAAAAGGCAAAAAAATAAGAAATCTCAAGAAAGAATCCCGTGTTTCAAAGTATATGTGCACCTGAGGAAAATAATGAGATATTGAAAGCAAACATCAGTTTTCTGTTAATCTCGAATGAAAATCTGGAAAACAAATCAGGCTCACTTGCATGAGCTGATCCCCACCCTAGTTGTGGACGCACCACCAACAGCCAGTTTGAACTAGACGGACATCAGTCACTTCATGTCGGCAAGTCATTAGGTTGGGGCTCAGAAAGCCAAGCCGCCACGCGGGGTGCTGAAGCAGCCACAGCCCACTGTGGGAATCTCTCTGTGGCTGAAGGTGCCCCCCTACAGTCTGACATCTGCCTGTAGATGCACGCTCCAGGGCCTCGACTGATGAAGCCCATTTTCACATCAGCAGGGAGGGGAGCCTTGGAGGGGCACCACTGGCCACAGGCCTCACGGGGGCCCTGCCGCGTGGACATGGGGGCACCAGAGCGGGGAAAAGGCAAGGAAGGCAGGAACTGTTTTCAAGATGCCACACTCTGTCCTCATTAAAACCGAGCCCACAGCGAACTCTGCAGGAAGACCAATTATTCATGAACTCAACTATTAACATAAATGCTTTAACCTCCTGTGAATATCCCAAGGGAATAGACATCCCTAAACAGTTTCCAATTGCTGGGCCCACCCTAGTTTTCTCCCATTGTCCTTTGAGCGGGGGTGGGACGGCTAGCCTCTTCATCTTGATGGTAGAAGCACCTTTGGAGACAGCAGGTTAATGAAATCAGTTGTCAAACAGATCCTTCAGGCACCCCTTATGGAATTTATCCTCACGTCACTATCACTATTTAAACTGGTGTTCAAACAACGATAAGTAGGTTTCTCGGCCATCATTATAATTGAGGCTTTGCTCATCAAGACAGGGATCAGGGCATCTTTCTTAACTTCAAATGAGGATAACTGGTTTTAGAACAACCCACACAGTGCTAGTCTGTAAACTGGGTTGTTTCCAGAAATTGGGTGAAATGTATTTTCACTTTTCACCTGGATGTTCTGGTTTCATCCACTCTTAGTGTGATATGGAGGAACTCTCAATGTCTTTCACATCATTTACGTCTTGGCCTGTAAAATGAGACTAACACGCAGCCACTACAGCCCTTGGGGGCATATATCAGACAAGCCAACATCTGTGAGGTGCTCCGTGCCTTCCAGAGCACGGGTGGGTGATGTCCCCTGTTAGCGCCCACAGGGGCTTTTAGAAGCACAAGCATCAGTGGCAACATAAGAAATCCACTTTCAAAACAGACTCACGTGCAAATCAAAACTAGAGTGAGGCATCCTCTCAGTCCTGCCAGAACGGCCACGACCAGAGTCTACAAGCAAGGAACGCTGCAGAGGGCATGGAGAAAAAGGAGCCCTCTGTTGCTCAGAATGACAACTGGTGCAGCCGCCATGGAGAACGTGATGGAGGTTCCTTACAAAACTAAACTGGAGCTGCCATATGACCCAGCAAACCCACTTCTGGGACAAAACTCATATTAGAAAAGAAGAGAGTATCATAGGATGCGGTGCACGTGTACAGTGGATACTATTCACCCACCCAAATGATGAAAGAACGCCATTAGGAGCAGCATGGAGAAGCCTAGAGACTATCATAGGATGTGGTGCACGTGTACAGTGGATACTATTCACCCACCCAAATGATGAAAGCATGCCATTAGGAGCAGCAATGAGAAGCCTAGAGACTATCATAGGATGCGGTGCACGTGTACAGTGGATACTATTCACCCACCCAAATGATGAAAGCATGCCATTAGGAGCAGCATGGAGAAGCCTAGAGACTATCATACTGACTGATGTAAGCCAGACAGAGAAAGAGAAATGTCATATATCACTTACATGTGGAATCTGAAAGAAAAAAAAATAACATACAAATGAACTTATTTGCAAAAAGAAATAGATACACAGACCTAGAAAACAAACTTAAGGTTACTGAAAGGGAAAGTAGGGGGGATTAATTAAGAAGCTGGGATTAACATTTATACAGTATGATATACAACATGGATAACCAACAGGGACCTACTGTATAGCACAAGGAACTCTATCCAGTATTGTATAATAACCTATAAGGGAAAAGAATCTGAAAATGAGCACGTGTTAGAGCGTGGTAGAAGGTGACTGAAAAGTGGGTCACATAAGGCACAGCTGGAGAGGCAGCGAGTGTGGTTTAGCAAAGGGACCCAAGCCTAGTGGCAAGATCCCGTCATCTCATCTCAACGCATGAGGTGTGGGCCAGGGGAAGCGGGCCAGGCGCCCAGCAGCGTGAGGGTGCCATGCCAAGGAAAGATGCTGGGAGCCGCAGGAGGACATGTTTGGGGTGAGTACATGAATGACTGTCTAAACCTTACAGTCGCCCAGCAGAACATGCTGCCTTTGAAGGTGGTGATGCCTCTGTCACTGGAAATGCTCTATCCGAGAACGTGTAAGTTCCCAGGAACGCAGGGGAAGGCATTCCTTTATCTGCTGGAATCTTGTACTACAGGACCTCTTAGGTCCCTTCCAGAAACACCAGATTATAAGGTCAGTTAATGCCCTGTGGGGCTTCCCTGGTGGCTCAGATGGTAAAGAATCCACCTGCAAGGCGGGAGACTCAGGTTCCATTCCTAGGTCAGGAAGATTCCCTGGAGAAGGGCATGGAAACCGTTGGAGAATTCTTGCTTGGACAATTCCATAGACAGAGGAGCCTGGCAGGCTACAGTCCATGGGGTCGCAGAGAGCTGGATACAACTGAGCAGCTAACACTTTCACTCTCAATGCCCTGTGAGCATAGAAGTGCGTGATCCCTATTTTAGAGCTATGTCACATTTCAGTATGACCTCAAGGTTACAAAAAAGTATTTTATTATTATGAATCACCGTTTAAGCTTTACCTTTCATCCCAAGTTACTGGTACATATTAATTACATCTTTTAATACAAAAAGGGCTTCCCTTGTGGCTCAGTTGGTTAAGAATTCACCTGAAATGCTAGAGACCTGGGTTCGATCCCAGGGTTGGGAAGATCCCCCGGAGGAGGGAAAGGCTCCAGTATTCTGGCCTGGATAGTCCAAGGGGTAGCAAGAATTGGACATGAATGAGTGACTTTCACTTTAATACAAAATGTGTATCTTATGATGCAAATAGTATTAATTCATATTTCCAACAACTTTAAAAATACTTTATAAATAAAAGATTTATTATCTAAAAAGTCAACGTTACAGCATACAGATGACAACTCTTGCTATGACAGATATTTAGGTTTTCTGTAAACTTTCTCTGGTTTATCTTATTTAGGATCTGGGACAACATTAGGGTTCAGGAGAAATGAGCATTCATTCTTCTCAGGGCCCCTTATAACACGGACTGTGACATTACGTGGAGGGCTCTCTATACCACTGAACATAAACAGAAATGAAACTAATGTAATGGGAATAGCTGAGTTAAAGAAATCAGTAAAACTTTTTGGAAAAAATAAAGTTATCTTGATCTTATCAGAAACATTGGAATTTGCAAAATACGCACTTTGTAGTAGGCCTTCTCGTCCTGTTACTAGGGGTACCATGTTGTGAAGTCGGGCCAATGACAATGGACAAAAATCTTACTTTAAATTTTATATAATTACCTCTTTATGCTGCAAAAAAGGAAGACATCTTTTCTTGTTTCTCCTGTGCATCCGGCCTCCCTCAGTTTTATTCACAACACAGTTTGAATCTTGATGAATCTAACACAAAAACTGTACAGATAAACACCTCCAGCTGAATAGCACAGAGAAGAGAAGATGGAAATGTTCCCTCCTAATGAGCCGTGTTACGAGAACAATGTTCTGAGCCCTGTTGAACAACACCCTGGGAACCATAGGCTGAAAATGAGTCTGCTCGTGGGTTCAGCCAGAAATCGAGAGCGGAAGGCGTCCTGACACCCCTGGTGGGGTGACTCTGACATTCAGACTGCAGTGTGCCTCATCACAGGCCTGAGTGGTGTGTGAGCTGCTCCCCACAACCCACGGGAACTAGATCATCACATGGGCCCGATTCTCTGTCGTCTGTAAGAAAATTACAGTGTACCTGCTTACCCAGCCAAGGGGAAAATCTGAGTCCCTTTCAGATTATACAAAAGTAGATATTTGTATTATGAGTACTTGGGGAGATGAAAAAAAAAAAGTCAGAGTCACAGAGTTAATGGATTTCGTGAAATGGTAGGAGCAGGAAGCAGGAGTCAGGACAGTATCTGGATGCAGGTAGGGCAAACATGACTCAGTAACATGACTGATGAAAATTCAGTGGCAAGTTTCAGAATCTCAGCCCAGAGGAGACCTGAGCGCATGGGGCAGGTACACATGCGGGTCAACTTGATCAGAAAAGGGGCCAGCCCCACCTGCCCACAGGGCCCCCGCTCCACCACAGATCCCTCTCATGGCCCGGGGGGAGGGATGAAGCCTCCCAGCCTCTCCTGGGGCTCATGCACTCAGACAACATCCGTGAGCATCCTCGCACCAGCATGGGGGGTGTGGAGATTCCCCCAACCCTTGACACGGGTGCTCCACACATCACCAGAGACGTCTCCCTGGACACATGGCACGTTCGCCCTAGAAACACAGGGGAGGCGTCTCGCAGGACCCGCTCGCTTGTCTCACCTCACAGGGCAGCAATGATGATGCAGGGGGAACAACCCAACATCGTGAAACTTAGAAGACACAAAATCTGTCGGCTCTAAATTACACAGAAGTGAAACGAAGTCGCTCAGTCGTGTCTGACTCTTGTGACCCCCATGGACTGTAGCCTACCAGGCTCCTCTGCCCATGGGATTTTCCAGGCAAGAATACTGGAGTGGGGTGCCAATTCCTTCTCCAGGGATTGAACCCGGGTCTCCCACATTGCAGACAGACGCTTTACCGTCTGAACCACCAGGGAAGTCCAGAAGAGCTATTGAAACAGAGAGATCAGTGTGTGCTCGTCAGTCCCCAAGGAAGCCTGGGGACACTCCAACGGGGTGAAGAAGAGGGCAGGGGACTTCAGAATTTCCCATGACCAACACAGCCAGAGACCAGCACCTCTAGGGAACTCTGAGGATGGGATCCCTTAGTAGGGTCAAGACCCAGCGAGAGGAGCAGGTAGACAAGGCCAGGCTGTCCTGGCTGGGACCAGGAAGAGCAGTGATCACGTGCCTCCTGAGAGTCAGGGAGGGCAGAGGCCTCGGGAGGCTGGCGGGGCCCCAGAGTCAGAGGGGAGCAGTGACATCACAGGAGCCCCGAACCGCAGGGTCGCAGTGCTGCCCGGGCACGGGCCCCTCCTCTCACAGGGGCGAGCAGCATCCTTGGTGCTTTGGAGGAAACCATGTCCTGATCCAAAGGAGTTTGTCCCAGGGTCGCAGGGAGCACCAGGCACAGTGCTGCCCCACTCACACTGGCCCCGAGAGCAAGAACCACACAATAACCTCCGTGGGGCTTGAGAGGCTTTGGCAAAGTACAACCCCTCTTGATGAAAAAAATGAAATATCAAAGGAACTACTGAATTCCACTTATATATACACGCAACAACCTAAAAGCCGGAGACTTCCTGTGAAATCAAAGGAAATATTGCCACTCAGCCCAGGAGAAAATAAGTCAAGGACAGCCAGCATCCCATCAATGTCCACTGCAAGTGTTTACTAGAGCAGTTAGGCAGAGAAGGAGCCTCATGTACACAAATCAGAAATAAGGGGTAAACACACCCCTACTTGCAGACATTGATGCAAGCACTACTCGAAGAGTCAGACACGACTGAAGCCACTTAGCATGCACACATATATCACTTATATGCAGAATCTTAAAAAAAGACACAAATGAACTTACTCACAAAACAGAAATAGACCCAGAGACATAGAAAACAAATTTACATTGCCAAAGGGAAATCAGGGTGGGGGGGCAATAAATTAGGAGTTTGGGATTAATAGATATACACACACTACTCTATATAAAATAAATAACCAACAAGGACCTACTGTATAACACAAAGAATAACACTCAATATTTTGTATCTGAACTTATAAAAGGATCTGAAAAAGAATAACTGAATCACTGTGGTGTACACGTGAAGCAAACACAACACTGTAAATCTACTATACTTTAATAAAAATAACATCAGAATATGAAGTCCTAGAGAAAATTTAAAAGAAGACAAAAATTTTTCATTCCTTTTGTATACATTGTTTGTATCTATATGCTTATCATTCTAATAAGTGCTTATTATTTTTCATGTCTATCCTTTTAATAAAAAGACTGTGGCTATTAAAGTATGTTAACACACACCCAAAAAAAAAAAAAAGAAAAAATTTGCACTAGAGTTCATCCTTCAGTCCTGGTATATTTCATATGACATAAATTCAATCATCTCTGATAGAGTCTGTGTTTATAGGACTGAAAACTAAAGAATGAGAATCTTCCTTAGGATGTATGCTGTCCTGGTGACCCCATTATTACATACAAAACACACCTGAAAGTATGAGAACCTTCCATATAAATTAAGAACAATTTAGAAGACAACACATTTCAGAATTAATTCAGACCCTGGTCCTATTCTGCCCCAATGCCCTCTCCTGGGTCCTTGGGCAAATTCACAACGTTAGTCTTTTACAGGAAGCAGAAATCTAACTAAATCAAAATGAAAGACCTGGAGCTGGTGCCAGGGGTTCAATAAAGTGATTTGTGCTTCATCTAAACTGAGGGACACTCTCTGTAACACCAAGGCGCTAAAAGCTGCAAACTAGGTCCAGAACAGCTGTCAGCAAAGGTGACTGGTGATCATGACACGCATGGGGCTCTCTGTGCGCACACTCCCTGGCCTCTGGGCCAGGCTGGCGACCGGAACAGGCTGGAGGGAGAGCTGACACCCATCCTTGTCCCCTTGCACGCAGTCAGCCTTCCTGACCCGAGGGAGGTACATGAGGAAATTGTGGTACTTCCCTGAGAAATCAGAAGCAGAGGACTTCAGAACCCCCCCCCCTTTCTCTCTGTCACCACCAGCCCTGTCTTGGTCCTTCCTTCCCAGGCTGAGCCGTGCATGTCCAGTCTGCTTCTGAGCCGTCTGCAGGGGCTGAATAAAACTTGAAACCCAGAGGAAAGCACAGCAAACCAGGTCCTTCCCCAGAGACCCAACAATTCTGCCAGAAGCACTCGAGGTTCTCACTGGTCTTCCCTAAATGTCAAAGGGAAAAATAGCAAATAAAGAAATAGGTTTGTCGGATCATAGGAACTGTGATTTCACAGCAATAGTGAAGCCAGCTAAGGACTGAAAGTTCGGGAAGCAGTCAGAAACAGAGCCCCTCCCTTGGAGGGAGGGAAGGAAGGATGAAGGAAAGAAGACGGGAAGGAGGAGTGAAGGAAGGAAATTTTAAAATGGAGATTATAAATTTTTAAATGTTTCTGGGAAACTGGTTGATGACTAACTTCAGCTTGCAGGACTGGCTGCAAGGGACCTGAATTGTAACGTCCTGAAGGAGCTGTCATGATGTCAAAGAAGACACAATGGTCTTGGAATCAGACACTCTGGACTCAAGCCCTTTAGAAGAAGTAGGAGGATCATTTCTCTAATTTTCTCCTCAACCAGCAATTTGGTGTTTGTGCACTTGCAGTTAGTGTCTAACAATGGGGTTTTTGAGTTGCAATACTGATTTTCAGCTGCATGTCAGCTTGGCTGCCTTTTGGACTGACAGTTCCCCCTCCATGCCAATGGGGCAGCGTCCCCAGTAATAAGAACCCACACCAGTCAGAAACAGTGGCCACTACTTCCTGGACTCCAGAGCCTTTTACCCACCCAAAGAAAATTCAGGACCCTTTAAATCTTAACCTTTCTTTGAAAGTTAAGTTAAATGGAAAAAACTCACCCAGAACCATTTTTTACAAAGGAAGTCAGGAGGAAGTTTGGGATACAGTTGACTTTTGGTTACCATGGAAACTACTGCTAGCATCTCTCTTTTAATTTAAAGCAGTAGCTCAGAGGAAAACCTCTCACAAGTGTAGTTATTAACAACACAGAAGGAGCCCACTTGCACTTTTCCATTTAGTGCCTTTATCATTCCTGCCCTACTGACAGGTTTTTCCATCCTAACCTACATCTAGAGAACACACTCTGAAAACTAGGACTCTGTAATCTAGCTGTTAGCTTTTAGAATGGGAAAAGAATGATCAAATTTGGGTTTGTCTGGCAAAGTCACAAACAGAACCAGACCTTATTAGGCTGTCAGATCTGACCTCTTTGCTCAGGAAACCAAAATGATAAGCAACTTTATCTTTGGGAACTTATCATGACATAATCGACAGTCCCAGGATAATTCTATCAATAAATTTTTTCTGAGATATAAACTTCATCTCCAAAAGAGGAAAATCAAAAAATAATTTCAACTGCTTTTGCTTGGAATTTAAGTTTTTCTGTTTTTGCTCTTGTCACGATCATCCTCCTTTTACTTACCCATCCTCATTTGTCCCCCTGGTTAAAGGAGAGCACGCTGTGGAATGAAGTGGGCGGAGGGGGGTGTCTTTCCTCTGCTGGTCTCCGGCCACCCTGTGGCCAGATGCCCATTTCAAATCTCAGGTCAGCCGCGAGCCAGCAACATGGCCTTCCTCAAGGTTCTGGACTTGCCTATTCCCAGCGGTTTTCTCAGGAAAATGTGGATGGTGATACAGCACATGGCACAGGACGAGCTGCCATAGGAAGAGAGGGCCTCCCAGGGCAGGGGCAGCAGAGACGCCCAGGGGGATCCAAGCGAGGGGAGCCCCTGGACAGACCTGCCTCCTGAGCCCACCACTCTGGCCGCGACCCAGAGGGTGGTTCTGCTGTGGACGCAGCGGGCAGGGGGCGGGGCGGGGACTAGATTAAAGGGTTCTTTATCCACTTGTCAGACAACTCATGACTGTCTGCTTTGTGACAGGACGGACAGAGCAGGAGAGAGAACAGACTCCCTCCCATGCGCCGTTTCCATGGACGGCTATCAATTCTCCAAAGGGAAAGTGCAAGCCCTGTCTGTGACAGGACCACGAGACAGGGGTGCTGCTTAAAAACACCAGGAAAACGTCCCTGCAGGAACCATCTTTCCCTCGAGGCCTGCCTTTGTGAGGGGAGGGAGGAGGCGGGGGTCGGTCCCTGGAGAAGAGGGCGGTACCGGGTTCTAGGCAGACGAACAGTGTGCGAGAAGAAAGGAAAGAGTGAGGTGTGAGAATGGCCGAAGCGGTGAAGGAAGAAGGAGCCAACGACCTCTGCAGGGAGCAAGGTCCCACCACGCATGGCCCTCTGCAGAGCCCCGGGGAGGTCGGCTCCCTCAGGCAGGTCTCCGCGGGCTTCAGTTCCCCACGGGTCCAGGATTGCCCTGGAACTGATGCCCAAGTACTTCCAGGGCTATGCCTCCACCCGGGAGTGGTGAGGGTCAGGACCATGACAGACGGTACCACAGGAAGCTCCTGGGCTGAGAGCCAGCACGTGGGGCACGACTGAGGTGACAGGCTGCCAGGTGGCACCTCGAGCCTGAATTGGTCCTGGCTGGAGCCAGGAGGAGCAACCCCACGCCCGAGGCCAGGGGCGGCAGCTGGGAGAAGCAACCCCACATCCAAGCAGCGGTGGCTGCCCAGGCGCAGGAGGACCTAGAGGAGCTATCCCACGTTGAAGATCAGGAAGGGCATCGGTGAGGAGATAGCCCTCGTCCAAGGTAAGGAGCAGTGGCTGCGCTTTGCTGGAGCAGCCGTGAAGAGATACCCCAAGCCCAGGTGAGAGAAACCCAAGTAAGAAGGTACGTGTTGCAAGAGGGCATCAGAGGGCAGACACACTGAAACCATACTCACAGAAAACTCGTCAATCTAATCACACTAAGACCACAGAACTGTCTAACTCAATGAAACCAAGCCATGCCAGCGGGGCAACCCAAGATGGTGGAGAGGTCTGACAGAATGTGGTCCAGTGGAGAAGGGAATGGCAAGCCACTTCAGTGTTCTTGCCTTGAGAACCCCATGAACAGCATGAAAAGGCAAAATGATAAGATACTGAAAGAGGAACTCCCCAGGTCAGTAGGTGCCCAATATGCTTCTGGAGATCGGTGGAGAAGTAACTCCAGAGAGAATGAAGGGATGGAGCCAAAGCAAACACAATACCCAGCTGTGGATGTGACTGGTGATAGAAGCAAGGGCCGATGCTGTAAAGAGCAATATTGCATAGGAACCTGGAATGTCAGGTCCACGAATCAAGGCAAACTGGAAGTGGTCAAACAAGAGATGGCAAGAGTGAACGTCGACATTCTAGGAATCAGCAAACTAAAATGGACTGGAACAGATGAATTTAACTCAGATGACCATTATATCTACTACTGTGGGCAGGAATCCCTCAGAAGAAATGGAATAGCCATCATGGTCAACAAAAGAGTCCAAAATGCAGTACTTGGATGCAATCTCAAAAATGACAGAATGATCTCTATTCGTTTGCAAGGCAAACCATTCAATATCACAGTAGTCCAAGTCTATGCCCCAACCAGTAACGCTGAAGAAGCTGAAGTTGAACAGTTCTATGAAGACTTACAAGACCTTTTAGAACTAACACCTAAAAAAGATGTCCTTTTCATTATAGGGGACTGGAATACAAAAGTAGGAAGTCAAGAAACACCTGGAGTAACAGGCAAATTTGGCCTTGGAATGTGGAATGAAGCAGGGCAAAGACTAATAGAGTTTTGCCAAGAAAATGCACTGGTCATAGCAAACACCTTCTTCCAACAACACAAGAGAAGACTCTACACATGGACATCACCAGATGGTCAACACCAAAATCAGATTGATTATATTCTTTGCAGCCAAAGATGGAGAAGCTCTATACAGTCAACAAAAACAAGACCAGGAGCTGACTGTGGCTCAGATCATGAACTCCTTATTGCCAAATTCAGACTCAAATTGAAAAAAGTAGGGAAAACCGCTAGACCATTCAGGTATGACCTAAATCAAATCCCTGATGATTATACAGTGGAAGTGAGAAATAGATTTAAGGGCCTAGATCTGATAGACAGAGTGCCTGATGAACTATGGACGGAGCGTCGTGACAGGTATCAAGACCATCCCCATGGAAAAGAAATGCGAAAAAGCAAAATGGCTGTCTGGGGAGGCCTTACAAATAGCTGTGAAAAGAAGAGAAATGAGAAGCAAAGGAGAAAAGGAAAGATATAAGCATCTGAATGCAGAGTTCCAAAGAATAGCAAGAATTGATAAGAAAACCTTCCTTAGTGATCAATGCAAAGAAATAGAGGCAAAGAACAGAATGGGAAAGACTAGAGATGCCTTCAAGAAAATTAGAGATACCAAGGGAACATTTCATGCAGAGATGGGCTCGATAAAGGACAGAAATGGTATGGACCTAACAGAAGCAGAAGATATTAAGAACAGGTGGCAGAAATATACAGAAGAACTGTACAAAAAATCTTCATGACCCAGATAATCACTCATCTAGAGTCAGACATCCTGAAATGTGAAGTCAAGTGGGCCTTAGAAAGCATCACTATGAACAAAGCTAGTGGAGGTGATGGAATTCCAGTTGAGCTATTTCAAACCCTGAAAGATGATGCTGTGAAAGTGCTGCACTCAATATGCCAGCAAATTTGGAAAACTCAGCAGGGGCCACAGGACTGGAAAAGTCAGTTTTCACTCCAATCCCGAAGAAGGCAGTGCCAAAGAATGCTCAAACTACCGCACAGTTGCACTCATCTCACACCCTAGAAAAGTAATGCTCAAAATTTTCCAAGCCAGGCTTCAGCAATACCTGAACCATGAACTTCCTGATGTTCAAGCTGGTTTTAGAAAAGGCAGAAGAACCAGAGATCAAATTGCCAACATCTGCTGGATCATGGAAAAAGCAAGAGAGCTCCAGAAAAACATCTATTTCTGCTTTATTGATCATGCCAAAGCCCTTGACTGTGTGGATCACAATAAACTGTGGAAAATTCTGAAAGAGATAGGAGTACCAGACCACCTGACCTGCCTCTTGAGAAACTTATATGCAGGTCAGGAAGCAACAGTTAGAACTGGACATGGAAGAACAGACTGGTTCCAAATAGGACAAGGAATACGTCAAGGCTGTATATTGTCACCCTGCTTATTTAACTTCTGTGATGAGTACATCATGAGAAATGCTGGACTGGGAGAAACACAAGCTGGAATCAAGATTGCCAGGAGAAATATCAATAACCTCAGATATGCAGATGACACCACCCTTATGGCAGAAAGTGAAGAGGAGCTAAAAAGCCTCTTGATGAAAGTTAAAGTGGAGAGTGAAAAAGTTGGCTTAAAGCTCAACATTCAGAAAACGAAGATCATGGCATCTGGTCCCATCACTTCATGGGAAATAGATGGGGAAACAGTAGAAACAGTGTCAGACTTTATTTTTTGGGCTCCAAAACCACTGTAGATGGTGACTGCAGCCATGAAATTAAAAGACGCTTACTCCTTGGAAGGAAAGTTATGACCACCCTAGATAGCATATTCAAAAGCAGAGACATTACTTTGCCGACTAAGGTCCGTCTAGTCAAGGCTATGGTTTTCCCTGTGGTCATGTATGGATGTGAGAGTCGGACTGTGAAGAAAGCTGGGCGCCGAAGAATTGATGCTTTTGAATTGTGGTGTTGGAGAAGACTTGAGAGTCCCTTGGACTGCAAGGAGATCCAACCAGTCCATTCTGAAGGAGATCAGCCCTGGGATTTCTTTGGAAGGAATGATGCTAAAGCTGAAACTCCAATACTTTGGCCACCTCATGCGAAGAGTTGACTCCTTGTAAAAGACCCTGATGCTGGGAGGGATTGGGGGCAGGAGGAGAAGGGGATGCCAGAGGATGAGATGGCTGGATGGCATAACTAACTCAATGGACGTGAGTCAGAGTGAACTCCGGGAGTTGGTGATGGACAGGGAGGCCTGGCGTACTGTGATTCATGGGGTTGCAAAGAGTTGGACACGACTGAGTGACTGAACTGAACTGAACTGGAGCAAATACAAGGATGAGGCGGCCACCTCGTGTCAGATATAGTGAATCTGATGAAAGCCTGTGTGGTGCAAACAGAGAAAGGCTGCAGCTCGAGGCGAAGCATGACATCCAAGCTGTTTTTCCCGTTGATTTTTACCTTTTTCCTTTTTCCTGGTCCACATAGTGGCAGCCCTTGGAAACTGGGCTTGGTGAAATCCAAAAGAGCTGAAATGAGTGTTTTCATTTCAAAGGCTTGAACTGACCTTTTCATTACACCAGCTTTAACAACATAAAAAATTAAAAGGTACAAGCTAATTGAGTTTCCTTTGTTGCCCTGGAAATCTCCAGTAATGCTCTTTATGTTCAAGCAAGGAACTTCACAATGGAAAATATGACAGAATTATTTTATTATGCAGTTCAGTTCAGTTCAGTCAGTTCAGTCGCTCAGTCATGTCCAACTCTTTGTGACCCCATGAATCGCAGCACGCCAGGCCTCCCTGTCCATCACCATCTCCCGGAGTTCACTCTGACTCAAGTCCATCGAGTCCGTGATGCCATCCAGCCATCTCATCCTCAGTCGTCCCCTTCTCCTCCTGCCCCGAATCGCTCCCAGCATCAGAGTCTTTTCCAGTGAGTCAACTCTTCGCATGAGGTGGCCAAAGTACTAGAGCCTCAGCTTTAGCATCATTCCTTCCAAAGAAATCCCAGGGTTGATCTCCTTCAGAATGGACTGGTTGGATCTCCTTGCAGTCCAAGGGACCCTCAAGAGTCTTCTCCAACACCACAGTTCAAACGCATCAATTCTTCGGCGCCCAGCTTTCTTCACAGTCCAACTCTCACATCCATACATGACCACTGGAAAAACCATAGCCTTGACTAGACATACCTTAGTCGGCAAAGTAATGTCTCTGCTTTTGAATATACTATCTAGGTTGATCATAACTTTTCTTCCAAGGAGTAAGCGTCTTTTAATTTCATGGCTGCAGTCACCATCTGCAGTGACTTTGGAGCCCAAAAAAATAAAGTCTGACACTGTTTCTACTGTTTCCCCATCTATTTCCCATGAAGTGATGGGACCAGATGCCATGATCTTCGTTTTCTGAATGTTGAGCTTTAAGCCAACTTTTTCACTCTCCACTGTAACTTTCATCAAGAGGCTTTTTAGCTCCTCTTCACTTTCTGCCATAAGGGTGGTATCATCTGCATATCTGAGGTTATTGATATTTCTCCTGGCAATCTTGATTCCAGCTTGTGTTTCTCCCAGTCCAGCGTTTCTCATGATGTACTCATCACAGAAGTTAAATAAGCAGGGTGACAATATACAGCCTTGACGTATTCCTTGTCCTATTTGGAACCAGTCTGCTGTTCCATGTTCAGTTCGAACTGTTGCTTCCTGACCTGCATACAGATTTCTCAAGAGGCAGGTCAGGTGGTCTGGAATTCCCATCTCTTTCAGAATTTTCCACAGTTTATTGTGATCCACACAGTCAAAGGCTTTGGCATAGTCAATAAAGCAGAAATAGATGTTTTTCTGGAACTCTCTTGCTTTTTCCATGATCCAGCGGATGTTGGCAATTTGATCTCTGGTTCTTCTGCCTTTTCTAAAACCAGCTTGAGCATCAGGGAGTTCACGGTTCACGTATTGCTGAAGTCTGGCTTGGAGAATTTTGAGCATTACTTTTCTAGGCTGTGAGATGAGTGCAACTGTGCGGTAGTTTGAGCATTCTTTTGCATTGCCTTTCTTTGGAATTGGAATTAAAACTGACATTTTCCAGTCCTGTGGCCCCTGCTGAGTTTTCCAAACTTGCTGGTATTACAGTTCAAAATTAAAAAGAATCACACATACCCTTACAATAACCCACTTCAGTAAGATTCAAAACAATGAGCATGTTTAAACCCTTATGCTGAGAATACAGAAGATTTCCCTTCCCAGATATCTTTAATTAATACTGTACAGTGCGAATCTTGTTGTTATTTAGTCACTAAGTCCTGTCAGACTGTGACCCCATGGACGGTAACCCACCAGGCTCCTCTGTCCATGGGATTTCCCAGGTAAGCATACTAGAGTGGGCTGCCATTTCTTTCTCCAGGGGATCTTCCTGACTCAGAGATGGAACCCATGTCACCTGCATTGACAGGTGGGTTCTTTACCACTGAGCCACCAGGAAAGCCCTACAAATCTATAGAAGATGCTATACTTTGGTTGGCTCTGGTAGTTTTCAAATTTTTACAGTATTTTTTTAAAGAGTTTGATATGAGAGGCTTTTATAATTGAAAGAGAAAGAAGACATTCAGTTTCATGGACTAAGTCTGTCATTATGTCAAATTATAACTTATGTGAATATATGATGTACTATTTTGTATCATTTGGTCAACCATTAATTATCCCTAGTTCAAAGATAGCAGTATTTTTTATATTTTAAAACAAACATTTTAAAAAAGATTTCTGTTTTCAGTGAGCTAATTTATTATATTTATAACTTTAGGAGAGTATGAAAATAACTCATTCCATCAGTTAATTGTTTAAATATGCAGAATTAAACTTAATTCAACCCACTATTATATAAAAGACCTTTCAATACTACTATACATGGTGTATATAGTACATGGAATAATATGTGTAATGGCCTGAAAATTCTCCATCATTCTAAAAAAAAATTTTTATTGGACTGTAGTTGATTTACAGTGTCGGTTTAGTTCGTGTTGTAGAGCCAAAGTAGGAGAAGGCAATGGCACCCCACTCCAGTACTCTTGCCTGGAAAATCCCATGGATGGAGGAGCCTGGTAGGCTGCAGTCCATGGGGTCGCACAGAGTCGGACATGACTGAGGCAACTTAGCAGCAGTACCGCAAAGTGAGTCAGTTGTACTGTTTACAATAGCCAGGACATGGAAGCAACCAAATGTCCATCGACAGAGAACTGGATAAAGAAGATGTGGTATATACACACAAAAGAACTATTTTAGAACTGGATTCAGATTAAAACCATTAAAGCCCAGATCTAGGATCCTTGGTGTATTTCTCCATCGTTTTATCCTATTTTACTTTGGTTAATATTTCATTTTGCTTTACTTTATGAAACCTCTTTGGGTTGATGTATTTCCACTAGACATATGCTTCATATTATTTAAGTGAATGATGATACTTAACGTTACTTCTGTGATTCTCGCTAAAATATACAGCAAGTGACACATGTTAACTGAGCCTTCCTAGCGTCTGAGCTGACAGTAGCCCTACAGTCACAGATGTAAAATTATGTTGTTTTGGTTATTTGTTGGCCAATTATTGCATTGATTGTGTCACTAAAACCTGAAAACAAAATTTCCTCTCATCCTACACTCATGTGTTTTCCTTAGAATCAGAGTGATACTAGAGATTCAGAAACAATGTTTAATGTGTCTTCGTCAGTTAACATTTGTGAAATAGTCCTCAATGGGTAAATAATAAGTTTTTAAATAAAGAATTCAGATTTCTGGTTCCACCTAAGACACAGCAAGCCCAGCACAGACAATTCCCACCACAGTGAAATGAAATCACAAATGAAAACTATGGACAAAACACAAAAGCCACACTGAAAATCATGTGGCCACAGTCATTTCCAGTGTTCGGTTTTCTTTCTTCCCTTCATCTCCGGCTTTGACCCAAGCACACGCTGGCTGAATAGGGATGGCCCCGCAAAGGCTCACAACAAAAACTCCAAGAAAAGACTGTCCTTCTGGACAGAATATTGAGAAAAACTGGCTCTCAGAGCCACCGGAGAATGTGGAGAGAAATCTTTTCTTGGCTCCAGGCCTGCAGACCTGTGACAGGACAGGACCAGAGGAAAACCATCCCTGGAGGAAGGAACCGTGGAAAGACTCCCCAGTTCTGTGAAGACCACGCAGAAGTGAAATCCGTGTTCTCTCCATTTGCCGTCATCGTCCAGCCTGTGGGCAGGACCAGTCCCACAGAAGAGCGTGACTGACAGGGGAGAAAACTTGGAGAATATTTCTAGCCGTTGGGCCAAGGAGAGGGGTCCCTGGAAGTCAGAGGTGTGGGGGAGACCATAAGAGACCCCTAATTCCACGTAGGAAACAACAAGGTCCCAGACTCTTCCGTAAGCTGCCCGAGTCTGGAGCACACCCAGAGGAGCCTGGCAAGGGTGCTGTCCAGGGAGCTGCCCGTGTCTCAGGCAACCCCACACGATGCTAGGGGATTGTGGGGCAAACCCCAACAGTATAGCACGGCTTGGAAATAAAGCTGATACCAAAGAACCAGGCACAGCTCAATCTGGATCAGTCTTAATCTAACTGGGTTGATTACCGGTCAAAACACACAAGCCCGTAGTCTCCGAATTTTTAACGGGGTTCAGGCGCCTCACAATGTTGTATGTTAATTGTCTAAGTTACAACCCCAAAATGCCCTGACTTGCCAAGGGCTGTGAAATTCTGAACAGTTTTCAGAGGGAAAGACAGTCAAAAATGTCAACCGTCAGATGACCGAGATGGCAGATTGATCAGAGATTTAAAGGAACTCTTATAACCATCCTCCACATCACCTGAAGTGAACAGAAACACAGGCATTCTCAATAGAGAAGTAGAAATTCAAGAGAGAATGTAATTAAATTTGAGAACTGAGATACACAATAGCTGAAAAATAATTCAAAGAATGGCCTCAATAGGAAAAAGGACTGACTAGACACCAATCAAAAGATGAATAGAAATTATCCAGTCTGAAGAACAAAGAAGAAAATGAGAAAAGAATGACAGAGGCTCAGGGTACAGTAGGACAATATCAAACATTCTGAATTCTGACAGAATATCAAATGTGTCACTGGAATGGGACCCCTCAGAGGGGAGACAGGGATTGGCACAGAAAAATGTACATGGGGAAATAGCAGCTGAGAATTTTTGTGAAAAATACAAATTTCACAGGTTCGAGATAAGCAGAACAAAGCAAAATAAACCCAAAGAGAAACATGACCAGACATATCAGGAACAAAATTCTGAAAACTAAAGATTAAAAGAAATTCTAGAAATCAGCCAGCGAGGAACAGCATTTTACACATAAAGGAGCAGAAGTCCTGAGGTCTGCAGATTTCCTGTGGGAGATCCCAGGATGGTATGTATGAGCAGAATGTAAACCCAGAATTCTACACTCAGAAAACACATTGTCCAGGGATGCAGGCTAAATGAAGACGTTCTGGGCTGAGACATTGTTCCCGGCAGACCTGCTTTCCTAAAAGAGATGCTAAGGAAATTCTTCAGTCAGGGGTGAGATAGTCCTGAAGGGAAATTTAGGACTTTGGGAATTCAGGAAGAATGATAGAAATGGAAAATGCCCAGGAAAATGTAACAGATGATATTTCATCTTAGAGGTTATTTAAAATGTATTTAACTGTCTGTAACAAGACAGGGAGTAAGAGATTAAGCAAGGATGGTACTCGGAAGCAGTACCATTCCTTCCGGCCATGCCATCTCTCCTGGATCACCGTCAGCCTCTGGACAAGATGATATACAGTCAAAAACTAATCAAAAAGAACTGAATCATCAAGAGTCATAAAATACAGTTATAAACTGTTACCCAGAGAATTAAAAGATTGGACCCAATATATTAATGGATTAGTTCAATCATACTCTTAAGAAAACACTATTCTGATGTTACATAACTGTTATTTAGCATCCAAAAAAAATAGTCACATAACACATTTTATGAGTTACATAATAGCCATTATCAAAGCCCAATAAAAAGTCATGTAAATGGTGAAAATTATAGGCCATTAAAATTATTATAATAGGGAAAACGTACCATCTAGATACTTTCCTGCAAACTTAATTCAAACGGGGCTAAAATATCATGGTTTCGTTTCCAGGGTTACTTTCTGTTTCAGTATTATAGTCCTTATTATTTGAAGACTAAATGTTACAAATTCAAGCAAGTAGTATTATTGAACATTTTTTTTGAGAATTTTTTCAAAGTGTATACCATGTACCAAATGTCCTAGAATCCCTGCATGAACATGAATATAAAATTACATTTATTAATGATGGTGAAATCAAAGATTCATACTGTAACCTTAAAGACAACCAAGGAAACACTGAGGAATCAGGACTTCTCATTCACTGGGGAGTTTATACTCTGCACTTGCTTTGTGTTATCAGTCACCATGACTTCGTACAAATCCTGCTACACCACTGATTCTTGTTATTTATCCCACAGCTGACATTCTGCCATGCTCAGGATACATATAATGGGCAGCATCTGTATAGTCAAAGCTATGGCCTATCCAGTAGTCATGTATGGATGTGAGAGTTGGGCCACAAAGAAAGCTGAGCCCCAAGGAATTGATACTTTCAAACTGTGTTGCTGGAGAAGACTCTTGAGAGTCCCCTGGATAGCAAATAGATCAAACCAGTTCATCTTAAAGGAAATCAACCCTGAATATTCTGAACTGATGGTGAAGCTGAACCTCCAATACTTGGACTACCTGATGTAAAGAGTCAAAATGTTGGAAAAGACTCTGATGCTGAGAAAGTCTGGGGGCAAGACGAGAAGGAGGTGACGAGGATGAGATGGTTGAATAGCATTACCGACTCAATGGACACACGTTTTAGTAAGCAGGAAGGACAGGGGAGCCGGGTGTGCTGTAGTCCATGTCACAAAGAGCCAGACACTAATCAGCGACTGAACAACAAGAGGTGGAAACTACTGCTTCAGACACTTTTAAAACTGAGTCCAAAACAAGAAGGGACAACTGGTGTTATCCACTGCATTCCACAGACCACTCCGGTGTGGGGCCGTGAAGGAGCCCGCACACACGTCAGTCCACACCTGCAGAACCTGGTGGAGAGCCAGGCACACACAAAGCAGAGCAGACAGCTACAGCCAGGAACCTGAGGCTGGCGATGGAGCAGCAGCAATGAGTGCTCTCAGCGGTGGGGTCCTGCCTCTGAGCCCTGAACCCAGTGTGGCTGGTGTGGGGCTGAAGGTTCTGGAGACCAGACACTCTGAGAGCTGATGGCATCGTGGACATTCCTACCACTTAGTCCCCACTCTCCCAAAGCCTGGTGGGATCTCGGGAAACCCCAGCGATACTCCTGGAAGCTCTCCAGGGAGCTTAGGGGATTCCATGTGATGATTAACATGGTATCCACAAGTGAGCATTTGCAGTAACCCAAAGGGAAGGAAATGGACATGAGTTTGAGAAAATTCTGGGAGATAGTGAAGGACAGAGAAGCCTGGTGTGTTGCAGTCCACGGGGGTCACAAAGAGAGGACACGACTTAGCAACTGAGTGGCAACAACAAAGGGAAGGAGGCCCACCTAAATGCCCATCACCAACGCAGTGAGCAAGTAAATCGTGGCTTTTCCACAGTGAGATCCTGCATAGCAATTTAAAATGCAGCAACATCAGGAAAATGCAACAACAGAAATTATGTCTCGTGAAAGAAGCCAGATGGCAAAGGGCACCTTCTCTACAATCCATCCATCTGAAGAGCAAAACCAGCAAAGCCTGCACCATACAGTGGGCACAGCAGTCAGCCATGAGCAGGGGAGTGACCGCAGAGGGCTGTGTGGAGGGCAGGCGTCTCACTGTGACAAATGTGCTTTCCCCTGATCCTGGCTCTGATTACACAGCGTCATCTATTTTTGGAGCTTCAGTGAGTTGTACATTTATGTCCTGTTTGGCGATATATAATTTTTCAGTAAGAAGCAGAAATAAAATATATTTTAAGTATCCTTATGCAGTTCTTTGGTTTAACTGAAATCTTACTAAAACGTGATGAAGCCACAGAATCTAAACTTTTCTTTTTCTTTTATTTTTTTAAACTTTTTAAATGATATGTACACACTTCTGATATGAAGAAAACAGCTCATGAACCAAAGTAGAACGGTGTGAAAGACCATGTTGAAATGGATGCTTTATTTGCTCTTCAGTATAGTCAGTTCTTGTTCAGTGTGAATGTTCTCTTTGTAAGAGACTTAGTGCCCTCAGATCAAGTTATAAAAATCACATGTTACAGTGGGTGTCTCAACGTCACCACCAAATGTCTCAGTGTCACGGCGATAAATTTCTTTTGTCTTGCAAGAATGTCAATAATAAAGGAGTTTTAATACTTTATTAGATAGGATATCAAATAGGGCCCCCAAATTTGAAAATTTCCATAATATGACTAAAAGTGCCAGACTAGTAGTGCCAGAAGAATTCTTAACAGCTCTGCCAAAAAAAAAAAAATGATTTAGTTCAACAGGCCTGATACTATCCATTCTTAGAAAGACCTGCTCAGAAGCTTGGCAGCTGGGAACTTCATTGATAAGTAGTCTAAGATCCAGTACAGTACGGGGGCTTCCCAGGTGGCACAGTGGTAAAGAATCGCCTGCCAAAGCAGGAGACGTCAAAGAGGCAGGTTTGCTTGCTGAATTGGGACAATCGCCTGGCAACCTACTCCAGTGTTCTTTCCTGAAAAAATTCCATGGACAGAGGAGCCTGGTGGGCTGTAGTCCATGGGCTCATGAAGAGTTGGACACAACTGCGCACAAGCTGATATAAGAATTTCCCTAAATGATGAGAGTAGCTCAGGGTGCCAAGGCTGTTTCTGCAGACAACACGGTGAAGCCTTTGATGAGGGAACTTCCCCAGAGAGTGTTAATAGTGTAGAATCTAGAAGCTGCAGGACCTGCAGACTGTAACGCATCCTTGCCTGTGGCTGTGGCAGCTGAACCCAAAGGCAAGCAGATAGTGCCTTCTGTAGAGGAGAAGTGGGTGGTGGAGCTGGGACAGGGCTAACACACTCTGGAGACGGGAGGAGTGGGGGTGGCAGGTCACAGAGCAGAGCAGAAGCAGAATGGAGGCCGGCTTCCTGGGGCCCAGAGGAAGGGGCTGCTGGCCGTCGAGGACGTGGGGGAGGCAAGCGCAGCTGGATTTCTGGGTGTGAAATGCTCTCTGTTGCATGTCTGTCTTCCTGCAGTAACCATGGGGACACTTCCTCATGTAGCTGACCTTTTATGGGGGGTGGGGGGCTCAGAGAAGAGGACAGGAGAGCTAAATTGGCGTGAACCCGTTAGACATTCATTCTCAATTCTCCTTTTGCTCTTGTTTCTGAGCTTCTCAAGAAGCTTTCTGAATAGGCTCTGAGGCTGGAAAGGGTTTTCCTGCAGCCAGAGGAGACACAGCCCATGGACTCTGCGCCCCCGGGTTGCATGACGGTGCATCTTCGCTCTGAGAAGCTGAGCTGATTATAAGTGCTTTTCCACTGAGTCAGATGATACTGAAAGGTATCGTGTGACTGGTGATCATGTGAGCTCCTTGCAAACAAATACGATGAAATTTTGGTTTTGTGTATCAATATTGCCAGCTTGATTAAATTCTGTCTGCCACTGAGAAATGCATTTGCTCTTGTTTGTTAACCAAATCAGAACCCCAAGGTACATTAAAGAAGTTAATGAACACCACCCCAGGAGCCCTTTCGGAAGCCAGACTAAAAGCTTTCCCTGACCGGCTATCAGCTGCATACTCCAGCTCCTTAATGGTCAGTCCCTGTGATTCTCTTTGTATAGATTTAGGGTGTGTTCTAACGAGGCCACTCAGTGCCCCCAAAGAATATTTCCTTTCCTGCTGCACCGAGTCCTGGCACCTGCAGTGTGCCCCAGAGTCCTGTGGAACAGCCAGGAATAGCTTGATTTCGTTAATCTTTTATAGGAAAAATATGACCCTTTGAAAACTGCACTCACAGGTGATTTTTAAAATAGTGATATTTGTGTATGAGCAACAGCAATGGCTTAAGCTGGTTCCTTCACCCAGAAAGAGCGATTATAGAAAACACTGGGCTGCTGTCTTAGCATCTGTAGTTGAATTATGTATGTGAAGTTATGCCAATGACAGCTTGTTAGCATAACGTCCCCCAGGTGCATCCAAATCCTGCATGATTCCCTGGTGGCTCAGGTAAGAATCCGCCTGCAATTTGGGAAACCCGGGGTCAATCTTTGGGTGCAGAAGATCCCCTGGAGAAGGAAATGGTAGTCCCCTCCAGTATTCTTGCCTGAAGAATCCCATGGACAGAGGAGCCTGGTAGCTATAGCCCATGGGATCACAAAGAGTTGGACATGACTGAAGTCACCTAGCCTGCACACTTCCACTTGCATGAGGTGTATAAAACAGCCAGATTCATAAATTTGGGAAGAATGGTGGTTGCAGGGAAGCATGGTGGTTGCAGAGGCTCAGTGAGAGGGGGAAACGGGGACTTGTTCAAGTGGATATAAAGTTTTAGCTATCCAAGAAGAACAATGTTATTCATAACTGCCACAAATTGAAGGCAGCCAAGATGTTCTTCAGTAGGTGAAGGAATGGATACATAAACTGGTAAATCTAGCAGTGAAATTTGTTCAGGAATTATTTTTTTATCAAGCCACAAAAAGACATGGAGTAAATTTAGATGCATGTTACTCAGAGGAAGACGTCCATCTGAAAAGGCTAAACACTCTATGGCTCCAACTTTTACCACATAGCATCCTGGAAAAGGCAAAACTATAGAGACGGATGAAGCTATCCTAGATGATGCTGTGAGGGTAAATACATGCCAAAATCCATGAAGTTCCACACCAAGAGTGAACCCTAATGTGCATGGTGGCCTTTAGTCAATAATAATATGTCAATATTGGTTATCAATTATAAACACACCACACCAAGGTGTGTGTGTTAGTGGCTCAGTCATGTCCAACTCTTTGCAACCCCGTGAACTGTAGCCCTCCAGGCTCCTTTGTCCATGGGATTCTCCAGGCAAGAACACTGTGGTGGGTTGCCATGCCCTCCCTCCAGGGGATCTTTCTGACCACATAAAGGTAAGGTATTACTCACAGGACAAACTGTGTGGATGGGGGAGGGTATACATGGGGCCTCAGCAATTTCTGCGGTTTTTCTATAAACCCAAAACTTCTCTGAAAAATAAAGTCTATTAGAGTCTCAAAATTTTTAAATGTAGGGTTAACAATAAGAAAAAGAAGACAAAAATTTTTAACTGCATTTTAGGTTCTATCTTGGGAATTTTATCTTGCATTTCAATACTTCCCACCTAGATCAGGACTCCATGGAGGAAACAGGATGAAATGTGAGAATAAGCAGAGAATGAGCAAAAATGTCATGCTCATTGTTTGCAGCATGACAAGTTTAGCTCCTATCAGACTCTGAACCATCCACTGTACTGGTTTAGTTCCCCTTTGCCTCTCACTCTTCCAGGCTTTCTCTCTAATCTGGGCACCACTGTGACTCAGCAAAGAAAAATATTCTAGCAGAACCACACTATTTCATTATATTGAAAGAACCAATAAATGCTAAGCAATGTTAATCCATTCATCACATAAGTTATACATTATATATGAATCCCATTTTATGCAGCCTCTATAACAAAGCTCAATAACTCAACAAAAGCCCCTGGATATTTTAAAAGTAAGATCTACTGGGCTGACATTTAAAATTGTCTCATAGTCTCTGAGTTATTATGCAAACATTATCTTTGCTTTGGCAATGCGGATGGCTAGATTTATGGATTAACCTTTACAGAGTTTTGGATTTTCACCAAATAATTGGATGAAGTTGAACCAACGCCAGAATTCAACCAGCATAGTGAAGGAAATTTTTAAATAGAGAATGCCTATGAGCAGGGGAAAGTGGTTTTTTGTTTTGAAGAGATACAGTGTTCGTTGCAGTTGGCACAGTTGATTCTAGCACAAATGGAAAAGCATTATGGTCCTGTGTCCACTGTATACAGCTACAGAAATGAACTGTCCAGTCAGTACAAGTACAAACGAAAAAATTAAAGGCTTTTCTGGTCATAAATACTGTTTAGGTGATTTATAGGATTTCTGGGTATTACAGAATTCCACAAAGACCCAGTGAAACCTAAATCACTGCCCATCTTTCTGCCACCTCTGGGCTCACTGTCCATTTGGATTCATTTTAGTTGGACACAGCCTAAGTCAATTGGTCTGTAAGCGCAATTGCTTCTCAGATTAATTATTTTTTCTGGGAAGAGCTAAATCTAATAACCTAGAACCTTTTAGGAAATAAAACCTTGCTTGGATAGGAGTAATTAAAACCTGATAAGCTATGACTTGCACATTTTCTTATACTACCACTCTCTGCCAATTCTTGGTGGCCTGACCTAGAATTTGGTGTTTTCAAAGACAGGTGGTCATTTGAGGAGTAGGTTTTTGATCTAGTGACCATATGACTATTCTGAGGGTGCTGTTCTCCTAGGAGTCTGGTTTTGGACTCCAAGGTCACATATAATGCTGGCAGAAAGCCTCTTTTGCTTCTGCACCAAGGACTATGACCTGGTGCCTTTACCAAAGAGGAAAATGGTGCCCTGTCTTAGAATTAATAACAGGATGAATATTAAATATTCCTAAGGGGGACAGGAATACATTAGTTCTTCCAGGGCTTTATTGTTTGCATAATAATCTTCAAACCAATTTTTTAAAGGTATGAAATTTAGAGTGATTATAGAAATTTTATAATAAGCAGTAATAAAGCAAGAAGCATTAAAATATAGCTCAAAAGACAGAAAGTATTTAAGTTTAATACATTCATAAAACGAATACTTACTCAAGAGGGCAGAAATTAAATAAACCAAACAGTTTTTCCCTTTCCCAGTAGACACATACTAAATCCCCAATGATGGATAATCATTTTTAAAATGAGTGATGCACACTACACTGAATGACAGAAGAGTTTCAGTGAATCCAAACTATGTGTCCCTTTTGGAAAATCAACTAAAAATTGGTAGGTGGTTGGCCTAACCAACCACCCTGTGAGTGTTCAGATGATCTGCAGGCCATCTCTATACAGACAGAGATTTACTATCTCTAAAGAGAGGGTCTTAGTTAATCAAGACTGAGCAAATCTCTTCAAAATGGACAATTACTGGTACTAAGTAAAGTGATAGATGCAGATGGCAATGTTAAAAATATTTTTAAGAGCCTTAAATAACCCTCATTTTTAACACCAAAGGACCTATAGAGAAAGAAAACATAATAACTTCACTTGGCTGGAAAAAGCATGGCCTCCAAAACAGACAAGTCTATTTGCTAAGAGGAAAAAATAGTTGATTTTCAACTTCTTGCTAAACAAAATTTAGTCCTTAATCAACTAAATCTGAAGACATAAGGCGAGTGACCAAAGAAGGCCTGTTGATAAGAGACCCCAGAAAGCCCGGATGTGACCTTTACTTGAGACTCAAATTGTCCCTGAATTCTGTAAGCAGGACATGGCCACCACATGAATGCTTAGAGAAAAGTTCATTCTGAATCATGGAGGAAGGGTAAATAGGTCTGATTCCATTAGCCAACATGTAAACATCCAAAATTTGTATCATCGATGTTTCATAAAAGGAAAAAAATCAAGTGGGACTGAAAGCGTATTTGAAGAAAAAAATGGCTATAAAGTTCCCAAATTCAGCAAAAGAAACAAACCTACAGATTGAGGAAACTGATCAGACTACAGCCTGATAAGCCTAAATAGATCCATGCCAGGACACATGTGATTGACAGTCAAAATTCTGAAAAGTCAAGTCAAGGAAGAGCATCTTGAACAAGGTACAGATTAAAGGCATATTGACTGATGAGAAAACATCATTTCAAAGGGCAGCAGACTCCTCATTTCAAACACCAAGGCTAGAAGGAAGAGACACAACCTTATCTCTGTGATAAGGTTCTGTCTCTGTGAATGTTCCATCAAGGGAAACTACATGAAGACATTCTCAGCAAAAGGAAAAGTGAAAGACTTTGTCTCTGGGATAATGATAAACGGATCACCAGGAAGAAATGTGTTGCTGAATGGAAACACAACAGATAATAGAGCTTTGAAATACATGAAGAGTAAACCTGGTAGGACTAAAAGGAAATAAACAAATCCACAGTTGCACCTGGGGACCTCCACACCTGTCACCGCTCAGTAATTGATGGAAGTCACTGCACAAAAATTCAACAACGTGTAAAAGACACGAACAACCAACAGGACCTATGGAAAACTCCATCTCTGCAACTGTCTGGAGGGGACACCTCCAGATCCCCAGGACTGGAGGCCATCAGGGAGAAAGACTGCAGCCCCACGAAACTGTATCCATCTGTCTGCTTTAAAGGGTGCTCCCTGGTGGCCCAGGGGTAAAGAATCCGCCTGCCAAGCAGGAGACTCAGGTTTGATCCTTGGGTCAGGAAGATCCCCTGGAGGAGGAAATGGCTATCCACTCCAGTATTCTTGCCTGGAGAATTCCATGGACGGAGGAGCTTAGCAGGCTGCAGGACATGGGGTCGCAGAGAGTCAGACCCTGACTGAGTGCCTAAACAGCAGCAACAGCAGCAACCCACGTTAAAAGGTGCTGACCTCAGGGTCTGGCATCCAGTCAGCCTGAAACTAGGTGCAAAAGGGGAATTCTTCCCTTGGAACACTAACAAGTGTCAGTTGGTGAGGATGTGGAGAAAAGAGAAGCCCTGTATACTTCGGTGAGAATGTAAATTGGCACAACCACAATGGAAAACAGTATGGAGATTCCTCAAAGAAACTAAAATTAGTGCTACCATATGATCCAGCGATTCCACTTCTGGGTGTTTGTCTAAAGACAGTGAGAGCGCTACTTTGAAAAGATAATGTAGCCCTGTGTGCGTGCTCCATCTCTTCAGTCTTGTCTGACTCTGCGACCTCATGGACTATAGCCCACCAGACTTCTCTGTCCATGGAATTCTCCAGTCCAGAATACTGGAGCCGTTCCCTCCTCCAGGGGATCTCTCCAAATCAGGGATCGAACCTGGGGCTCCTACATTGCAGGCAGATTCTTTACCATCTGACCCACCAGGGAAGAACATGAAGGAAAAGACATTAAAAACACAGTGCCTTTTATATTCAGTCAAAAAAAGGAAATCCTTTGTAAACACTTCACAAAACAGTTACAGGATCTTCATCCTGAAATTGCAAAATGCTAATGCTGACAGTTTTGGAGAAATTACCATCTAGCCTTGTCTAGATTTGACGAGAATACATGGTCTTTTCAACATCCTTTCTGATACATGACATTTAAGAATACATCTTCCACTTCAGAAGGTCAAGGGAAGAAATTTAACTTCACATAGATTTTTTAAAATACCCCTGAATGAAGTTAACTTTATATAAAAAATAATTCATTTATTCATTTCTATGCGTGTGTGCTAAGTTGCTTCAGTCGTGTCAGACTCTTTGCAACCGTGGACTGTGGCCCGCCAGGCTCCTCTGTCCACAGGATTCTCCAGGCAAGGGCACTGTAGTCAGTTGCCATTTCCTTCTCCAGGGAATCTTCCAGATGCAGAGACCAAACCTGCATCTCTTACATCTCCTGTAATGGCAGGCGGGATTTTTCTAACCGCTAGAACCAACTGGGAACCAACTTCATTTACGTAGTCAATCAATATTTATTCCAATTGGTCGTGTAATAAATGCTACAGGAAAATGATAAAAGTGTATAAAGAAGCTCATCCTTTCAACAAGCTTTTCAAGGGAATAAGAGACACAGAGAAAAACAGAGCTGGACATAAGAAAACTGTCTTTCTTTAGGTATTAAATTGTATAATAGGTATTAAATTTAGGTATTAAATTCAGAAGGTTGATTTGATTATTAATAGGTATCCGAAGTTACATTAATGTAAGCAGAAGCAGTGAATGTTATATGCTTATAATCTATTTGTCTTAATGCCAGACTCATAACAATTGATAAATTTGTCCTCACATAAACATACGTGTATATTTCACTATAATTGTCAAAAAGATGGTTTAAAATGCTGGTTTCCATATTCTCACAGAGATATTCTTTGCCTACCGTATATTCTAGGCATCAAGTACAGAAAAAAAACAAACATTTCTTTGTCTAAGAGCTCTGGTCATGCTGTCCTTTTCTTTCAGTTATCTCTACAAAATGTTTCAAAATATTCTAAATAAATCCAAAATAATTTGTTAAGCATTCATTTGCACACAGCATGATTTGATTAGAGTTAAATTAGTAAGTGTCCAGTTGGACATTTGTTCAGTTCAGTTCAGTCGCTCAGTCGTGTCCGACTCTTTGCGACCCCATGAATCACAGCACGCCAGGCCTCCCTGTCCATCACCAACTCCCAGAGTTCACTCAGACTCACGTCCATCAAGTCGGTGATGCCATCCAGCCATCTCACCCTCTGTCGTCCCCTTCTCCTCTCGCCCCCAATCCCTCCCAGCATTAGAGTCTTTTCCAGTGAGTCAACTCTTCGCATGAGGTGGCCAAAGTACTGGAGCTTCAGCTTTAGCATCATTCCTTCCAAAGAAATCCCAAGGCTGATCTCCAGAATGGACTGGTTGGATCTCCTTGCATTCCAAGGGACTCTCAAGAGTCTTCTCCAACACCACAGTTCAAAAGCATCAATTCTTCTGCGCTCAGCCTTCTTCACAGTCCAACTCTCACATCCATACATGACCACAGGAAAAACCATAGCCTTGACTAGACAGACCTTTGTTGGCAAAGTAATGTCTCTGCTTTTAAATATGCTATCTAGGTTGGTCATAACTTTTCTTCCAAGGAGTAAGCGTCTTTTAATTTCATGGGTGCAGTCACCATCTGCAGTGATCAATTCTAATGATGATGAAAAAAAATGATGAACAGAAAACATAGTTTAGTTCATAAAGAAACATTCGTAGCTCCCAAATGCTTGTTACGGGAAAAGTTCAAAGTTTAGACCAAAGAATCGATTCTCTTTCATCAGAAGACCTTACAGAAAAGACAATCTTAGAGCCTAGTGAGCTGACGAGATGGGGTTCCATTCAGAAGTGCTTGAAGACCGCAGCTCTCAATAGAGCACAGTGTGGATAATTAATTGCTTGCTGTCTCTCTTCCCTTCTGCTCTGTAAGCTTAATTAATGAGTGCGAGAATCCCATCACTCTCACTATCTCTCTGATTCCACAGGAGGCAGCCCACGTGCCATGCGGAGGATGCACTTGGAAGAAACAGCAAGGGTGGAGCCCGGGGAGAACAGCATGAGGGCCTCAGGTGCGATGGGAGTCGGAGGGAAAGTGTGCGCAGCTCCTCTGCTCTGTCAGCCTAGGGCCCCGGCGCACCTGCGGGACTCATTCCTTTGTGCTCCCCAGCAGAGTGCACCCACTTCCAACGTGTGCAGACGGCATTGGCCCGCACCTCCTCGCCAGGGTCCCCACGCCCCCACCCAGAGCCCTTGCTGCCTTCCCCTCAGTGTCCGAACTGCAGCCCTTTGTTAGCCCAGGGAGAAGCCCTGCGGTGCCCGCGGTCACACCTGCCGGCACCCCATCACAAGGACACACAGCCCCTTGGCCAGAGTTCAAGATGTAGAGCTCCTCGCATCTCACCAGACTTCAGCCCCTACCTCCGTGTCTATGAATATTGGGAAGCCCCCCTTAAATAACCCCTCAGCCTCTCATCCTCCTGCGGATCTGTGCTTTCTCATTCCTGGTTCTCCTCAGTATCAACACACACACATGTACACACAGCTCACCAATACTTCCTGGAATCATCCTTACATTATAAACAAACTCCAATTTACCCTCTAATGTGTGCAGAAAATTCTCTCCATTTCTTGCCTTGGCTGAAACCTGGCCCTTCCCTGCCCTGTTGGACATGGAAGCTTCTTACCGTCGCAGCCCTTTCAGCCCCCAAGGTCAGTGAGGGAGGTGGGAGAGGCAGTGAGCTCGCGTTCTCCTGACCCCACTTGCACTCTGCCCCTGCCTCAGACTCACTGATTCATCTGGAGCACCTTCTACCTACATCCATCCTGTCTCCCCCTGCCTCCTAGCCAGTGGCCCTGGTTCACTGGAGACTGAAACCGGCTTCGGTACCAAATCCTATAAAGACCAGAACGTCTCAGTGGTCGTGTGAGATCACGTCTGTTGAAAGACCCTCATCTCCACCCAGCCGTGCTACTCCTATTGCCAGACCGAGGTCATCCCTGCACCGGAAACCCCCAAACACTAAGCTCCAGTGCTCATTCCCAACCATAACTCTGGTTTCCTGTAACCCTCTCTGATCCTCATTACCTATGGAGTCCTTGATCCTTGATCCTTCTGTGTGTAGACTCTCAGCCCCTGTCACTCAACCTTCCTTGCTCAGCCTCCTCAGTCATCTGAACTGCTCTTAAATGTGCTGAAATAACCGCATTTCATCACCATATCCGCCCTGGAAAAAACACCCCCAGTTAATAATGCTGCAGCTTCCCCGTTATGAACACTACAACTACATAGTCAAATAAAACAAAAAAAGTAAACACACCTGTATGAAAATTTGCTAATAAACACATATGGAGACGGAACCCACAGTATTCCCAGTACCATAGGTACCAAGACAGAGCTGGTGACAAAAGGCAGAAACCACAACCTCGTAAAGCTTACGACACGGGGACAAGATAGCTATAGACTAACAATTATAAACATGAATCCGATGCCTGTAAGTCCAAGTGCTGCCGATGAGACTGTGGGCGTACGCTGCAACGGCGCCACCTTGTTCTCAACTTTGCCTTCAAAGTCAGAGAAGGTCTGGTCTATGAGTAACTTGCTAGGTTGAGACCTGAACACTTATTAAAAGTTAGCCAGGCAAAAGTAAGACAGAATTGCGTTTTAGACGTAGGGAAGAGGATGCATGAAGGTTCAGGGTGGGGAAACGCGGGCAAGTGAAGCCAGGTGAGCAAGCACGCCAGCAGTTGGCAGGGAGTCAGCTCCGAGGGTGCTCGGCAGTGGGTGGACGGGGTGTCTCCCCTCGAAGGCCCTGGGCGCGAGCGATGGCAGGAAGAGCAGGGCGCAGGCTCACTTTCAGCAGTAGGGGCGTTCTCCGGAGGGGGTGTCACGTCGCAAAGGCAGGTGGAGTAAGGGACTCGGGAGAGAAGAGTAAAGGCAGAGACATGGACCCTGGGTTGGAACCAGGAGCAAGAAGACTGGGTGGGAACGTGCAGGCGAGACGAGATGGGGACCACCGCTCGGGACGAGGTGCCACAAGATGGGAAGGAGCGCAGCCACTGCTCACGGCCGCGTCCGGAGCCTCGGGAGAGGGGCCTGAGGGAGGAAGCGGGGACATCCCGGGGTGAGGGCTCCGTCCACTACCCGCGACCCGTGCCCAGGTCCACCTGAAGTACTGAGACGAGTGAACACCCTGAGGGTGCGGTGAGGATGACTCAGGCCGGGGAGACTCGAGAAAGAGAAAGGAACGAGACAGCAAATGACACAGATTAAAGGCAATAGTTTTCATTTGAAGAAAAAGATGAAAGAATGAGAGCCGAGGAGACGACAAAGGTAAAGGCACTTTGTTTAAACACAGGAAGCACCCAGGTGCAGGCCAGGAGCTAACAGAGGGGAGGAGATGGGCCCCCTGCGGCTGCAGAGAACGGTCACGGCCCCAGCACGGGGAAAGAAGGGGAGACGCAGAGACGCATGGTGGTGTTCTGGAAAGAGGCCGAGACGCCCCTGATGTGATGGGTTTGCCTTATTAATGAAATAGGACACGGATTTCTATGCTGAGCGTGAAGGGGGAAGTCTGAGTGATGACTAGGGAGCGGGGAGCCGGGTCAGGAGACAGAACTCGGGCCGTGAGAACAGACAACCTTTCTTTGATTCCGGTTGAATTCAAGTCCGCAAACGAGGAATGAGAACTCTGTGCCTCTGGACATGGTTAACTTGGACGTAGAGGGTATCTTGGCCTCATAGGAACACACTCAGCTTGCGTTCCAAGTCCTGGGAAATGGCATTCATCCTAGAAAGTGTCCTCCCCCAGAGTATCTTTGCATTAAACGGCCCATTTGGGTCAGACGCTGGGCCCTGCGGCCTCGCTCACATTTCTCGGGCCTCAGCGCTGCAGCCTTGGGAAGCTGTCACCTGTCATCTTAGCTCTTCAAAGGCTGCGTGTCACTTTTATGTCTTGCTCCAGACCATCACAGGCGAAGGGAATGTGATCTCAACCCTCTTTGCCTCCTATCTAAACTCGGGGAGAAATTAGGATGTCTTTGCTGGCAGAGTCCTCTGTAATTTCATTAATAACATGCTGAAGTGATCAGTGGAAACATCACGCTTCACACTGAGGGTCTGAAGCTGAAATCTGAGGATGGCAATCACACGCCTCTTTGGTCCACACGTGGCTTTTGCTAATTGCTGTTCATCAGAGAGAGCTGCTCCTTCTTCGGACAGATTCTGAGGACAGCAGCACTGCATCTGCTCTCCTGCCGGGTGCCCAGCACCCTTGAGCCCCCTGCAGCCTTTCACTCCCGGACCCGCATCTACCATCCTCCTGGTCCACGTGGGAGACGGGTGCCTCGCACACCCCACTGTGCTGAGATGTCCTCAGGAAGCTGGGCTAAGCCCTCAGAGCTCAGAGGCTGATCCTGTCACAACACAAAGATCTAAGAGCAAATGAAAGTCAACTTTTTTAAAGGAGGAAAACAAGATTAGGAGACTTTCTGAGCCTTTTTGGTTCTTTCTCCTGCAGAGAGCAGACAGAAAAATCTATAGACAAACAGTGACTCCCTGATCCTGTAGTTCACCCAGGATGTGTGCAGGGTCTCCCAGGCTTGGGCCTGTCTCTGTCCCTGATGCCCGGTCCACAGCCTCTGGTCCAAATTAAACAGCTCAAGGCTGAGAGAAGGATTCAAGCCTTATACTCCACCCTGCTCCCCAGACCAGAGGAGGAACGGGGAGAAGATCCCTCACTCGCCACAGGCTGCAGAGATGGGAAGACACACAAGGGGACCAGGACGGTCCAGGAGCCCAGACCCCTAAACCAGTCACCAGGCTCTAAGACGGACGAGGCTGCCCCAGAGGAGGAGATGCAGAGAAAAGGATGGAATCACAGAAATCTCACCGTGGGTGGCCCTGAGCTCGTGTTTTATATACGCAGCCCCCGGTCCTTCACCACAACCCTTTGGGGTAGTTACTCTCACCGTCAACTTTCACAGACCACACAAGAGAAGGCACAAAACCCACGTGACTTGCTGAAGACACATCGCCACTGGTAAACAGTGAAAACAGGATGCAACCTGGGCAGCCAGCCTCCACCTGCACCCTTACCTGTGTGGTGTGGCTTCCGGTCCCTTCTGAACTCACCTTCTGTGACCTGATCTGTGCAGATCTATCGGTCCCAAAACCAGTACTGCTTCCTGGGGAACCGGAAGTCACAAGGGCCTTCTCTGCAGGAGTCCCCGGGCTAACAAAGTCACACCTGTGCTGACCTTCCCCCACCTTTGGAGCAGTTCCTCGGACCTTCTCAGACACTGTTGGGTTTGAGTCCTCATTTTGCCCCAAACAAAACAAATCACAACTCTCACAAGATGAGTTCTTCTTTTTCTCTTTTTTCAGTAGACAGATCAAAATGCTAATCCCCTGGAGATCTGAACACTGACATTTCTGATTTTTAACTGCAACATTCTACTGGCCCCTTGTCCCACCACCATCCCCCCCGACAGGCTGATGTGTAAGAGGGAGAGTGAGAAGACCACACAGCTGTGCTTCAGCCTCAGCACCACGAATGCTGTGGCTGGACAATGGTGGGTGCTGGCATATTCTGGTCCTTGCAGGATGCTGAGCCCCGCCCACTTCTGGCACTTCTTTCTCCCTGTCATGAGGTCATGATGATAAGAAATGTCTCCAGGGAAATATACCTTGTTCAAGGATTGGAAGAATCAAAGTAGTGAAAATGAGTATACTACCCAAAGCTATCTATAGTTTCAATGCAATCCCTATCAAGCTACCAATGGTATTGTTTGGAGAACTAGAACAAATAATTTCACAATTTGTATGGAAATACAAAAAAACCTCCAATAGCCAAACCAATCTTGAGAAAGAGGAATGGACCTGGAGGAGTCAACCTGCCTGACTTCAGGCTATACTACAAAGCTATAGTCATCAAGACAATATGGTACTGGCACAAAGACAGAAATACAGAAATACAGATCAATGGAACAAAACAGAAAGCCCAGAGATAAATCCATGCACCTATGGACACTTTATCTTTGACAAGGGAGGCAAGAATATACAATGGAGAAATGAAAATCTCTTTAAAAAGTGGTGCTGGGAAAAGTGGTCAACCACTTATTAAAGAATGAAACTAGAACATTTTCTAACACCATACACAGAAATGAACTCAAAATGTATTAAAGATCTAAATGTAAGACCAGAAACTATAAAACTCCTAGAGGAAAACATAGGCAAAACACTCTCTGACATAAATCACAGCAGGATCCTTTATGACCCACTTCCCAGCGTAATAGAAATAAAAGCAAAAATAAATAAATGGGGCCTAATAAAACTTAAAAGCTTTTGCACAACAAAGGAAACTATAAGCAAGGTGAAAAGACAGCCTTCAGAATGGGAGAAAATAATAGCAAATGAAGGAAATGACAAAGAATTAATCTCAAAAATATACAAGCAGCTCATAAAGCTCAATACCAGAAAAATAAACCACCCAATCAAAAAATGGACCAAAGAACTAAACAGACATTTCTCCAAAGAAGACATACAGATGGCTAACAAACACATGAAAAGATGCTCAACATCACTTATTATCAGAGAAAGGCAAATCAAAACCACAGTGAGGTACCATCTCACACCAGTCAGAATGACTGCTATCAAAAAGTCTACAAACAATAAATGCTGGAGTGGGTGCGGAGCAAAGGGAACCCTCTTACACTGTTGGTGGGAATGCAAACTAGTACAGCCACTATGGAGAACAGTGTGGAGATTCCTTAAAAAATTGGAAATAAAACTGCCATATGACCTAGCAATCCCACTGCTGGGCATACACACCAAGGAAACCAGAATTGAAAGAGACACATGTACCCCAATGTTCATCACAGCACTGTTTACAATAGCTAGGACATGGAAGCAACCTAGATGTCTGTCAGCAGACGAATGGATAAGAAAGTGTGGTACATATACACAATGGAGTATTACTCAGCCATTAAAAAGAATGCATTTGAATCCGTTCTAATGAGGTGGATGAAACTGGAGCCGATTATACAGAGTGAAGTAAGTCAGAAAGAAAAGCACCAATACAGTATACTAATGCATATATATGGAATTTAGAAAGATTGTAACGATGACCCTATATGCGAGACAGCAAAAGAGACACAGATGTAAAGAACATACTTTTGGACTCTGTGGGAGAAGGCAAGGGTGGGATGATTTGAGAGAATAGCATTGAAACATGTATATTACCATATGTGAAAGAGATCACCAGTCCAGGTTCAATGCATGAGACAGGGTGCTCAGGGCCGGTGCACTGGGATGACCCTGAGGGATGGGATGGGGAGGGAGGTGGGAGGGGGCTTCAGGATGGGGAACACATGTACACCCATTGCTGATTCATGTCAATGCATGGCAAAAACCACTACAATATTGTAATTAGCCTCCAGTTAAAATAAATTAATTAATTAAAAAAAAGAATGTCTCCAGACTTTGACCTTCAAGTGCTCCCTGGATGGCAACACCCTCCCCCGGTGAAAAACATGAGAACCAACAACAGTAGAGAGAATACTGGCCTGTAAGAGAAGCCAGGCCTTCACCCTCTCACCTCTCAAGACGGAAGAGACAAACGGCCCCTGAAGCTGACCATGGTTACATTGAATCAAGCAGAGTCAGGAAGCTCTGCGTTCTCCACGGCACGTGCTGCTTTGTCATTTTCCCTTTCCACTAAATCTCTTTCTTAGCACATTCTAAGTTCAACCAACCAGTGTGATGTTGGCCATCCCAGCGCCTCCTCTCCTTGCAGGGGCGTTTTGCCTCCTCTCTCTAGGAAGCCCATGATGGTTGTGTGGATGCAAAGAAACTTTCTGAGGAAAATGACATTCATCTCACAGCCTATGCACAGTGCCTGTGAGCACGGAGAGAAAGCCTGACATCACCAGCTCACCAGTGCCAAGAACTGACCCAAAGACAGGACAAGAGGGCCAGCCAGCAGAGAAAACACAGTACTGTTAACCATGTCTGCTCTTCCAGGCAGATCTCATTCAAGAAATCAAGGAGCTGGCTGCAGTGAAGAGTGTGCACGTGCTAAGTCACTTACTCTGTGATCCCATGCTCTGTAGCCCGCCAGGTTCCTCTGTCTGTGCGATTCTCCAGGCAAGAACACTGGAGTAGGTGACCAGGCCCTTCTCCAGGGGATCTTCCCAACCCAACCCAGGGGTCAAACCCAGGTCTCCCGCTTTGCAGGCAGATTCTGGTACTAAAGAAGATACCCCTTTCATTGGAGACTTAGTGGTTATGCAGTCCAACCATCTCTCTAGAAAGCTCTATGCTGGTTGTAATTAATAAATACCTGAACACACTTAATATTATCATCATATTATATGAATGATTAAATCCTGGAGTTCAGTTTAATGGTCATGCCATACTCAAGGTACAGGGTAGGTTAAAAAAAAGGGGGGGGAGATGTTGTCAACAGGCCTGGAGATTAACCATCACAGGGTTTGTTTTTTTTTTTTTTAACAGGAGAAAATAGCCAAAGTCACACAGCTCACCTGCTCAGGGGGGTCTGGAACCCAACTCACGTGCAGACCATGTGCTAGTCACTCTCTGGGAATTGCAAGCTGGACAGTACTTCAAACTTGGCCTAAATTCTGTGCAGAAAAGTGTAATTAGACAGGCAACGCAGCTTAGAAAGCCTGCACACAAATGTGCAATAAAACAATCTCAGTGTTGAGTGACAAGGACATAGATACGGTTCAATTATAATGCTAGTTTCTAAAGCCTTTGGAAAAATGGGCACGTGCGGGCGGCACCATTAACTAAACCATGTGCTCTGCTCAGCGTAAGACTATGTGCATGCACACACACTGCGTTAAGGTAAAAATACTCTTTCCAGAAAGGAAATCTGAGATAATAGTAAGTCATTTTATCCACTTATGCCAAATTTATGGGACCTATATGGTTGTTTTTCGTTTAACCTACAGTGAACGTATGTATGTACTCAGCTGTGTCTGACTCTTTGTGACCCCTTGGAGTGTAGCCCATGAGGCTCCTCTGTCCGTGGGATTCTCCAGGCAAGAATACTGGAGTGGGTTGCCATGCTCTCCTCCAGCGGATCTTCCTAACCCAGGGGTTGAACCTGCATCTTGTGCATCTGCTGTACTGGCAGGCGGATTCTTTACCACTAGCACCACCTGGGAAGCCGGTAAACTCTGATATCACACCATTATTAAGAACATGTCAATGGACGTGAGTCTGAGTGAACTCCGGGAGTTGGTGATGGACAGGGAGGCCTGGCGTGCTGCGATTCATGGGGTCACAAGGAATTCGGACACTACTGAGCAACTGAACTGAACTGAACTGAACTGAATCATTAAGTTACTGAATAATCACCAAGTGGGTTGACATTTTCGTTAAAGGAACAAGAGCAGATTATTATGCCTGTACATTCATTTAATAAGTATGTTTGACTGACCTTTCATGTGTGAAAGTCCACGACATTTTAAAATTTTGTTTATTTGGGAATTTCAGAAAAGGAAAACCAACAATTTTAAGCTCCAAATACTTCCAAGATATGTGAGAAAACAGGAGGTGAGACAGTATGATATCAACTACATTAAAAACAAGTAACCAAAACTATATTTATTTCTGTTTTTAATGTTGTTTTTAATTACTGTCGTGTCTGACTCTGTGACCCCATGGTCTGTAGCCCACTAGGCTCCTCTATCCATGGGATTCTCCAGACAAGAATACTAGAGTGGGTTGCCATGCCCTCCTCCAGGGGATCTTCCTAACCCAAGGATCGAACCCACATCTCTTATGTCTCCTGCCTTGACAGCTGGGTTCCTTACCAGTAGCACCACCTGGGAAGCCTGGAATCACCTGGAAGTCTTGTTAAAACTGTTTCTGCAGCCCCAGTTTCTGACTCAGTAGGTCTGGAGTGGGGCCCAAGAACTTGCATTTCTAACGAGGTCCCTGGAAAGGCTGATCCTCCTGCTTTGGGAACCTCACTTTGAGAAGCTCTGAGACAGGGCATCTGAGCAGCTTGCCTCGTAAAGAGGACCTCAGTGTGTAGGTGTGACCTCCACACGTGGTGACGACTCAAGTGTTCTCTAAGTTCTCACCTCGGCAGAACCGTGTCACCGGGAGCTCCTGATGCAGGCTGACTCTCAGACCTGCCTCAACTCGGCCAGCCCCAGTCTGTATGGAAGGAGCCCTTGGCTGACCCATGTGATCGCTGGAGCGAGCCATGTGCCGTGTGAGCGCAGGATGACAGCACTGAAAGGAGGCTCTTTGCTGCTCTTGGCGAGGTCGGACTCCCCTGAAGAACAGGGGGGCTGGCAGGGTGGGGAGTGGCGGCCAGGAGCACCCGGACCTGCAAGGACTGGCCCTCCAAACCCCGTCAGACAGCCTGGCAGAGGAGCCTGGAGGGCGCCCCGAGGGCCTTGCTGGTCCCACGCTTATGTCAGACCCTCCTTTGGTGCTAGCCCACCCCGCAAGTCCCGCTGAAGGAGCTGGAGCGTGGGGACCCCAGCTTTCTGTTGATGACTCTGGAGTTGATTAAATCCCCCTGAAGACCTCACCACAGGCTTTTGAAGACTTTGTCCCACAGACTGTGCAATTCAGGTGGTAACCCTGCAGTTCACTCCAGCAAGGAGTGTCTACCACGGGGACCTCGCCTGACATGACACCTATAGGACCATGGGAACCGGAGCCCTTGGCCCGACAACCCGCAGAGCACATCAGGAGACCTGTGGGACCCACACTGTCCTCTCTTCCCCAGACACAGGCAGAGCCCTGCCTGGCCCAGAGCCCCGTGGGGAAGAAAGGCGTCCTGAGGCCTGGTCCTGCTGAGCCTCTGAACATCCACTTGCTCCAAACACCCCCTTTCTGAGGCCCCCTGACTATAGGGACCCTGAGGAACCCAGCTACTGGCTAGTGGCCTCCTGAGGGCCCGGATGAAGCCCCAGGGTTCCAGGACAAGACTTGACATTTTGCAGGGAGAAGGGGAGGTGCATCGGACCAAGAGCTAAGTGTGGTCTCAGGGACACTTTTTCCCTTTTGTACTTTGTTTTGTTTCCAGAGTTGAGTCACTAAACCGCTCTGACTCCTAGCTTCTGATCTGAAAGACAAAAACCGTACCCTCGTTCCACCAGTACGCTCTACGAGAAGCTCAAATTCCATCAAGGCAGGTCCCGCGGACGGGGCCGCAGGAGTTGGGAAACCCTAAGTGGTTCAGGACAAGCCTCGTGGGCATCTGTGCACTCGGCCCCCAGTGAGGGGACCACCGGGCCCCAACCCACAGCTCTCTGGACCCAGCCACCAGACCCTGCTTTCCTGATGTACAGAAGGAGACTTTGGAAATCGTGCCTCTTTAAATCCTTTCTAGCCCTAGAATTCAATTAATTCTGTTCCACCAAAATTAAGTGTCTGAGAAGCCATCGATGATTAAAATTATGATTATCGCACTCGTGGCCATGTTAGCAGGCACTCTGGGATCCGGAGGTGTGATCAGATTTTCCATAGCAGAATCCCCCACCCCACCCCATTCCCCCCCCCCCCCTCCACCTGGCCAGTATCTCCCGGGGGCTGGGGTCTGAGCATCATTAGCATCTTAATAGGAAGCTTGTGAAATTCAGAGGCCTCAGGACTCAGGGCAAGCTTCTCAGGGCTTCTCCTGGGCTCCTGTTTGGGGAAGGGGCTCCGAGCTCCCACAGAGGAGACAACCTGCTGCCCGGGTCAGTGCTATATTCAACACGTCGCAGCTGCCCCAGGGTCTGTCTGGCAGAGGCAGCGTGAGCCCCTGCGGCTGGCCACTCTCCTGGCTGGTGACTCTGGATCCCACCGCCCTGCCGGCATCACACCTGCCCTGGGAACCCGCCTCCTTGATGCTCCTGGTCCCCCAACCCCCAACCCCACTCGAGTGCCGCCCTTCTCACGGACAAAGGCCCTGGGCATCCGAGCTACTCCGTTCTCTCACCAAGCCCATGGCTTATCGAATCAGAAGGCCAGTCTTTTACCCCCTTCAAAAACGAGACCAAATGCAGAATCACGTGGTGTCCAATGGCATTCTGCTATGTCCTTGGTATTATTTAGAAACTAAACATGATCTTAGGGGCTCAGTTTCTAAATAATAAACCCAAGTTCGATCCCTGGGTCAGGAACATCCCCTGCAGAAGGGAATGGCAACCCACTCCAGTACTCACAGAGGAGCTTGGCGGGCTACAGTCCATGGGGTCACAAAGAGTCAGACACCACAAATCAGCTAACACTTCCACTTTTAAACATGATCTTGTTTTCCATTTTCTTCATGTTTTGCATTCTCTCCAGACTCTGTTGCTTGTCTTTCCTCTTGCTTTTCCTCTGCCTCTTTTATGAAAATAAAATCCCTGCCCCAACCTTCCACCAGACACTTTCTGTGTATGTATTGGATACATTTGCAGTTTGCCAGTGCCCGTCTGTGGTTAATCACAAGATTTACCAAAGCGCTATTTCATCACATTCATCAGCAAAGGACAGTCACTCCCACTGAGCTGATAAAATCATCTTAATCACGTCTGGTCGAGCATTCAGGCTTCCATCCAGGAAGCAGTCAGGATGTCTCACCTTGAGAAGCCAGTGAGCCAGCTTTGAGTAAATGGATTGCCTGTGGTCTGAAGGCCCTGAAAGAGCTGTTGCTTCCTCCTTACAAAGTAGAATGTGGAATAAAGGTGGCAGCTTGCAGCGTGCTGGCCAGAGCAGTTTTCGTTGCTGCAGTTTTATTTTGATTTTGGAACATTGTTGACTCACAATGCTGTGTCAGTCCTGGGTGTGCAGCAAAGTCAGCTCAGCTGTACATACTCGTGCCGTTATCTCTCAGAGTCTTCTTCCACACAGGCTATCACAGAACGAGTAGAGTCCCCTGTGCCGGTCAACAGGTCCAGGCTGGAGAAAACTCGGGACTGAAGGCTTAAGTAAGCGTGAGTGGCCTCGCTCACCTGCCCAGGAGTACACGGGGCAGAAGACCGCGGCCGTCCCTAGAGGTTTGTCTGCGCCCAGCAGAGGGCCTGGGGTGCCGCGACCCCCTCTGAAGACACAAAGACTGGCAACTCGGCTATTACAGTGAACTCGGAGATGAGTTCTCTGTGAAGCAGAACATCCAGTCTGTCCGTAACTTGCTGACGAGGTCACTTTGTTCCCTGGTGAACAATCACCTCCAAACCAAAAAAGAGAAAAGAAAAAAGGGTTGGGCCAGATCAGAGCGCAGGATGGAAAGCCAGGCTGGCCCCCCCACCCTCCCGGGCTGTCAGGTCCGAACCGGGAGGCGGGATTCAAGGTCCGGGTTTGGTTCTGCGCCCTGTGGCCCTGCTTCTGAGTGGCCGCGTCCTCGGAACTCAGGGGGTCTTGGGATGAAGGCCTCTTAGGTCAGTCCCCGGTGATTAGGAAGGTCCCCGGGCCAACGGATGTGTTCTAGTTTCTTCTACAAGAACTGGGCTGGTCTTCTCGCCGAATCTGTGGCTGTGTTTCCTCCCTTGCGCGGGACTGTGGGGTCAAGTTTACCTCCCCAGATGCCATGTCCCCAGCCCCTGGAGTATCTTCAGAAGAAAGCTGTGTCAGAGTAACGCCCACAGAAGAGCTCTCCGAAGTGGTAATTGTGATGCCGGCAGTGTTAATTTCTGAACGGGTGTATGTGACCGCTCATCCATCAGTGGCCTGGAGCTCAGCACAGAACAGACCTAAGCTTATACGATTTGGGTAGGCCCGGTAAAAACACCAGTGGCCTGGAGCTTAGCACACAACAGATCTAAGCTTACACGACTTTGGTGGCCAGAAGGCCCACACAGTTGTAGTCTCTGGCCATGTAAGGAGCTCCCCCGGCATGACGGCTCTTCTACTCTCTCACAGTTGTCCTGAATGAGCGTCACGGAGCTGAGCGGAAGCCATCAGCTGGCTGGCTCCCCCTCGGGGCGCTTCCCTTTCCAGGGGCCAGAGGCTGCCTGTGTCTCTGGTCCGCGGCCTGTGACCCCATCTTCAGAGCAAGGACCGCAGCATCTTCCAGGCTCCCTGCCCCCACCACCACGACCCCTCCTCTGCCTCTGCCCCGCCCTTGTTCATTGCCAAGGGCCCTTGAGGCTCCACTGGGTCCCCATGGCCATCCAGGATAATATTCCCATTTAACATCATTCATTTAATCACATATTTCCTTGCTTTCTTGCTTAGTCACTCACTCATGTCCAACTCTTTGTGTCCCCGTGGACTGTAGCCCACCATGCCCTCTGTCCATGGGATTTCCCAGGCAAGAAAGCTGGAGTGGGTTAACATTGCCTTCTCCAGAGGATCTTCCCGACCCAGGGATCAAACCTATGTCTCCAGGGTTGCAGGCAAATTCTTCACCGCTGAGCCACCTGGGAAACCCAGTAATCACCTACAAATACCTGTTTCCAGAGAAAACATCACTACTCCCCATGCTGACAGCATTCCTGCTTGTTCTCCTTCCAAAATGCCTCCCAATTATTATGTCTTGGATTATCACAAGAGCTGCTGATGAATTTCCCAAACACTATTCTCCCTCTTCCAAGTCCTTCACCCTCCTCCATATTCCCTCTTCCAAGTTACAAGTCTGACCCTGCGGGTAACTTGCACAAAGGGGAAGTCATGCCTCTGGGTTCCCCTGGCCCCAGTCACTCTATTATGCTCATTTTCCCTTGCATTTGCATATGTGTCTCCCCAGTTAAATCATGAAGGGATCAACGGTAATTATGCTGAGCAACTTTGGCTCAGCTGCTCCTTTGGGAGAGACACTGGCTGAGCGTCACCTGGCGCAGGATCCGTGTTGGAACTCGGTGCCAAGAATCAGGCTCTGAGAAGTGATGGCCCTGTGCAGGACATCTACGCAGCTCCCGGGCCTCACCCCAGGGCCACCCTCTCCCCCCAGCGCTGCCCTGTGGTCTCCTCTGCATCAGGATGTCCAGGGCCTTCTGCCCCGAAAGCCACCAGCGCTGAGTCTGCACACACCTTTTCTCACTTAAAGCCTGAGTCATACCACCCTGATTGAAATACGGCCTTTAAAGAATTCTTTTCACTTTCATTTTAGTTGTGACTATTTAAATCACAAAATTTACATATTCTTGTGGTTTAAAAACAGTACAGGCATTTTGGAAGAATGGTCAAAACTTCCATCTACCTTTTCTTCATCTCTGTGACCCGACCCTGGAGATAATCACTGTGGTCTATTTGAGAATTTATCTTTTACATCATTTCTACATATTTCCAACTCGAAAATGCATTTCTAAGTATGCTGTTATGTTTATCTGTGCATTGATTTTAATACAGACAGTCCAATATTAAGAGGTTTTCATTAAAGCTGTTTCCGATGTTTTGCTGTCATTAATAATGTTCCACCGATGGTCAGGGTGCCTGCATCTCTCTGGGTGCCTGCTACTTCTGCAGGAGACTCCTGAAAGCTCAGCTGATGGTTCAGAGAAGCAGAGGTTACAGAGTCCACAGAGTTAAATGAATCTTCTTAAAGACTGTCCCAGTTCCTACTCCCATAAAGAATGTCTGTGTGTTTTCTTGTATGCTTATCAATCTTATTTAAAATGCATTCCACTGCTTTTAAAATTTGCTGATGACCGGAGAGGCTGTGCAAGTGGTAAAGAACCTGCCTGCAAATACAGGAGATATAAGAAATGAGGGTTCAATTCCTGGGTCGGGAAGGTCCCCTGGAGGAGGGCATGGCAATCCACTGTAGTATTCTTGCTTGGAGACTCCCATGGACAGAGGAGCCTGGTGGGTTCCTACGGTCTACAGGGTTGCAAAGAGTCAGACACGACTGAAGTGACTTAGCACGGAGAGGCTGTACAACTTTTCGAATGTTAAATGTCCACATGGTTTCCTTCTGTCCAAGAGAAGAAGTGGTAAAGGAAGGCTGGAGATCAAAATGTATCCAGTACCCTGTGACACACGCTTTACACGCAGGTGGTCGATGACTGAGGAGTCCTTTCACAAGAGGGCTCTCGGCTTGAGCTACACCCACGTCAACTAGAGGGCTGGTCACAGCACCGGCGCCCAGCCCCACCTGGAGATGCTGCCCAGGAGACAGGGTGGAGTCCAGCAAGGTTCCCAGGAGGCTGCCTCTGCTGTTCCTGGGACCACCTTTGAGAACAGCTGCACTACAACAGATACAAGATTCAAACTAATTCCTTCGTTCGGCATGCATATTTTTTCTTTATGAGAGCTGGTACCTTCTTGACAATAAAATCCAATAAGTATCTAAACCCAAAAGAAAACCCATCTGGTAGGTGAGAAGAGAGCCTCTGGAGTGTGAAATAAAACGAGACTTATTTATTACACCTTCACTGGGCATTTTCCACACACCACAAATACTGTGCAAGTCAGGAAAACAATTTCTTCCTATCCATATATAAATATTGGGGGAAATGCAGCATCAAATCAGCTTGGAAGGAGGGACTGAGATGCCAGCTGCCCTTTCTAGACCCTCTGGGGAGAAGTCACATTCAGTTTTGGGTTTTCCAGCTTATTTGTAAGTAACCTTCTCATTTATCTGATTCTTTCCTTCTTCACAGTTTTAAAGGAACAGAGGATTTGATCACAGATTCCTGCCTCCCTATAGTATGTGTACATGTATCCATCCGTCTGCCTTTTCCATGTGGCCATTCAAAACACTGTGGGAAATGCTATTTGATAGTTTTTGAAAATTTTATTTCTGCTTTTAAAAACTCCATGATTTTCAGTTTCTCATTAAAATACTTAGTCTTAATAACAAAAACCCTTTACTGAGAACATAAAACATGGTGGTGTAAAAGTATTTGAAAGAAGCATTCTTTTCTCAAAATTGTGCAGTCTATACAACCGGGGATTTTTCATTTTATTTGTACCAGTCAGTAACCAACATGTCCTGAGATTTGACTGTAGAATGAACAATGCATTAAGTGCTTTGATGAGGCACAAAAAAAGTTTCTCTTTACACTTTACTTAAGCAAATAATCCATTAAAATATGAATTAGATAGAAAAATCAACCGTGGAATAAATAGGTATATTTTAACAGCAACCACAACAACCCACACATACAGAAAAGGAAAAAAGAGAAAAAAGCAACAGAAAGCAGATGTGATCAAGCAAACCCATCTCCATATGTTAAATCTACTCTGTTACCATATTAATATCAAGGCATAAAGAAAAGAACATTAAAATTCAAATATGCATAAAAGCTCTGAGTACACCTGAAATCTATAACTTCTTTTGGAGACACTCAGGATGGGTCTGTAATCTGTTAAGACTCTAAGACACTGGAGCAGAGACACTGAGTTAGAATATGCATATATTTATAGTATAGAGTATACCTTACATCCTGATCACTCAAAAATACCTTTTCTTGAGGCAACCATGGAAAATTAATAAATTAGAGTGAAAAATAATGGAAATTTTTGATCCAGAAGGAACACATTTACTCAAAATAATACTGTAATACTAAAATGGGAAGGCACAAGCCAGAAACAATGGTCTATATTTAAAGGGAGTAATTATGGACCAGGGTCAAGCTCCTCAAAATTAAACCATGTTACTCTCCCAGAAACAGAAAAAAATGAAGAGATAAGAGCCAGACTGACAGAAAATCTCTAAAGTCAAATATCTGAAGAGAACTTATTTCCAGAATAAAGAAAGAAACTTCTAAGTTAATAACGTGAAAGACAGCAACCCAGTATTTCACTTCAATCAGTTCAGTTCAGTCTCTCAGTCGTGTCCGACTCTTGGCGACCCCATGAATCTCAGCACACCAGGCCTCCCTGTCCATCACCATCTCCCGGAGTTCACTCAAACTCATGTCCATCGAGTCGCTGATGCCATCCAACCATCTCATCCTCTGTCGTCCCCTTCTCCTCCTGCCCCCAATCCCTCCCAGCATCAGGGTCTTTTCCAATGAGTCGACTCTTCGAATGAGGTGGCCAAAGTATTGGAGTTTCAGCTTCAGCATTAGGCCTTCCAATGTACACCCAGGACTGATCTCCTTTAAGATGGACTGGTTGGATCTCCTTGCAGTCCAAAGGACTCTCAAGAGTCTTCTCCAACACCACAGTTCAAAAGCATCAATTCTTCGGTGCTCAGCTTTCTTCGCAGTCCAACTCTCACATCCATACACAACCACTGGAAAAAACATAGCCTTGATTAGACAGACCTTTGTTGGCAAAGAAATGTTTCTGCTTTTGAATATGCTATCTAGGTTGATCATAACTTTCTTTCCAAGGAGTAAGCGTCTTTTAACTTCATGGCTGCAATCACCATCTGCAGTGATTTTGGAGCCCAAAATATAAAGTCTGACACTGTCTCCATTGTTTCCCCATCTAT